>NC_142010.1:152577588-152885921 GCF_049901735.1 Notechis scutatus | reverse complement strand
ATAAGTGTGAAAAATGGTCGTAAATCACTTTTTTCAGTGCCATTGCAACTTTGAATGGTCACTCTACACAAACAAAGTACCAGCAAAGGAGGGGAAAAGAAACTCCAGAGAGGTTCCTGAGACAGGAAGTCTAGTCCTGCCAAGAATGCAATAAAGGTTAACGGAGAGGCAGTTTCTGTAAGCAACACCAGAATGTTTCCTTCCTGCCTTCCTTACAGGATTAGGCCAGTAATTTCTTCTAACCACCAGTTCTCCGAACTGCTTAGAATGTTAACAACCGGTTCTAGCGAATAGGTGCGAACTGGTAGAATCCCACCCCTGCTTCCAGATAGGCAGAACTGTGATCTCCATTGTGCAAATTGGACGTGATGGGAGTTGTAGCCCAACAGCTTTAATTGGTGTACTTTCAACTCTTGGTTTGGAAAATATTGACCACCTAGCCCAGGCTAATAGCAGAGTCTGGAAGATCAGTGGTTCATCATATCGGCTCTGAAAAGCTGGAGGTGGTTGTTCAGGAAATTTTTGGTAATTATTAAGGCTGTCCTTCTCACTGGGAAATTGCCAGGGCACAACTTCATACTCCTCTGTTTGAAAAACTACCCAAATCTGATTTAAAGAAAGAGAGTGATAAGCAGAGAGGGGAGGTTGTGTTACCATCTGCATTCCTATCTATATATCACTTTGAGCTCCCTTTAGAAATGGATCGATGGTTAGCCTCATTTAACCTGTCTCCCTCTGTGGTTGATAGCTTGCAAGGTGGGGAGGTGCTCTCTATGGATTCGACCTCAACAACATATCCATGTCAGCTAATGAGACAGAGCAGAATGAGAAGCAGGATAGGAGAGGCAGAGGGAAGATGGTGGCCGAGATGCTTCTGGTTGTGTCTGGACCAGGGGTCTCCAACTTTGACAACTTTAAGACTTGTGGACTTCAACTCCCAGAAATCCTCAGCCAGCTGGCTGAGGATTTCTGGGGGTTGAAGTCCACAAGTCTTAAAGTTCCAAGGTTGGAGACTCCTGGTCTGGACCATCTCATCTACTTCCAGGAGCTGCATCTAGATTCCAATCGCATTGAGGAGGTGACTGAGGGTGTCCTCAACAAAACCCCGAATATCACCGTGCTGGTTCTGAGCAACAATAAGCTGGAAGAGGATCGTATTGCTCCCCGTGCCTGGATTGACCTGCTGTGAGTAACACAGTATTTCCATCCCTAGGAAACAGATAAAACTTACTTACCTTTGGGCTAGGGTTGCCAGTCATCCCCGCTTGCAAATGTGATGATAACCAGAAATTCAAGACTGCCTGTTCTTTTTCTTTGAACCTCGATGCACTAGTAGGCAAAAGTAACTACTATGAATTTCTGCCTGTTCTACAGCTATTAAAGACCTAGGTGTCCTGCCAGGAAAAGGACAGCTAATACAAACCCTTCTTGTGTTAACAATTGTCAAAATGTTAAGGAGGGGGATGACAAAAGCAGTGTTACATCGCTCCTTTTCTATACGCGTTGTGACACTGCACGCACGTATACAAGTGGCAGAGCTTCTGTGACGCAGATTTCATCATTTTGACAAAAGCTTATCTGGATTCTGCAGAGGTAGAACAAAAACAATTGTGAAAATGGGCCTTGCCAGCAACCCCCTTCTTGTTTGTGCAAAGATAGTGAGAGGAGAACACTCCAGGATAGAACCCCAACTGAGCGATATTCTTGGTACTCTATTCTGGGTCAACTGGAGGAAACGTGGCTTGGCTCCTAAAGCTTGATGAAATGCACAAACATCTCCACTTTGGAAGATCAGTAGAAGTAGAGATGTTTGCGTATTGATGGCAGGATGGCTTCTGAAGGATGAAGCAGTGGTGGAAATGGTAGAAGTCTGCAAATGCCCCAGTTTAAACTCACTGCCTTTTTTTTCCAACAGAGAATCACAGAAAGAAGCCCTGCATTTTCTGATTTGACAAGTAGAATGAAAAATTACACCAGGTTTAATAACATAACGTAACATGAAACCTAGCATAACATAACTTTGCACCATAACACATTACAACAAGAGTACTCCCATCGTGTTATGCTACGTTACGTCATCTTACATTATGTTATGTTTAAACTAAGATCAAAGATACGAGCCCTGTTACCATATAGGTAGGTAATTACCCTTCTTGCTTGTTACACTGAGTAAAATGGGGTGGGTTTCTTTGACTTGATAGCTCTGTACAATTAAGTCTCACCTTACACAGCAATGTTTTTTGTGGCACATATGTTTTAATTTAATTTTAATTTAAAATTTAATTTAATACGTAATAATTTTAATTTAATATGTCTAACTTTGAGTGGCATACAGTACTCAAAATTTAAAATAAAACATTCCATAGAATACAGAAATAATGTCTGGCAAACACACACATTCCTCATCATACAAACTAGGCACCCCAGAGAGATCTGCCACCCACCGTGGTCAAAGCCTGGGAAAAGAGAACTTCTCTAAATAAGACAGTGGTGGGATTCAATTTTTTTTTACTACCGGTTCTGTGGGCGTGGCTTGGTGGGCGTGGCAGGGGAAGGAGACTGTAAAATCTCCATTCCCACCCCACTCCAGGGGGAAAGTTACTGCAAAATCCCGTTTCCTCCCCACCCCACTAACCTGCTTTCTAGCTCCATTCTCCTGTGCAGGGCAACAAAAGAAGACCCAGCCAATGATCAGCTGGGATTCGGGAGGCAGAGAATAGATGGGGGCGGGGCCAGTCAGAGGTGGGATTTGCCGGTTCTCCGAACTACGCAAACTTCCGCTACTGGTTCTCCAGAACTGGTCAGAACCTGCTGAATACCACCTCTAAAATAAGATCAGGGCAGGCCATATGAGTCTCTGGAGGGATATCATTCTACCATGGAGAAGGCCTGCTTTATGGATCCCATCAGTTGCTTAGTTGATAGGCCCCAGAGCATGCAGAATCTGCCAGATCATATAGGATGGCCAGCAGCTATGGAAGACAGAGAGGCTCTGAAGAAACCAGACCTTCTGCCATGAAGGGCTATATAGGTGATGACCAATACCTTAAATTTCACCCTGAAGCCTACCAGGAGCCAGTGCAGTTCTTTGACAGAGATGTTGTTACATGGGCATACGGAGGCATAACTACCCTTGCTCCCTATTCTGGACCAGCTGCAGTTTCTGAGAGGTCTTCAGGGCAATCCCATGTAAAACATCACAGCAATCCAAAAGTGAGATGATTAAAACATTTTGTTCTACAAAAACAAATTAAAACTCACATTGTAGCACACATCCCCGAGATTTGTGTGTTTTGGCAATGCTTGGGGGTGTGCGTGTGTTCTCTGATATAGTTTTTGTGCTAGCAGCTTCTCTTAGCTCATTTGACCACATGGTCCTCCTGTCAGAAAGCATAATTAAAGCTATTTCCCTCTGCCTGGTTTCACTCTTCCTTGATTTGGTAAAGCATCATCACCACATTGCCAGATTTGATTGCCTGCATTATGATGTCACATCATCAGCCCAGTGCAGGCCAGGATTGCTAATGGAAGAAAGCTTACTTTTGTAAATAAATAAATAAATATATTATTGATTTCCCTTACACAGAAAGCTGTACACAGCGTATTGCAACCCAGCTGCAGATCAGCTACAAAGAGACAATAAACAGCATTCAAGAAAAGCAAGTTTATTTAGCTTAGCGGTTTACATAAACGCTCCTATCCACTTTTTAAAAACCACTAAAATGTTTGTAGACATCAAATCAGCATAGCCCTGCTTTGTCTCGGCTGAGTGTAGAACTGTTCCTTGGCTAGGATCCTACTGATAGTTCATTTTAAAGTAGCGAAAAGTCCATTGTTGTGATGCAGCAGTCTGCCTTTAGAAAGGACGGTATGTCGCAATGACTGTGGAAAAGACCTTTTGCAATGCATCTCCATAAACTCTCACATATTTACCAGATGTGGCTCTGAATCCACTTGGGAAGTTGACTGACACCCCCACACACACACACTGATTAGTGAAAGGAAACGTTGGGAGTTTTCCATAGCCTCAGGTCCTGGCCAGGATGCAGGGACAGAGTTTGGTTTCTGTTCTTTCCTTTTTATTTTGCCCTTTTGAGGATGAGTAAAATGTCATACATACAGGATGGAAAAAAAAGCAATCCCATCCCTAAGACAGATTTAAAATGATCTTGCTCTCTGCATCTAATAGCACCAATGTCCCTTCAGCCTTGCTTCTAGTTGCGCAGATCCATCTTGAGCTCTTCTTCTCGGTCTTAGAGAGGGACTAAATATGTGGGTATGGTTTTCATCTCCAGAGAAAAGTGATAACTGCGGTCTGCAATCCCAACGGAGACGTGTTTGTTTCACTTCCAGGAAACTGGAGGCACTAGATTTGTCTCACAACCACTTAGTCCACGTGCCCTCATTTCTGCCTCGACGTTTGAAACAGCTGACTTTGCATCACAACCGCATTGAACGTATCCCTGGCTACGTTTTCGCCCATATGAAGCCTGGCCTGGAATTCCTGCATCTCTCCCACAATGCCCTGCGGGATGACGGCGTCCATGCCGTCTCCTTCTTAGGGCTCTACCATTCGCTTGCTGAACTGCTCTTGGACAACAATCAATTCCAGGCCATCCCCCGTGGCATCGTCAACTTAAAGGGCTTGCAGGTTCTATGGCTGAGCCACAACCGCATCCGGTAAAGGGATTCTGTTCTGCTCTTGGTTGCCGTTGAGGAAGGGTAATCGGAATACTAAAGGAAGAGCATGGGTCTTGCATGTCTATCCTTTTAGTAGAAGGAGCTCTCTGTCAGAGGCAGTTGGGTTTGATCCCATGTTCTGGGACCATATGCCCCAATACTCATTGTTAGTCAAGGGCTTAGGTCCCAAGCTCTCTTCAACCATGATGCACATGTTGCTTGGCTGAGGGAGGTCGAGACCCTTAAAGCAGTGCTTCTTAAATTGGAGGTTAATTAAACCGGGGCTAATTACAAGAATCTTAAGCAAGGGAGTAAGTAATTTGGGCATATTCTGGGGGGTATGTCATTGTTTGTAATCTGGTTTGGGGCTGGAGCTGCCAAGATGTTTCTGTAAAACAAGAATCCTTTTGTGGGAGAAATCATATTATTGGAGATGGGGAAAAGAGGCAGCTGAGAGAAACAGTGGAAGAATTATTGCCCTAGAGAGAAAAATAAACAGCAAGTGCTCATCTCAATATTAGATGCCCTCAAAAGATTGTATACATTCTTACCTTGCACAAGGAAGGGCATCAGCTATGTTTGTAAGCATGTTTGGCCAACTGTTTCCCTGAATGCAAAAAGAAATAGGTGGGGGAAAATGAAAATGAAAAAGTGAAGGAGGCTATGCAACTCTCCACTGGCCATCCGTGTTTTATGCTTTTTCCCATATTCTGAAATGCTGAGGAATCCCAGGTTGACCCTTACCAAGGTCACTTTTCTGTAGGAAAGAATGCTGGTGATTGGTCATTTCTGCTTCATATCGATTTATTTATGAATGCATCCAGTACGGAAGTACTATATAAGCTACTTTTCAAGCAGCATCAGTCTCCTCAAAATCTTAAGTGGTACTCAAGCAGTTCCAAACCTGTATTATACCTACAAGGCATAAACAAAACAGCTCTTGTTAAATTCTTCCAAAGTTTATTGCTGCAGCAAACTCAATTTAGAGGCAGGAAATGTGCTCATACTTTCTTACTTAGCAAGAGGTCCCAAGGAAAAGAGACGAAGTTATTATGCTGGACTTCCTAATTCTTTGTTTCAATATAATCTTACTTGCCTCTCTGTTGGTATCTGGGTGGCCACAGTGGAAATAGAAGTTTGAACATTCTTACTTTGGCCTAATCCAGGAAGGGGAGCCTTATACAGTAAAACTCTCAAAAGTAGCATCTTATGAAAGGGTAGATTCCCAGCAGCTGTCCCTTGTTTTAAGATGAGCCAGGAAGTGTCAGCCAGTCCAGTCTCACTAACTTGTGATTTAAGGGGCCTTAGCTAATTCAATCCTCCAATTTTTGAAAGGGCTTTAATCTTGTTCCACATTAAAGGACTACGGAGATAAGTTACAGAAAGCACTGCGAAACTCTCAACGAGTCCTTTTTATATACTTTATGTGTTCTTATTCTTTCTTTTTGGTAGGCATGTGCCCCTGAACTCTGTCTGTGACACGAGAGTGTCAGAAGACTCGAACATTGTGTCTGTGCACTTGGAGAACAATTTGATTGATCGCCGCCGCGTCCCTCCCACAGCTTTCTCCTGTATCAAAGCCTATCACAGTGTGATACTGAGACCACAACAGAATGAAGATGATTACTAAGCTAGTAGGGAATTAGACCAACAGTATTGAAATTTGGGAAGAAAAGGCCCTACCCTGAAGGTGGGTGATGACTAGAGAAGAACAGTCTCTGCTGTTCAGGATTATGATGTTATTCAAATAATAAGAGGAGATGCATCTACCTATATCTCCTCTTCTCTACAGTCAATTTTACTTGCCTCCTACCCCCTGCATTCTTTTTTTTTTTTTAGATCCAAGTTACAGGCAGCTTTTTCTTGTGGCTACTGGGCATGTAGATTTTTTTTTAAAGAAATACATATTTGCAAACATATATAAAAGACCAGACAAGCATCCAGGCATTGCATATCTTTTTCTTTATGTTTATAATGAAACAGACACACTTCAGTAATAAAATAATAAACAATAATAAAGGACACCAGGAAAATAACATTTGAGATCCGCAAAAGGGATGGATAGACAAAAAGTAATCTATTATAAAATTAATTGATAATAATCACATTAAAATGTGGAGATAAGATGTTAATAAAACAATCTGTAATTGATAGATGTACCCTTTAATGCTAATTTCTCAGAGAATGCAATTTGCCACTTTTTGAAATACCTTTGATCCAAAGAAAAATGTATTTACAGTTTAACAAGAATCAATTTGACAGGTAAAGATAAGAAATTGAATTGATTTCTTGTTATAGCAATTGCTTATGTGTCCTGAGACTTATGGAAGAGAAACCTAAAATGGGAATAATTGTCCAAGATGGTTTAATTGTTTTCCCACGTTACTTTTAAAACAATATATATAGCTAAAATTATTACCATTCCTAATAGCTATTTGATCACACTACCCTCCAGCACAGTCTAAAAAAGGTTTAGCTTAACATTAGACCAGCAATTTAACAGACTTTGGTTTAGCAATCTTCAGATGAATTTATCAAAATGTGTTGGAGCCAGAGAGCTGCTGCTGTTGGCACTGCCTAGTGCCCAATACGCTGCTCACTCTGCCATCTCTTAGTTGGCATTGATAACTCATCTGGTCCATGGAACAGCTAAATTGTGCACTCATTCTGGCTCTGGTGCTTCTAGGTACTGATCCTCACTCACCATATGGCCTCTTGGCTGTAGTTCATTTTTGGCATGCTATCCTGCCACATGTGTGATCACCCATTGTCTCTTGCTCTCCAGCTGCAACTCAAATTCCCCCCCTTTCTTCTTTTTTTATAAACACATGTCCTTTTGGGGGGCCCCCAATTAACATTTAATTGACATTTGGTTTCAGTGGACATCTCTCACCCCACCCCACCCCATTAGTCCATTACATCAAGGGCTTAGTATAATGTAATTTGAATGGGGGTAATATAATCTGTGAAATGTTTTTTATGGCCAATTCTTGATGAATCATCAAAACAGATTAGAAGATTTCATGCTCTAAGGAGTTCCAAGCTGATTCATCAAGTTCAGTTCCCAAATCTTCTTTTAGTACTTTTTGCAGACTTTCAAGGCAGCCTGTCATATTTGATATAAGATTTCTGCATGACGCCAAATGTTCCCTTTCATTCGACATGGTGGCTATAGGCCACTCGCACCAAGTCTATTTTGCTGACTGCATTCCAATAGCAGTTTTAACAAGAATTTGTTTTGATTTGTCATTTGTATGCTGCTGAATTTTTTTAAAGGATTAAATATCTGTTGTTTATTCATTTTCACTTCACCCCAAACTCTTTTGTCAGAAACTCTAGATTTTATTGCCCTATCCACTCAAATCTATATGTATACATATAAGTCCTGATGTGCCAGGTGATTGAATTCACTTTTTAGTTTCTCTATGCAAAAACATTTTATAATTGAATGCTTGATGTCTACTTTACTAGCCTAGTAATATAGGTGTTTAATTGAAATAACATGTACAAGTGTTGTCTATGGAGATTCTCAGTCATCCAAGTCATAGTTGTCCCAAACATGCTTTTTCAAGAAGCAACTTGACTTTCTGGTTTTTCTTTGAAGACGTTTCGCTTCTCATCCAAGAAGCTTCTTCAGCTCTGAAGAAAAACCAAAAAGACCAGCTGCCTCTTGAAAAAGCACTTTTGGGATCTACAACTGTTGTACATCTGTTCAAATAGATTGGCCATTGCAACTAAATGCCTTTCAAAGTTATTGGACAATTTTGCTCATCCACAGATAACAGGATGCAAATCATGATCATAACATCCTCAGTTTGCAAATCTTAAATTAATTTGAAATTCTGTTTGGGAAAAGCTGAGATAGACCACATTAGATGCTATCAAATGTTATATGAGAAGTGAATGAAGTGTGTGTGTGTGCACGTGTGTATTCAAATGTCCAGGTATGACTTGTTTTGAAAGATCAAAGCTTCTTGGAAGTCAATTGTTTAGTTCAATTTAATTTCTCATGTTAGCAACATTCCCACAAGGCATTTTTGCTCAAAACAGCAATCATTTTGAATAATTGTTCATATCATATTATGTTCATCCACAGTGTAATTGATGTTACATTTTTTCTGTATTTCTTCACTGAAATGGCAAACTGTTCCTCTAGTTCTCTCTCTCTCTCTCTCTCTCTCTCTCTCTCTCTCTCTCTCTCTCCCTCCCTCCCTCCCTCCCTCCCTCCCCCCCCTCTCTCTCTGTTTCAATTTGTAAAATGAAAAACACCCCAATAAAAGTTTAGCTAAAATAAATGCCTAACTGGGTTTATTTTATCTAAGTATTTTACAGGTAGTTGTATGCCACCCTAAAACCAGTTTGGTGGGGTGTTTAAGGCATCAAGCTAGAATCCAGGAGACTGAGAGTTCTAGTCCTGCCTTAGGCACAAAGCCGGCTGGGTGGACTTTGTGCCAGTCCCTCTCAGCCTCAGCCTTAGGAAGCAGGCAACGGCAAACTACTTCTTGGCAAAGACCTTGCCAAGAAAACTGCAATTGACCAAGCAGTTGCCCAGGGTCAAAAACCAACTCCAAGGCAGAATGTCAATAATTTAAAAAGACATCTTAGTTACTGGCTAAGGGTTTCCACACGCTGCATTTTTTTATTCTTACAGGTAGTCCTTGACAGTTGAGCCCAAAATTTCTGCTGCTAACCGAGACAGTTTTGCTCCATTCTACGACCTTTCTTGCTGAGCTTGTTAAGGCAACCACTGCAATGATTAAGTTAGTGACACTGTTGTTAAGTCAATCTGGCTTTCCCATTGACGTGGCTTGTCAGAATCACATGACTCCAGGACACCGGAACTCATAAATATGAGCCAGTTTCCAAAAGTCTGAATTTTAATCACATGACCGTGGAAATGGTTGCAATGGTTGCAAGTGGGGAAAAACAGTCATAAGTCACTTTTTTTCCGTGCCATTGTTTAGCAGGGTCACTTAACAGATGTCTGTATGCAGAGGACTACTCTGTTTTTGCATATTGCAAGGGCTGTTTTCAAGTGTGGCTGCTCATTGACAGTTTCTGCTTCTCCTGCCATTCTCTTGCAAGAGGTGGGGGCTGACTTGTTATCCTGACCTCCTGCTTTCAACCATACCTCTCTCTATCCTTGTAGCATCCCAGCCAGGCTTAAGGTATGGTCACTGGTTTAGGAGGAGCATCACATACACTTGTTAAGAAATAACTCAAGGAATGGGTTGCAGGGACAGAGAAGATAACAAGTAGCTAAAACCAGCCAGGCCAAGCACTTGCTTTCACACACACACACACACACACACACACACACACACACCAGTGGTGGGATTCAAAACTTTTTACTACCAGTTTTGTGGGCATGGCTTGGCTTGGTGGGCGTGGCAGGGGAAGAATACTGTAAAATCCCCATTCTCTCCCCACCCCACTAACCTGCTTTCCAGCTCCGTTCTCCTGTGCAAGGCAACAAAAGAAGATCCAACCAATCAGCTGGGACTCTGGAGGCAGAGAATAGATAAGAGAGTGGGGCCAGTCAGAAGTGGTATTACGAACTACTCAAAATTTCCGCAACCGGTTCTCCAGAACTGGTCAGAACCTGAATATCACCTCTGATACACACACACACACACACACACACACACACACCGCCCCTTCTACCAGAACAGCTCATTATTATTCCTCCCAGAAAGGGATGATTGGTAGGAGAGGAAATGAAGGCAGAGAAACCCACTAGCCGCTTTCCTCATTTTGCATTAGAACTTTCGGGGCAGCATCATCGCCCAGCATGACCAGCGAGGTGGGCTGAGCAGACGGCAGTGCAACCTATTGCCAGCCTCCTTTTCTTCTGACTGGAGGGCCCTCTGGCTGTGTCTTTTTTCTTTCCTTTTCTTCTTGAGTTCTGGGTTTCCAAAAAAACATTTCTCAATGCTTCCATTTTTATCCCTCACACAAAGAAACACATCTAAAACGTCACTTTATAAGGACTGTTGTTTTTCAGCTTAACCGTTTGGTTACTTGGCAATCTTACCAACGGTGGAACTAATACGTGAGACCAACATCTGGTTCTTTTACACAAAGGAATATCCTTCATTGGTTTTGAATGACACCCCCCTCCCCCAAATAGCTTAAAATGTGTATTTCCTCTCTGAAAGATTGCAACCAGAATTCCTAGAGCTGAAAATCTAATCCAATCTAATCTCTTGACTAGATTTGGGTTCCTCCCTCCCTCGTTACAGAAAATAAATAATTCTTATAGCCATAAAGATTTCTACTATCTAAAAAACACAAGGGAAACCAATCATGTATTTCATCTCACATGACAAGAGGTGGGTACTCTTTGTCCTGGGGCTACATGTGTCTCCCAGATCCCTTGGATTTAGATTGCAGACATTTAACAATATATTTTC
This sequence comes from Notechis scutatus, assembly GCF_049901735.1. Lineage (NCBI taxonomy): Eukaryota > Metazoa > Chordata > Lepidosauria > Squamata > Elapidae > Notechis > Notechis scutatus. The sequence goes on along the minus strand of NC_142010.1, from coordinate 152,874,828 downwards.
CCATCATGGAAATCTGGGAAGGTTGCAATCTAAGCCCCATAGCATAACCCAAAGAAACCCCAAAGTTCACAATTTCCTTCCTCAAACCTGACCTTGCACCGCGATACGACTTCCCCACTTTCAGCCCCCCCCCCAGCAGACGTATCAAGCTCGCGGCATCACGTGACGTATCACGACTTTCCCCCCCCTCGCTAAACTGGGCGTGGGCGTGGCCAGCACGTGACGCATCCGGTCTGTGGGCCGCAAGTTTGACAGCCCTGCCCTAAATTATTAAGTATATCCCCTCACCCTCAACCTGTTGCCCCACTACTGCAATATGGAGCACAAGATGTGTGGGTGGCTTTAGATGGAAGAAGAGCAAACCTAGTTCCACAGGGTTGAAAGGCGTCTGCATTGATTTGTACAGCCAAGCAAGAAATCCTTATACAGGGCCTCCTGCTTAAGCAGGGGGTTGGACTAGAAGACCTCCAAGGTCCCTTCCAACTCTTGTTATTTTGCTGTTCTCAGGAAGCAGGCAAAGGACATGTTTTAGGCTATTTCAGCTTTTTTTCTGCTGGGGAGTAGGATTGTCTGCTTCTTGACGTAGCCTCCAAAGCTGGTTCCAATTTACACAGCTCAGGGTTAGGTCAATCCAGCACAAGGACTGGAGAGAACAGCAAAACCCCAGCCAAGGCCAACATTTAGTGCTGGCCCCCTGACCTTCCCAAAACAGGAAGTGCCTTTGTTGTGATCCAGATCAGAAGAAGATTGCAGCAGCAAGCTGGGCTTGATGGAGCCCTCTGGGGAAAGAGCGATGTGGAAGGGATACAACATAGGCAGCTTGGAGAATGTCTCACATTAAGAGAGTGAATAAGGGATGAAGGAAAAAGACAATCAATTTCCATCACTCCCAGTAGTGACTCATTGGATGAATACAAGCACTTTTTTCACACTGACATATTCTTGCATGATGTGGAAAACGAGAGAGAGGAAGGGAGGAGGGGGGAGGGAGAGAGAGAGAGAGAGAGCGCTTTACATTCTCTCCATACCCTTGTAGATAAGTAGACATGTTTCAAAGAGCTGATAAAATGAACATTATTTTTTTTAATCCAAATACTTTTTAAAACATCTAATACAGTGGTGTCTAACCTTTTTGGGCTCCTGTGCCAATAATTGTGCGCGCGTTGGCATGCGCGCACTGGCATGCCAGCACCCAGAAGGCAATGAGCGCCCCCACACCCCCTGTGCATGCACGCGCAGTCCCGCCACCGCCCCCTCTACCTGCACTGCACCTCACAGCTGATTTTCGGCTGTTTTGAGGCCTTTTTTGGCCTCCCAGAGGCTTGAAAAAAGCCTCTGCAGGCTGACTAGGCCCATTTAGTCACTTCCGGTATTACAGGAAGTGATGAAACAGGCCTATTCGGCCTTTTTTCAAGCCTCTGGGAGACCGAAAAAGGCCTCAAACCAGCCGAAAATCAGCTGTGAGGCACACGCATGCGCAGTGAGGTAAGTTTGCCTGTGGCTCGCGTGCTGGCACCAATGGCTCTGCATGCCACCTGTGGCACGCGTGCCATAGGTTCACCATCACAGATCTAATACGTTGCTGTGATCAGGTAGGGAAGGAACCATAAATTTAGACGTTTCTCAAAGGAGACTTAACACAGTCTTAGGGGAGAGACACAATCCTGGTCTTTAGAACTCCATATGGTCTCCAACAATGGAAGTAAGTATGTTCTGAAGACTTAATTTATAGGAGACAATACCAATGAGGTCTTAGCCTTCAGACCTATTCATGAGTTTCCTGGGTTAATCTGGTTGATTAATTTTGGAATATGGAGAGGGAAAACTATGTATGTATGATATACATTATATATCTGATCTATGGGACACAATTCACTGCCTGGTTCCCTTCCACAAACCCTCTTGAAGGAATAAGGGCTGACAGCTAAGAGACTGAATACAACCTTGAAATGCAGAATTCAGTATCTTAATTTTAAAAGAGCTCAGACAAGAGTGTTGGGTAAGACTACTATCAATCTGCTATCAGTGACAGCTTTGGGCAATTTCAGGACTATTATTTAAGAAAATGATAACCAAAGCTATACACCATACATAAGAAACATATTTACACAATATATTGAACCCAATCATTGAATTAGTCCATTTTTTTCTGAGCTAGTTCAGTAGTTAAAAGCCACAAACTGTCCAAGAACCTTAAACTAACTGAATGGCTGGACCCCAATGAATACAAAAAAATTGTGAACTGTTCTCTTTCATTTCTGTTGGACTTACACAGGAGATAGCAGGTTGTTTGGGGTGTCATTAATCTGAGGGGCATATTGTTGAGCCTTTCTTCTTTAGCCAGATCAGCCGAGGTCAAAACAATTCTGACAAATATCTTAGCTAATAGAGGCTGAAGTTTCTTCCTCATGGCTGAGCTAAAGTGCTATTCACCAGTCCTTGAACCAGCATAAAACTGTACATTAGTATAAAATTTGTTGCCCCCATGGATATAATCCCTAGCTCGCTGCAGGCATAATGCCAGCAGTTGGTCTGTCCTTCTTTACAGTTCTCCATAATGTAGGATGGAGCTATGGAGCAAACCAATTGTGACAGATTGGCAGTTCAGCCAACTGTGAAAACCTACTTTGTTTGGGGGTGGGGAGTGTAAGTGTTTTGAATGGATATGTTCAAAAAGAGCCCAACTTGAGCTAATACCATTTGATAGTTGAATTCCTTTTAGGCATGAGATATTCTGGAAGAGCGTTGTTTCAGAAAAAGCACTAAGTCTATGTTCAAAAGCAGCCTAAACAATAGTTGACAAGCATGGGGAAAGTTTTACTATGAACTAACAGAAAGTTAGCTATCCTTCTCCTCCTTCATTTTGTAATGCCCCTGTTTCTTCCAGTGGTCAGTTGCTCTTTAGTTTGACCCAGAGATTGGCTTGGAGACCCAATGGACACAGGTGAATTGCTGAAGAGCTCGGTTTGAGCCTCTCTTCTAGCAAAACAGATCTGAAAGACACCAACCTAAAGAGGGGCAGGGTTGATTCAGTGACCATTTGATTGCAGGACTGACCAAATGGTCAATGAAACATGTCAGAATATTCCTGTGGCAAATGTCTATGACTTCTGGCTTATTTAAAGAAAAAGTGTATTGATTTGAAAGATCTGTATAGCTGTCCATTTAATGCAGCAGCATCCTGGATGGGTCACAAGCAACAATACAATTATAGAAACAGTTTTTTTAAAAATCCATAAAAGCAATCAAAGCAAAACCCATCAACTCCTGGCTTTATGACTTTAACAGAAAAACAGGGTTGGAAGGGACCTCGGTGATCTTCTAGTCTAACCCCTTACTCATGCAAGGTACCCTATACCATTTCAGACAAATGTTTGTCCAATCTCTTCTTAAAATCCTCCTGTGAAGGAGCAGCCATAACTTTTGAAGGCAAACAGTTCCAGTTAATTGATCTCACTGTCAGGAAATTCCTCCTTAGTTCTAGGTTGCTTCTCTCCTTGATTAAGTTTCCATCCATTGTTTCTTGCTTGCTTTCTGGTGCTCTGGAAAATAGTTTGACCCCTTCTTTTCAGTCCCTCAAATATTTGGAACACTGCTATCATGTCACCCCTAGTCCTTCTTTTCACTAGACTAGACAAACCCAGTTTAAGCTGCGTCAGGCATGGTCTGCTGAGTTGAAGGGTTAGGGTTAGAATAAATAGCAAATATAGACATTATAAGCAAACATCAGTCATTATGACAGGTGACCAGAAATAACAGATAACAGATAATCAGAGTTGGAAGGGACCTTATAGGTCATCTAGTCCAACCCCCTTCCCAAGCAGGAGACCCTGCACCATTTCTGACAAATGGCAGTCCAATCTCTTCTTGAAAGTCTCAAGTGATGGCGCTCCCACAACCAAGCTGTTCCATTGGTTGATTGTTCTCACTGTCAGAAAGTTTCTCCTTATTTCCAGGTTGAATCTCTCCTTGTTCATAGAATTTATATTTGACAGGAATCCAGGGTACTGCAGCAGGATGACCCATAATACTTCTCAAAGGGTCTCTCAGATAAAGGTCTGGTGATCAGGTAGCAACATCTTTGCCCTCATCCCAAGTAAAGAGCAGCTATCGAGTTTCACTAAAGAACTTGAGGCTGATCTTCTTGCTCTCTTGTTTCTGTACAGGCTACTTATATTCTTGGGGGGGTGGGGGGAGGTACACACATCCTCCTCCTGGACCTAGGTAGAATCCACCAGAAAAGCAATCTTTGCCCATACTTTTCTGCTGTGTGTCAGTAGTAGTTGTTGCGACAGGTAGTGTTGTCTGGTGTTTTTGTTTTTTTTACTACCCATCAGATGTGGCATTCAGCAGGTTCTGACCAGTTCTAGAGAACCGGTAGCGGAAATTTTGAATAGTTCAGAGAACCGGCAAATACCACCTCTGACTGGCTCCGCCCCCATCTGTTCTCTGCCTTCCGAGTTCCAGCTGATTGGCTGGGTCTTCTTTTGTTGCCCTGCACAGGAGAACAGAGCTGGAAAGCAGGTTAGTGGGGTGGGGAAGGAATGGGGATTTTGCAGTAACCTTCCCCCTGGAATGGGGTGGGAATGGAGATTTTACAGTATCTTTCCTCTGCCATGCTCACCAAGCCATGTCCACAGAACCGGTAGTAAAAAATTTTTTGAATCCCACCACTGCTACCCATCATTTTATTGAATGCCAATCCAACCTCTCCAGCTGTGTACTATAGCAGGAAAACTTCCATCTCTCTGGTCACTGGGTGTTGCTCTTCACAGTCATTTTATGTTCACTGGTGGAACAATGGAAAACCAGAAATACAGAAGTAGATGTCTCTGTGTTTATGTTTATAAGTTCAGTGATGGAACAATGTGGCCTCTATCTTCTTTTCCTCCAAATGACACAAAATTGAGAAAAGATCTGTCACTTTCCCCTCTTGATCCACATCAGTGGAAAATAGTATTCAAACTTTTAAATAGTATTCAATAGTATTCAATTTTTTAAAGCAGTACTGAAGGGGTAAAGTTGTAGAGCCAACAGTCTGGCTCAAGTGAAGGAAGGGCTGAAATCTGGAAAGTTGTATTTTAATTCAGCTTCATTGCATCAGCTTTCTGGGCAAGGGAATGGCAGGGTAGAACAGCCCTTTAAACTCTCTTTTGGATAAGAATGGGAGTTGATCCAAGACCATTAAGTGGAGCTGCTTTTCCATCCCTGTAATAGTCTTATCACATGCATCCAATTAACTCAATCCCACAGAATCCTTTGGGAAGAAGCCTGGCCTTATCTGCACAGCCACAACTCTTCTCTGTGCACTTCCACCCTTGTTGGGCATGAAGCTAGACTGCAGTGGGACTGTGGAAAGTGACACTTATGCTACTTGATTTATATTTCACAGTTTTTTTTGCCCAGAAACATCCTTTCTCTGCCACCACAACCCTGTGAAATAGATTGTGCTGAGAGAATAGCTAATAACAGCATCTATGGCTAATGTTTGGACTAGAACCTGGGACTCAGCAGTGGTGGGAAAACAACTTAACCACTATACCACGCTGCTTTTGATGTGCAGTATAGTTTAGCTCATGCTGGCAGAGGGATTCTGGGAGTTGAGGTTCAAGGTTTCAAAAAGGTTTCAAAAACACTGGTTAAACTGCATGCATTGTTGTTGTGTTAAGAAATTGTGTTGCATCTGCCCTAGGTACAATTTGTGCCATTCAAGAGTAGTTTTGAGAAAACAGTCTATACAGATCTGGAAAGGAAAATGGAAAACGGAAAAAGGCAGTGCATATTGACACTCTCATCATAGGCTATTAAGTATGATTTTATGTGCCTGGATGGGAGGTAGGATTGGTTTTTATTTTGTCCTGATAGGTGAACCACTCATTATAGCTTAGTGTTAAGTGTTAACCAAGTTATCAAGGCTTGTTTGAAATGATTTAAATATATACCTTTAATCTTATGTGTGAATGCAGCCAATGAATGGACAAGCCATATAATCATTACAATTTGAGCTTGACTGGAGACAGGCTTCCTCCACCACATCTTTCTTTTCTGAACCTGTGTTCAGTGAGTGTTTTTCCAAACTATATATTGCTTGAGAACTGGTACACCTACCTTTTTTCAGTTAATTTAAAGTTTTACTATTTTTTCCCAGGTAGTTCAAAGTGATTCTGAACCTGAGAAAGAAAAGAAATAAGGTATACATTTGAAAACAAGAACAAATATATCAAAAATAGCCATACAGAAATAGCCTAGGGGAGATTTTGATGCTCCCGTTAGCTTTTCTGTAGATCTGTTTTAATGAGAATGCAAAATTACAATGAAAAGGTTGTATGTTGGACTATTCTATTTGGGTTCTAAAATTCCAGGAGACCTTTAACTCTTTGCTGCCATCCAGTAGTTCCCTGGATTGCTGCAAGTTTATTTGTAGGCCCAGTTTATTGGCTGGTATACATTATGTAAACATAGCAATTGTGTTTTGTTAACAAGTTTAACCAAAGCATACAAGTTGGGCTGAGAGTGCACCTTCTTATATTTGCTTAAGATGCAGGTGAATCTTTCCCTCCCAAATATCTGCTCCTTTCCTTTTCCAAGCATTTATCCCACAAGGTAATTGCAAATTTTTTTTTAAAAAAAAGAGTGAGTGAATGGGTGGAAAAAAATAAATCAGTTATTAAGAGTTTCCTCCTGGATTAACTTCTGAGAGTTTTAAAATTATTATTATTTGTCATTCATTTGGCTTATATTACCTTGTCTGTCTCATTTCTCCAGGACCTTAACTTCCTCCTGTGTCTTGTGCGTTTACATAGTATGCACAAGACACAATGTTGTATGCACAAGACCCAATTCATCTATTTAGTGTGTGGTGCACGTCACCTTTTTCCAGTTCATTTAGTTCTTCAGGAGAGTGCTGGAGCAATAGGGAGAAGTTTACCCTGCCACTTGCAGCCTTGCCTTTTCTGTCAGGCATCTCTCTGGTGACCTGGAATGGAAGGGATGAACAGGCACAGCAAGAATGCAAAAAACATCTGATTTACTAAAGAAAAACTCAGAAGCCATCATGAAAGAATTCCACTCACGGCAGTCTAGTAAATATAAGTTCTACTTATCCTTAAAACAATGTTCAATTCTTGTACCTTTTCCCCATATGTAGAGTAGAAAGGGTTAAAAGAGACTCCATTACTGTGGAGGATAAAGAGCCATTGGTTCATCTGCTAACCAACCTAACAGGAGCCATCTAGTGAAAATGTTAATGCTTAAAATGGAAAGGAGGCCAGGAGCTCCTGAGGTGAGGATTTAAACTGGGAGTTGACAGACAGAAAATAAATGTGCAGGGCTAGAAAAGAGATAACAACTACGCTGAGTTCCCCCAAAATGGGGCTTTTCCATTGTGTATAACAAACGAAAGAACACGATAGGACCTAATGGTAAAGACTGCAACGACGACACCATTAAAGCCAACATCTTTAACACATTCTTTGGCTCAGTATTTGTAAACAGCAATGGATCATGCCCAGTATTTCCTAGCCGAACCACAGATAACTACAATGATCTAATACATATCGATTTTACAGAAGACAATGTTGAAAAAGCACTTCGCAATCTAAAACCACCTCTATCTATTGGACCGGATGGAATATGTGCCTACTTCTTAAAAAAGCTACCCACTGCCATAGCCAAACCTCTAAGCATAATCTTTGAAAAATCTTTCAGGACCAGCTCCTTGCCTAACCTATGGTCACAAGCCACGGTCATCCCCATCTTCAAAAAGGGAGACCCCAGCCTAGTTGAAAATTACAGACCAATCTCCTTATGCTGCGTCACCTGTAAAGTCATGGAATCAATTATTAACCAATCCATCATCCTCCACTTAGAGACAAACAACCTACTCTCCAATAAACAATTTGGTTTCAGAAAAAAACTATCCTGTAATCTGCAACTCTTACACTGCAAAAACATATGGACGACACAACTTGATCAGGGCAAAGCAATAGACGCAATCTACATAGACTTCTGTAAAGCCTTTGATTCAGTGGTACACGACAAACTACTCCTAAAAATAAAATCCTATGGTATCTCTGGACAACTGCATAACTGGATAGAAGCATTCCTGTCAAACAGACAACAAATGGTCAAAATTGGGAGTGTCCTATCAAATTCTGTACCTGTCAATAGTGGTGTCCCCCAAGGCAGTGTTCTAGGACCAACTCTCTTCATACTCTACATAAATGACCTCTGTGGTCATATTAAGAGCAACTGCGTTCTTTTCGCTGGTGATGTAAAGCTGTTCAATACCACAGACAATACTGCTACCCTTCAAAAAAATCTTGGCTGTGTATCAGAATGGTCAAACAAATGGCAACTTCAAATCTCAACAAATAAATGCTCTGTCTTACATATTGGCAAAAAAAAAAAAAATCAGAAAATAAAATACAAGCTGAATAGTCAAGATCTTGTTGATGATCCAAGCTCTGTAAAGGACCTTGGAATACTCACCTCTAATGATCTAAGTGCTAGAGCCCACTGCAACTACATAGCCAAAAAGGCATTAAGAGTTGTTAATCTAATCCTACGTAGCTTTTTCTCTGGTAATATCACACTACTAACTACAGCATACAAAACATTTGCTAAACCAATACTCGAATACAGCTCATCAGTCTGGAACCCACATTACGTATCTGATATTAGCACAATTGAGAAAGTCCAGAAATATTTCACAAGAAGAGTTCTCCACTCCTCTACTCGTTGTAGAATACCTTATGCCACCAGACTTGAAATGCTAGACCTAGAAAACCTTGAATTATGCCGTCTTCGGTCTGATCTAAGTATGGTATATAAAATCATACATTGCAATGACTTACCTGTCAATGAATACTTCGGCTTCAACCATAACAACACAAGAGCACACAATAGATACAAACTCAAGGTTAACCGCACCAAACTTGATTGCAGGAAATACGACTTCAGCAACAGAGTCGTCAATGTCTGGAATACTCTACCCGACTCTGTAGTCTCTTCCCCAAACCCCAAAAACTTTAACCTTAGACTGTCTACTATTGACCTCACCCCTTTCCTAAGAGGTCTCTAGGGGGCGTGCATAAGCGCACCAACGTGCCTCCCGTCCCTGTCCTATTGTTTCTTTTATTTTTCTTTTATTTTTCTTATATGTACCCATTTCATGTATTCAAAACTATGTATACACTTATACTTATTATCTTGTAAACAATTGACAAATCAAATAAATAAATAAATAAAATAAATAAATATATGTGACAGAATGTGAATGGTAGAATGATCTGATCCTAGGCCCCATTGTCGCTTTTCCCAATCCAGTATTATCCAGATTCATTGTATTGCAATTCTTAGGAGGTTCACTGGAAATTCAGGGATTTAGAATCCAACGGATCTGAAGATCTTAGTTGGGAACTTGGGTTACTAAAACAAATGCATACAGCTAAGTGCAAAAATGCCTTGTTGGCTGGCAAATGCTCCTCCTTCCACTGCTTGCTACTTTCCAGTTAAGACAAGAACTCCAGTGACATGTCACACTTATCTAAAAGGGAACATATTTGAAAGCCAAGAATCTGTTGGGGGAGGAGGGGAAAACTCAACTCATTGCAGCTGTAAGCAAAGGAGCATATTACCCAACGGTGCCCAAGGAATGCTTCTGTTCCTTATCAGGAAAGAGGGACTGTTATGCAACCGTATCCTTTTAGAATATTTTAATATTTTAGAAGAATAACATTTGATCTGAGTTTCCAAAATATTTCCTTGGGACAAGTCAGGATAAAACAGATGTTGTGTCTTAAGGTGGAGCTTTCACGCACGTACAAAAGTCCACACGTGTAGCTGCAATTTTCTCCAACCTCCAAATGTACTAGATTTTATCTCCCATATAGTCTTAGCCAGCTAAGTGGAGATCATGGAACCCGAAGAAGTTTGAAAAGGTGAGGAAGGCTAAGTAGTAATATTTGTGCAAGGCTTTCACCAGGGGTGGGATTCAACCGGTGTTACTACCAGTTTGGAGATTATGTTTTGCATGCATGTGTAAAAAAACCTTAAGCTGTGCCGCCCGGACAGCTGAAAAGTGCTGCGCACAGGTGCGCAGCATTTGAAAAGCCTCTTTTTTCCTGCTTTTTCAACCTCAGCTGTGCTGCGCAAAGCAGCTGAGGTTGAAAAAGCAGGAAATAAAGGACAGGTAAGAGCCCAGGTGGGTGGGTGGGCCAAACAGCAGCAAACACATAACCGGTTGGGTGTCTGCTGCTCTTCAGAGTTACTGGTTCTTTAGAACCGGACAGAACTGGTAGCATCTCACCCCTGGCTTTCACAAAACCAAACCTCCCCTTTTAGACTGGAGAAATGGTTAAAATTCTGATTCCCACCCCAGTTTTCTAGAATGTTGGCAACTATCAATGATAAAATTATTGTTGTGTTAAAGCAGGGTTGTCAAACTCTTGACCCGGATGCGTCACGCGCTGGCCACGCCCGGTTTAGCGAAGGGGGGAAAAGGTCACGATATGTCACATGACACCGCAAGTTTGACACCCCTGTGTTAAAGCATTTTATATTGGATAATTTCCTATCTCTTTCAGTCCTCTTTCCCTCCATTTTGCCTATGAGATTCCCAGAAGGTCACTGTGGAAAACCGAAGTAGTGGAGTAGATGGGTTTTTAGTCTGATTTAATCAAGTTTACTTTTAATTCTCTATCCATAGGATATCATGATTTATTCCCTATAGGAGTCAAAATACTACGAAGCCCTGTAATAAAGGGGACACAGAGACTAGAACTGTATAATGCTATCTGCAGATTTTGCTGTGTCTTCTTTCTTCCTGGCCATTGAGCATTATTTCATGAGTGAATTAGGCTTCTTATGAACCTTTTCCCTCAAAAGTGAGTGTATGAAACTCAACTTCCTGTTCTGGTTCCAAGCGAGGGGATGACAATCTTCTCTTTCAGAGATTGTTGACCCACAGCTCTCCTTCCCTTCCTCCTAGGACAAGAAGACTTCAATTCCTCCCCTTCAGCATCGTTTGGGTAACATAAATCATACAGTCATGCCCCAGCTGTTTTCTGCCTCACAACAGCCAACAACAACCCACATACAGTATGTGCGTTCAGGTTCATAGAGCACACTAAGCCTTCTTTGCTTTAACTAGGACCAACTGGATAGTTTCCTGCATCATGGTAAGCCATAAATGATGAGTCTTTCCAAATTGGTTGCTCAAATGGATGGATTTCAATTCCTCAAAATCCTCCACTAGCATAGCCATTGCAGAAAGGCAGAAATTGACACTCATATATCCGAAGAGTGCTGAGAATGGAGAAGGCTGTCAAGAACCATGGATTGTAATCCACAATTGCTTATGTTCATTCCCTGGGCTAAGACCAAACAATATAAACCATGGTTTGTCTTAGAACAATGTGTGAACTCAAATGCTGAGTTACAGAGTAATATGTGAATTCTGCTGTTGTGTGAAAGGCATCGAAAGGATACATGACTGGAGCTATCAACCTCCTGAGGAAGGAGGGATCTATTGGATGGAACCACCCCAAGCATCTAATAGATCTGCTTGGATTCAAGAAGGTGCTTGAGGGGGTGTTGGTGCACAGTGTTGCCAAAGCTTTCAGACTTACATCAGTCTTATGAAGTAGAGACCGGAAATACAACCAGATGAGCTAATTTTACTTTATTGTAAAGCTACATTAGCAGAATTTGGCGAGACTGAAAGTGCATCTCTCACCCCACCCATCTCCTTTACAGTCCAAGAAACTAAGAAGAGTCTCTTCGGAACCTCTTCCTCCACCCATTTCCTGCTGTGGGCTGAACTGCCTTTTATTTTACAGTTCCTCGGTTGCATCTCTTTACCCCGTCTCCCAAAGTTATTTCTGCATACAACATCTCAATGCTTAAGGGGACAGGAGAAGTTATCAGATGCTATTTTGACACCTGGAGGTTGTGAGAGCCTGGATATGGAAGAACAGACTCAGCCCTTCCTAGATAGAGAGGCTATGGATCTGGAAGCCATTTGAAGTCCATGACATTCCATCGTTGGTTCTGTACAGGATTAAATCCTGCTGAACTGGTTTATATTGTTATGTCTCCTGGGACATAACAGATGAGATGAGAAGGGCCTTTTTCACCTGTGTGATATCACAATGACAAGCACTGAGCTGGTAGGGTTCCAAATACAATGCAAGATGCCCACTATCATTTTTTAAAGCCCTTTAGTACTGCCTACTTCTAGCAGTATCTGTCATCTAAAAAGATCTGGAAGGGAGGGTTCCCTTGGATCATTTCTCCAAAGGCATGATACCAGTACCAGTGGACCAAGAAGACAGGCCTTTCCAGTTGCTGCTATCCTTTCTCTTTGAACAGCCTTCCTGCCAAGATCAGATCAGCACCCATCCATATAATAAGGTTTAGGAATTCCATCAAAACCTGGGTGTTCCAGAAAATCTTTAGAATTGATATGACTGGTTTTTCACCACAGTAAGATGGGGATTTTTAATATGACACGAAGTGAGAAATTATTACTGTTCCCATATTTACAGTTTCAAGCCTTTTACTGTAAATTAGGAACACAACCCATTTAAGAGACGGCCAAGATGGAAGTAGCTCATTAAATCTCCCTGCCTAAAGAAATTAATACATGCAGGAAGGGACATGTAGATCTGTGTACCAGGGGAGAATGGTTGTGTAAGTGTCCTGAGCACCTTTATCTGTGCTGTCAATCCACATCACCTGAAAACCTTTGGGACAAGAGGGGATTGGCAAAAGAGTGAATCAATATTCGATGGGGAATAGGATCTCCTTTGTAAAGACCCTTGATACTTTTTTTAAAATTGTCCAGGCAGGTTTCTCTTACGATAATGGATCCTGTTTAGTTTTCCTGCCAGAGGGGCAGAACCAGAAATTACAAGAAAGTCACAGCTGTTGATCTATGTCCTCTTCCCTCTTGGGAGGAGGGATATTTTGAATGGAAAATCTCAGGCGGAGGCAAAAGACAATTGCATCTGCAATTTCTTCACTCTTTGCTGCTGCTACAGCTGATGGAGCGGGGAGTTACATTTAATTTTGTTTTTGAAACGACTAAAGAATTGTTGCATGCATGTTGTAAAATGTAATTTGTCTTGGAATCTCATAATTCAATTATATTTTATTGGTCTTTTAGTTTTTTATGTTTAGAGTTTTGGACCGGGAAGGGATAACAACTACGCAAACTCCTAAAAGCTTTCCTTCTCAACAGCTGGAGGTACTGGCCACATATTTTCAGATATATTTGTGTCTCTGTAAGAACTCTGAAAGCAGCCACTTTAGGGCTGGGGGAAGCAAGAGTTTACAGTTTTTTTAGTGTGTCTTTATTGGAATGTACACACACACTTCTATTCAGTTATCAAATGAACTTCCAACCATGAAAAATGAGAGAAAATAGGACCTGTTTGAGGTGGATACAATGGAAGGACCCAAAATATTGGGTGGGGTTTCAGTGGGTTAAAAATCAGAGTGAAACTGCAGTCTACTTGTGTACCTGAATGATAACATTTGATGAAGCTGAAGGGATATCTTATCTTTTGAATTTCAGAAAGTTACATTATTCTAAAAAGCAGTTTCTGACCTGGTTATTCTACACATTGGCTGGGTTTGCACAAATACACTAGGTTAGACTAAAACAAAGTTGGAAAACTTGTGGTTCATCGCTTTGTGGGAATCAAGCCATCATGTTATGGCACTGTGGTTTGTTTTAGGGCTGCAAAACAAATAAAATAAAATAGAGGCCACTCCATTCAGCATACTGCTGTCAGGGATACCCACAGAGAGTGAGCTTTAAAAAAAGACAAGATGGCTGCTGTGACAGTATGATCAATGTTTCCCCTTTTTCCCATGCATAATGTGCTTTAATTATGGAATCACGGGTACCAGAGTGACATTTCTGACCCTACTTGTGGACATTCTTTTTTTTTTTTTATAAATTTTTATTGGTTTCTAAAACAAACATAAACAAACAAAACATAAAAACATCAAATCATCTTCCATATATGTACATACAGTGTGCTGGTTGGTTTACAAATTGTTTTGTGCTTCCATTTCATAGTCTTCAATTATAATTACATTGTATATAATCTTGTATTTTCAATCAATATATTAAATACATTAATATCATTATTAATCAATCATTTGACTATACTTTTATTCATTCATGTTTTCCAAAATGATCATATTTTACTTAATTTGTTTTATGACAATTCAGGTTATCATCCCAGATCTATCCTAGAATCATTTTGTAGATATAATAAGAAAAGAATACATCTTTATATATTTATTATTTTCTAAAAGTCTACATATTTCATTACTATATTTTATTGTCTAACCATTGATAGAATAGATCCCAAATTTTATAAAATTGTTTATCATCTTGTTCTCTAATTTCAAATGTCAATCTACTCATTTCAGCACATTCCAATATTTTCTTAATAATTTCCTCCTGTAATGGTATTTTCTCATTTTTCCAGTTTTTAGCAAATACAATCCTAGCCGTTGTTAATACATTTACAATCAGGTATTTCAAGTCTTTACTATATATTTCAGGTAAAATTCCCAATAAAAATATTTCTGGTTTCAAATCTATATGCTTTTTTGTCATTTTTTCCAACCACGTGTGGATTTTAGTCCAGTATTTTTTAGCATCCGCACAAGTCCACCACATATGGTAATATGAGCCAGGTATCTGATGACATTTCCAACATTTTTCGGATTTATTCTTGAACATTCTTGCTATTCTTGTCGGGGAAAGTGCCACCTGTAAAACATTTTATACAAATTTTCTTTATATGCTGTTGACATTGTCATTTTATAATTTTGAGACCACAATTTTTGCCATTTCTCTAGATCAATCCCATATCCAAGATTCTTCCCCCAAGCAATCATAGTTTCTTTAACTTGTTCTTCTTCTAGTTTAATTTCTAATAAATATCCATACAATTTTTTAATCACCTTTTTATCAGTACCTGTCAAAATCTTATCTAAGTCAGTCAATTTATCATAGAAACCTTCTGTTTTAGAATCTTTATCATACCTTGAATGTATTTGCGCATATGAAAACCAATTCATCTTTATACCTTGTTCCTCTAGTTTTTGTATAGATTTAAGTTCACCCTTTTCATTCAGTATTTCACCTTATCTAACTGTTTGTTCCTTTCTGTATATTATAGGATAAGAAAATGCTTCAATAGTCGATAGCCAGACTGGAATTTTCAAATAACATTGTCTTTTAATCTTCTCCCAATTAAACCACAGAGACCCCTGTATATAATATCTTCTAAAGTACCCCTGTGTTTTAGTTCCCTTATACCATAAAAAAGCATGCCACCCCAACAACAGGTCATGTCCTTCTAATGTCAACAACCTAGTATTTCTTAATGTTATCCATTCCTTAACCCACATCAAATTTGTAGCTTGGTAATACAACTCCCAATTAGGCAAACCAAATCCTCCTCTTATTCTAGCATCTTGCAAAAGTTTTAACTTTATTCTCGCTTTCTTACCTTGCCATATATATTTCAACATAATTTTATTTAAATCTTCAAAGTAGTCTTTTCCAAGTCTAATTGGAATTGTTTGAAACAAATATAAAATTCTGGGTAATATATTCATCTTGATTGTTGATATTCTCCCTATTAATGACAGTTGTAAATTTTCCCATTTCACCAAATCTAGCGCTATCTGCTGTTTAAGTTTGATATAATTATTCTTTTTTAGTGTACTGCATCTTGCTGTCAAGTATATCCCCAAGTACTTGATCTTATTCGTGACCTGAATTTTCAATAGGTCTGCCAATTCTTCCTTTTGTCTTGATAGCATATTCTTTGTCAAGATCTTTGTCTTATCTTTATTTATTTTCAAACCAGCCACCTTTCCATATGTCTCTATCTTTTCTATCAATTTTGATGCTGTTTCTAGTGGGTCTTCTAACATAAAAACCAGATCATCTGCAAATGCTTGCAACTTAAATTCTTCCTTTTTAATTTTCATCCTTTTTATATTCTTTTCATCTCTAATATTTCTGTTTAGCACTTCCAAAGTTAACACAAACAACAAAGTGGGCATCCTGGTCTTGTTCCTTTTCTTATATCGATAGATTCTGTCAGTTCTCCCTCTATCATTACCTTTGCCGTCTGCTTATGATATATAGCTTCTATTGCTTGAATAAATTTTCTAGCAAAGCCCATCTGTTCCAGCAGTAATAACATGAATCGCCAATTCACATTATCAAATGCCTTCTGTGCATCTAGAAATATCAAAGCCATTTGTTTTTCAGGATGTGCCTCGTAGTATTCCAAAGTGTCCAAGATTACTCTCATATTGTCTTTGATTTGTCTCTTTGGCAGAAATCCATTTTGGTGAGGATGGATAAAATTATTTAAATATTTTTTAAGTCTTTCTGCCAATATTGAAGAAAAGATTTTATAATCTGCGTTTCGTAGGGAGATAGGTCTATAATTCTTGATTTGTAATGGATCGGTCTCCTCTTTTGGAACAAGTGTGATATAAGCTTCTGACCATGATTTAGGTATCCTCTTCTTTAACATAACTTCATTCATAACTTCTAGCAGTGGAAAATTCAATGGTTCTTGTAATGTTTTGTAAAATTGGGCCTGGTGCCTTTCCATTATTTTGTTTCTTAAGTGCTTCAGTTAACTCTATCATTGTTATATTGCTTTCTAACATTGTTTCAATCTCTTTAGTATCTGGGGTAAATTAGCATTCTGTAAATACTGTTTAACTCTTTCCTCATCAATATTCTCTTGTGTGTATAGTTTCCCATAATAATCTCGAATAATTTCCTTCTTCTCTTTACTACCATAGCAAACTTGGCCTTGGTCATCTATTAATTGCGATATTTTCCTTGATTCTTTCTCCTTTCTCAATTTATATGCTAACCATCTACCTGGTTCATTTGCATCTTCAAAATAGTTCTGTTTGGCACCTCTAATTTTTTGTGCTAATTCTTTTTCTATTAGACCCATTTTATGTTTGGTTATATCCATTTTTAACTTAATGTCCTTTCTCTGTGGCATTTTCTGTAGTTCTTTTTCGAGTCCTTTATACCCATCTTCTAATGCCTTAGAGGCTAATCTTTTCATGGTATTTCTTTTCCTTGTATAATCTATTATCAAGCCTCTGGCATATGCCTTCATTGTATCCCATACATTCTGGATTGATGTATCTTCTTTTTTGTTTTCTCCAAAGAAAAAGGCCAATTCTTTCTCCATCCACTGTGTGAAGTCTTTTCCCTTTAAAATAGTATTATTTAACGCCCATCTAGATCTTCTTCTTTGTCCTTTCCATTTAATTGTCATTGGATTGTGAGCTGCCCAAGTACTTGTTTCAATATTTATTTCTTGAATATTAGTTAACAATCCTGTTGACATCCATATCATATCTTGAAGCTAGTGATAGTGTGAATTGCAGTCCAGATCTGTTGGGCCATACTTTATAATGTAAACAAAGTGTTTTCAAAGTTTTACATGCTGCTTGAACTTGGTCATTAAATATGCGGCTATTTAAAGCACTGCTATGTATCACCATTTCTTACTGAGAATTTATTTTAAAAAAGATGTTTCTCCAGGTGAGTACATAGATTCTGTAGTTCTTCTAAATATGAGAAATCTTGCTTCTGAACAAATATCCCCACAGTTGACCTCTCATGGACCTACGCAAGTGAAATAATGAGGGCAATTTAATCTGGATGATATTCTATCAGCAAGGTTTTAACTGTCCCTTTTATTTCACTTAAATTTGACATAGAACTCTTGTTCTGTGGATGGCAGATACAATGCAAGAGCATCAGGGAATACATGCAGAGTGTTCAGTATTGCTGAGTAAATTTAACAATCTTCTACCTGGAAAGGAAAAGAACAACGAGGCAAACTTCAATGCCATTGTTAAGGTTTTTTTTTAAGTGGATGTAATTAACTCAGTACTTTTCATGTCAAATGGTTCTTATTTGTCCCAGATACAAAAACAGTTCAGTCATAGAAGTAAGGACATTTAAGTAGAAAAGAAAACTGATCCTAAGACAAAATTGCAAAAGCTGTTTTTTTTCTCTTGTTCAATGTGAGTAGGCCACAAAGATCCTACCCACCTTGTGTGCAAAATTGGACTCCTTGCCTTGAGTCTGCTCTAGGTAATGTGAGAGATGGAGAAAAGTGGGAAGGGGGGAGGATTGGAAAGATAAATATTCTAATTAATTCAGACTTCCACCCAAAAGCACAGTGCTATAAGAGCACGATGCCAAAGATCATTCAATCATTCATTGGCTACTCCACCGGCCAAGACCTCCAAATGAAACATGAAAGATATTGCTGGACTTGTCACTTATGGAGTCCTATGTCCCCTGAGCCTGTGCACTCTTATGCATCCTCTAGAGCAGGGGTCTCCAACTTTGGCAACTTTAAGACTTGTGGACTTCAACTCCCAGAGTTCCTCAGCCAATGTTTCTAGTTGAGGAACTCTGGGAGTTGAAGTCCACAAGTCTTAAAGTTGCCAAGGTTGGAGACCCCTGCTCTAGAGCAGGGGTGGGGAATTATGGTCCTTTTATGATTTGTGTACTATGCTGGCTCAGGAATTCTGGGAGTTGAAGTCCATAAGTCATAAAGGGGCCATAGTTCCCCACCTCTGCTCTAGAGAGAAAACTTTATAGTGTGTGTCACAAAAATATAAACCACCATCAGTCTCCCTTGGATAGCTTGATAAGCTAGGAAATGTGAGGAGCTTGATTAGAAATAATGATGGGATATAAACAAGCCTTGTACTAAAAGCTACAGTTTGCTGAAATACAGTTAGGTGGCTTCATATAGCCCATTCTACCATAAACTGGAGTTTATAAACCACAATTTCTGAGTCAAGTAATGTTTCCACCAAAACCAATCAAATTGCAAGATGGGTTAGAGCAGGGGTGTCCAACCTTGGCAACTTTAAGACTTGTGGACTTCAACTCCCAGAATTCCTCAGCCAGCAAAGCTGGCTGAGGAATTCTGGGAGTTGAAGTCCACAAGTCTTAAAGTTGCCAAGGTTGGACACCCCTGGGTTAGAGTAAGAGTTCTCAAACCAAGACTTAGGAGCCCTGAGGAGGCCATGATAACTCAAGAAAGAGCTCACTTTTATTTTTTTTTAAAAAGCAGGCTTCTACAGGCAAAGGGAGAAGCCTGTGAAAATCTGCATTAGTTTTGGTCCTCATTTTATCCAACAAAGCCTCACTGGGCAGTTGTAGTAGTGGTTAGAGACACTTTGCAATACAGAAATTAAATTTTACACTTATTTCCTGCTCAACCTTCACACCAATTAAATTGTTCAATGATTCCTAGCTGGGGTGGTGGTGGTTGCCATATAAATTCCTCTATCATTACAGGAGGTCATCTGTTACTCTCCGGAGTTGGAAAATCACTGGCTCAGGGTATTGTGTTGTCCCAGTCTTTGTGAAAGGGTTACATTATTATTTCTTACACAATTAATCAGCCCTTCTTGATCCACTGCACTTCAGATGCATCAGTCCTGGCTGGGAAGCTGCAGTCTAGAGATATATGAATGATAGCAGGTTGGGGAAAACAGGAACAAGTTGTTCATGGCAGCCATCTAAGGAGGAACAGAAGATTTTCTAGAGAAGGAAATGCGAGATCTACCTGGAGAGCAATGATCTCTCAATTCACTAAGGTGGCTTGTAGGAACCAAGCTTGTCTGGATCTTTCTGGTCTCGGGCTGCCTCTCAAAGCTTTCATGTTAGCACCATGGGGGGGGATGGTGGTGGAGAGGAAGTCAGCTAATGCCATTTCAAAAGCATGTGAGAACTGCAGCTGTGAAAACAGTGATGCTGCATGCAAGCTGGGCTGGGAGAAGAGGTGCTGGAAGGCAGGCCTCGGACCCTTTCAGAGACCTGGGGCCTCTGCCTAGTCATATTCCCCCCCACCTCCCCAGAAGGCCAAAACTCAGAGTGTTCCCAGGATTTGGCTTGCACCCTCCTGGCCTATTGCAGGAGTGGCACTGCCCCCTCTCCCCTTCCTGTTGTTCTACAGAAGGCTGAGAGTGTAGCATGCCACTGTGGAAAGGGAACTTCATGAGGACAGTGGTGACACCCAAGCAGGAAAAGCCCAAAGGGAACATCAGGCCAGCCATAAAACAAACTTGCATAGGAAAAGAGATTTAATAAAAGGTATTGAAAGAAGCCCCCTAGACAAAAGCCAAGTAATTAAGAAAGCTAGGGAAACAAGAAAAAGAAATCCCTTACAAACAACAGGTCATGCCAAATCAGCAAAACAAATAGACAAAAGACACGAAATAAATTCCATAGCAGACAGGAGATTGCCACAAAACAAATATAAGAAAACATTAGGAAACTGATAATCCAATCAAACTACCCTGCAAAGTTTGCCTTCTGCACCCCACGGAGTTTACCCTCCGGCGGAAATGAAGACAACCCCTGACAGGATTTAAAACATTAAGAAATACAAACACAAGCACTCACACACAAAAGGAGAAAAAAGGTATAAAAATCAGGGTTTTTATTATACAAAGAGAGCTAGCTCCAGGAACGCAGACTTCTTGCTATCTCTCGCCTTCCTGAAAAATAAAAAGAACCGGCTTCCAAGTAGTTGTCTGAATCCTTGCACTGGAGTTCTCCCAGCAGGAAAACCGAACCCTCAGAAGAAAGGCATTTTCCAGCCTTTCAACAATTGGCGACCATGAAGGTTTTCCAGCCAACCCTGCCACCGGACCGGGCCCGCGGATCCAAACCCAGCCGGCATGGACCTTCTTTGTCCAGGGACAACATCCACGGACCCAGCCCGGAAGGCATAAGGGTAGTAAAGGGAGTCCTTGGGCTTTTCTGCTCAACAGCTGCTTGAAAGCAGGTGAGTACCGCTTCAAATTTATAATCTTACTAGGGAGGGGAGTGGAAGCGTGAGTGTACCAGGTGTGTGATTGTGGGTTTTCTCTGTGGAAACAGTGGGATCTCACCTCCTCTGTGATTACCAGCCGCACCCCAGCCAGCTGCTAGCTCCAACAAGCCGTGACCGGCTGGATTTGGGAACGCAAGGGGTGATCACAGAGTGTGAGTCCTTCTGAAGGACGTAAGAAAAACCGAGTGGGCTGAGAAAGGAACTGGTGTTGGGAAATAAATAGAAAGCAGAAAAAATAGTCCTGGTGCATCTCGCAAGCAAAGCCCTATGCAGTTAGAAGGGGCCCGTACCGGCTGCTGGCAAACAAAATTGGAAATAGTTTGCCTTACAAAGCAGAGCAGGTCCTTCCAGATCCCCACCTTTAAGGGAGATCTGAAAACTGACGGCGGAGTGTGAGGAGGGGCCCGTACCGGGCTGCTAGGGGGCAGACGGTCCTCCAAGATCCCCGTTTTTTAGGGGGGGTCTTAAAACTGACGGCGGAGTTTCCCTACGAGAAAGGGGCCCGTACTCCGTGTGTAGGGAAACCGGAGTCCTTTCCAGACCTTTTTGTCTGAAAACTGACGGCGGTAGCCCGGCTAAACCAAAGTAATCCCCACATCAGGTAGGGAATATGGGAAGTTGTAGCTCGAGGGCAATGGAAGAGACCCCCTTAGATAAATTACTTGAGGCTTGGGACGAAAGGCTAGTGCCTGTCCTGCCTGGAATGAATAAAAAGATGCAAAAAGAATTTGCAAAAAAATGGGCTTTATTGCGAGATGACACGGGTAGACAAATTTGGCCTGATAGCGGTACTTTAGATTATAAAACCCTGAAAGCACTTAGAACATGCATTAAGCCCAGCCAAATACCCTATTGGTACTGCTGGGCTGAAATTGTTAGGACCAAAGACCTGACCGAGAAAAATAAAATAAAATAAGGAAAAGCCCGAAACCCATTTCAGGGAAGGGAATACTGAGGCACGGATTATGGCTCCCCTTTTAAGCAAGCCAGTGCCAGGCAGAAATAGGGGACAACTAGAATATGTTTTACCCACACCTCCTTCTCTGCCTCTGACCTAGTCATCTGGAAAAAAGATACCCCAACCTTCAGGGCTGATCCTCAAACAGTTATTAAAACCCTGAAATCTATCATAGACAGCCATAATCCATCCTGGGGTAACATGACTCAGCTGTTACAAGTCTTTCTAATGAAAGACGAACTATTAAAACTGTTTGAAAAACAAAACAAAACAGACCAAATAGCCAAACTACCAACTATCCCTGATCAGGCAGCCCCAGCCCACATCGCATGGCCAGTACATCACCCTGACCGGGACTATAATGATACCAATCAATGGGATGAACACTAGAGCAAAAGATAATTTACTAGAAGCTCTAGAGGAAATAAGAAAAAAAGAAAAAAAACCCTTTAAACTAGTCTGAATTTAAAAACAACAACAACAACAACAACAACACAAAGGGAAAAGGAAAACCCTGATGCCTTTTGGGTCCGCCTGACAGAAGCAGCTATTACATATGCCCACCTAGACCTTAGCTGCCTGAAGGACCAAAGGATTTTAGCTTCAGCCTTCGTGGATCAGTCCACCTTAGATATTAAAGAACATTTCCACCGCTTTGTCTCTAACTGGCCAACCTTAGACATAGCAGAGTTGCGCAGGATTGCTAACTTTGTCTATGATCAAAGAGACAAGCTGAAAGAGGAAGAGAAAGATAGAAAGAGACGAATAGAAAGACAGGAAGACTTAAAAATGTTTGCTGTAATGAAACATGATGCCAGACAAACGCCAGGTAAAACCCCCTATAATTCAAAGAAATGCTGGCATTGCGATAAAGCAGGATGGTCGCAAGGCAAATATCAGCATTGTTATAGGTGCAGACAGGAAGGTCATTTCAGCAGGCAATGTAGGCAACACCCCTCTTGCAACCGGTATCACCCACCACCTAGGAACATGAGGCCAGCCAATAATCCAGTCCATTACACTGAGCAACAAAGTTTCAGTCACCAGGCACCACCCAGCACTCCCTTTCCTCCAATAAATAATAACAACAGACATCAATGGGAACAAAGAAGAGAACATGATTTACCCCTTTCTTGACTAGAGCATGACAGTGAAAGCACTGAATTCATGGCTACCTTTAATGGGCTGGCTATCCCCCTAGAAAATGGCCCAGAAGGGGAACCCATTGTCACCATTCTTATAGGAGGAAAGAAATACAATTGCTTAGTTGATACTGGAGCCACCTCCTCATTACTGAACCACCATATAAAGCTTCAGTGGCTGAAGGGGCTCAGGATAGCATAATGGGAGTGGGGGGGGGGGAGAAATAATCCCTGTAAAACTTACCCACAACGTACCAGTAGAACTAGGACCTTTCACAGTAGACCATGCATTTACTATTTGCCCCCAGTCCCCACTGTCTCTACTAGGAAGGGATCTCCTATGTAAAATGGGAGCTACCATAACATGAGGCAAACAGGGGCTGCAATTGGAAATCCCAGGAAAAGGCACACACAAGACAATCATGCTGATAACCAGCAACACAGGGCTTCATGAAGATTTTAAAAGCCTGCCACCCTCCTTATGGGGCTGGGATGCATCAGAAGTGGGACTACTTAAAGGAGCCATGGAGAGAGCAAACAAAGAGGTGAAGACCCTACTGGGCAAACTCTGTCAGGAGACACACCTCTCCTGGCCACAAGTGCTCCCAATTGCCCTCTTTTATATCAGAACCAGACCAAGACAAGATATAGGTATTTTCCCCTTTGAGATCCTTTTTGGTCACCCCCCCATACCCTACAAAGCCTAGATCCTCATTCCCTTTGCTTAGATAGGGGGGATAGGGTTCTCTCTTCTTATCTTACAGCCCTGCAAAAGAGACTACAGACCCTCTGGACCCAGAGTGCGCTGACACAGACCTTACCCCTGGAAGAAGCCCTGCATCCATATGAGCCAGGAGATTGGGTGTGGATCAAGCTCTTCACCAGAACCTCCCCTCTACAACCCAGGTGGAAAGGACCCTACCAAGTTTTACTGACTACACACACCGCCATAAAGGTTGCAGAACAAGACTCTTGGCTACATTGGACACATGCAAAGCCAGCAGTCATAGACCATAGCCAAACTCCACCACAATCAATCCCACCCATCAAACTCAAGAAAGATTGGGACACAGATCAATGGACGCTTGCAGCATTCTTCAACACCGTTGAACCACACCACTGTGAGGAACCAAGTGCAAATGTTGCATTACACAAAACTGGACCCCCAGGTGCTGAGTTATAGACTATTTTTTTTTTATTATTTTTTCTCTCACCTTCTCCATTTTTTCTTTTTTTTAAACCTTTTTTCATCGAATTTTTTTTTAACAAAAAGGACTTTAAACATACCTTACTCATAATTTTTTGATACTTGACCTTTTACTTTTTTTTTTACATTGCTATTTTTTTAAAAAAAAAAAAGAGGGGGAGAGGAAGGGAAGAAAAGGAATCTAGCAATGGGGAACATGAAATGCAATATATACTATGTATTATTATCTGTAACAATTGTAACATTTGTAATACAAACAACTGCGTTCCTGGAACCAAAGCTTATCCCAGAGAAAGGAAACATATGGGAATATTTAGCAAGAGAAATACTCAACACCACTAACTTTTGCTTAGCAGGAGGGAAATCATAATGTCACTGGGTGCAGCTCACCTAGGGTCACAGAATGCACCAGTCTTAGCAACACAGAACTAAAATGCAACTATACAGAGACCATATCATTTTCATATAGTTACCTGAAGTTCCCACCAGGATGGTTTTTCCTTTGTGGCTTAAAAGCCTACTCATACCATCCTGCAAATGCCACAAATGGCCCCTGCACCTTGGGAAGGTTAACCATGCTTATGCCATCCTTACAGAGACGACACAGGAGAGCCTTCCAAACCCTAGACTCAGACTGTGATTCCAAAGTCTCCCTTCCCACAAAAAACAGAATACATCTCATTGGCAATATCCTTGGTAGGGGTACCTGGATTGGCAGTGCGAAATTCTAAAAATTTGAATAGACTAGCATGTACCCTGGCAAAAGCTTGAATTGACCTCCCATGCCCTGGATGCCCTTAACAGAGAACTGAGGGAGGTCAGAGAAGCCACCTGGAGAATAGGGCAGCAATAGACTTCCTTCTCTTGAAGCATAACTATGGCTGCGAAACATTCAAAGGGATGTGCTGCTTCAATCTGAACGAAACCTCAGAACTTGTAGGGAGGGACATCCACCACCTGAAAGAGCTATCTCAGAATATTGGTCAGGAGCAATCATTCCTGGACTTTTCATGGCTCTTCACATGGATGCCAGATTTCCATTGGCTCAAAATCCTTATAACAACCACCATTTGTGTCTTTGGAGCCCTCATGTGTTGCCTCTGTCGATGCATACCGCCCTGCCTTAGCTGCCTAAAGGCCTGTATTCCCTCTCAGAAGAGAAAATTAAAGGGGATACAGGCAGCCATGATAATGATCCAGATTGATCACAATACCAAGTATAGCCAGACATTCAATCAGAGACCACACCCCAAAAAAAATATATGAAGGATTGTGGAAAGGGAACTTCATGAGGACAGTGGTGACACCCAAGCAGGAAAAGCCCAAAGGGAACATCAGGCCAGCCATAAAACAAACTTGCATAGGAAAAGAGATTTAATAAAAGGTATTGAAAGAAGCCCCCTAGACAAAAGCCAAGTAATTAAGAAAGCTAGGGAAACAAGAAAAAGAAATCCCTTACAAACAACAGGTCATGCCAAATCAGCAAAACAAATAGACAAAAGACACGAAATAAATTCCATAGCAGACAGGAGATTGCCACAAAACAAATATAAGAAAACATTAGGAAACTGATAATCCAATCAAACTACCCTGCAAAGTTTGCCTTCTGCACCCCACGGAGTTTACCCTCCGGCGGAAATGAAGACAACCCCTGACAGGATTTAAAACATTAAGAAATACAAACACAAGCACTCACACACAAAAGGAGAAAAAAGGTATAAAAATCAGGGTTTTTATTATACAAAGAGAGCTAGCTCCAGGAACGCAGACTTCTTGCTATCTCTCGCCTTCCTGAAAAATAAAAAGAACCGGCTTCCAAGTAGTTGTCTGTTCTCCCAGCAGGAAAACCGAACCCTCAGAAGAAAGGCATTTTCCAGCCTTTCAACACCACTATTGCTGATTTCTCATACCCTGGAGGGAGAGAGCGTCATACGTTGTGACCCAACCCCATCAGCCTCTGCTGCTAGAAAAGGCAAGCGGTGGTTAAGAAGTTAGCCTAAGAGCAGGGAGTCCCAGGTTCTAGTCAAGACACAAATGCCAGCTTGGTGGTTTTGGTCAGTGACTGTCTCTCTCAGCCTAGCCACACTAAAAGATTGTTATCAGGACCAATGGGAAGAAGCAGGGCCTTGAGCTCCTTTAATTTATGGGATCTAGATAAATAAATCAATAGATAAGGCCAGGAAGGGAAGCTGAGTGTGATGCATTCACCCTGGCCAGGTTGACCTCAGAAGCAGCCCATGCAAAGGGAACAGCCATTGTCTGGACTGTAGCAAATTAGGTGAAAGATGCAAATTACTCATGAAAGATGGTGCCTTACATAATTTGAAATAACCTAACCCATTAATAAACACTGCCTAGATCCCCATTTTGAGGGAGAAATATGAAATATAAATAAAATGCATCTAGACACTACATTACATATGGAATTTTGCCAAGGCAAAATATCCAAGTAAAGGAAATGTCTAAAACAACCTTTTGGTGTAGAGAAGTCCTTGCCTGTAATCCAAAGACACCTAATCTGCAATCTTGCTTATGTCATCTCATCCGCCATTTGGCTGACATTTTATTCCGTTTCATTTTACTTTTTAAAATCCCACCTTCCTTTACAAAATGAGCTTAAAGCAACCTAGAAAGCAGATTTTGAACAAGAGCAAAGCACTTGGGGAATCTAGGGTGAGCATGAGCAAACTATGGGCACATAGCCTGTTTCATGCTTAAGGACAGAGCTTTTTTCTACAGCTGATCTCCAGGACAATCCCTGGCAGTAAACTTGCTCTCCCTGATGTCGATCCTTACCCCGTCTAGGCCATCTCTGTTTCATGCTAAAGTCACCAGCTTTCCCTCCAACATACAGCTGTCATATCTGGGCTGCAAAGATTCAGGTGACCATTTGCTGACACAAAGAGGCAGAGGTTTTCTATCTCTTGGTTGGCACCTAGCTTAGATATGATAGCCTTGCCCTTCAAGATGAAGAGATTTAATATACCTTGAGGCTGTTCTTGGACAGTGACAAAATTTTCAGAAGTGGGGGAGTGTGAGAGAGTAAAACACAAGTTCAGCCAAGGAGCTGTGTCACTTATGGGCTTAAGACAGGGGTCCCCAAACTTGGCAACTTTAAGACTTGTGGACTTCCACAAGTCTTAAAGTTGCCAAGTTTGGAGACCTGTGGCTTAAGGTGTGAGATTAAATCAATGTCACCAGGTGTCATGAATGAGTGCCAGTGGGTATTTACCCTGGAAGGAACTATTTTCTCATGTCTCATAAACCAGGATCATGAATCAAGTCACGTTTCATTGGGTAGCAACAACAAATAAAGATCCTTAATTTGAACATTACAGTATGTTTTCTGTCTCTGTTTAATTTAGTTACTCCAATTGAACAAGAGAAACCAAGGAAGTTGTTGAGCCAAAATTCATTAGTATCCTGGTCCTGCCTGGCTATGGCCACTACTACCTCTTCTGGTGAGGTTATAAAATCGGAAACAAGAACAGGGTCCCAAATAGTGTAGATGCAGAAAGTAAATGCAAACCTACACCCCCAAGCTTCAGATATTCGCCTCTTCACCATTTAGCAACATCACAGGCACCTATGAAGGCTTCCAACCCTGTTCCTCCTGGCTGTTTTATGAGCAAGAAAGGATCTGTTTACATCCCTCACAGAGACCCTGGCAGCCGAACGAAGCGATGGAATCTAGAGACAGTGGAAAATAATGCAATATTATTCCTGAGGGAATAGCAAAGTGTGTAATAGCACTGAGTCCCCTTTAAGTAGCAGCCAACGACAAATAGAGGTAGGGAAATGATTCCAAATGATGTCACAGCACACCTTTTCTTTTCAGCTATATTTTACCCAGTCTGCAGTTCCCAGTTTTTTTCCTGGCGCCCAATGGTTTTGATTAAGTCTGTTCTTCATGCTAAGGCTTGTCTGGATTTGCTTAGCCTGCTTGATTGTTTATTTATTTACTCATTTATTTTGCTGCAATCACAAGACTCGGCTGTATACCACATAATTCAATTCAAAACCATACAAAACAACCAGAGTAAAATGATAAAAGGTCCATGGAGCAGCAATAAATAGGAAGCACAATGATAATTTATATTCATAGTAAAACAACTGGAGCAATATACAAAAAACAATTATGTAATGACACCATCACATTAAACTGGAAGAGCTCTGTCTTTAATTTCCTTTTTTCTGGAAGGCAGGAATTTTGGGGGCAACACTCACCTCTAAGGGAAAGCATGGGGGCCATGTTGGAGAAATCCCTATTCCTGTTCTCCTGGAAGTGAGGGACTGCTAGCCATTCTTCCCGGGATGTGCATGTCAGACAGGCTTGTTCGGACTTTAATAGATGAGCTAACAGGCTCTTTGATGCCAAGCCAGAAAGAGATTTACAAGGGATCCATCCCTATGTTAGATGAATTTCTTGGTCTGATTCAAGTTGAGTTTTCCAAAGAACACAGGACAATTTTTTGAAGCGGAAGTGAAGGCAAAACCGTCACAGGAATTGAAAGTGGCCACGAGTTATAGTTTAAAAGCAGTTACTTTTACAGAGGAGTCTTTCTATTATTCTTACAAAGCTCAGGAACTTGGCGGGGATTACTGGAAAGCATACCAGGTCTGGTAGAGAGGAAATGCTGCTTGGCTCATTGTGTGGTTTTGCAATCTTTTACCTTTTGTGAATCAAGTTGGTGACCTTGGGGTGAAAGGTTTGCACAATGAAATCTATTATTTCTCATTTATCATGAGGAATTTGTAATACCTAGAGTGGATTTTCTTAATATTAAGTTAATTTCGCCAATTTCATCCATGTGAAACCATGCTTTGCCAGTTTCACCCTAGGTATCAAAAGTCCTTTGTTTTATTGTCCTAGAGTTCATTGGAAGGTCAGGTCAGAAACAGACTTTAGATGACAGGGGGAAGTGTGGTTTTTCTACACCTGTGACTTATATCACTTGTGTTTGAACCCAGGCATTTGTTCTTAGTGCAATCTGTAAATCCCAACCAATATTGGCTACTGGTGAAACAAATAATGGTTTAGCAAAGCTGGCCAATATGTGTACACACAGAAGAAGAGAGACTATCCTAGAATCATTCAACTATATTGTCTCAATTGCTATTTAAACAGATCAAACAGATAATCAGAGTTGGAAGGGACCTTGTAGGTCATCACCCAAGCGGGAGACCCTACACCATTTCTGACAAATGGCAGTCCAATCTCTTCTTGAAAGTCTCAAGTGATGGCGCTCCCACAACCAAGCTGTTCCATTGGTTGATTGTTCTCACTGTCAGAAAGTTTCTCCTTATTTCCAGGTTAAATCTCTCCTTGTTCAGTTTCCATCCATTATTCCTTGTCTGGCCTTCAGGTGCTTTGGAAAATAGCTTGACCCCCTCCTCTCTGTGGCAGCCCCTCAAATATTGGAAGACCACTATCATGTCTCCCCTGGTCCTTCTCTTTACTAGACCAGCCAAGCCCAGTTCCTGCAACCGTTTGTTGTATGTTTTAGTCTCCAGTCCTGAAATCATCCTGGTTGCTCTTCTCTGTACTTTTTCTAGAGTCTCAACATCATTTTTATAATGTGGTGAACAAAACTGGATGCAGTACTCTGCACGTGGTCTTACTAAGGCTTTATAGAGTGGTATTAGCACCTCACTTGATCTTGATTGTATCCCTCTGTTAACACAATTTAGGATTGCATTAGCTTTTTTGGCTGCTGCTGCACACTGCTGGCTCATATTTAGCTTATCGAGCGAATCTAAGTTTTAACAAAACTGGGAACATTTAATTCATTGAAAAGTAGGAATTCTAACAACAGCACTTTTTTTTCTTGAAAGATAGGAAGGATGCACATCCACTGAGCCACAGGCAAACGAAGATACATGTGTGACGATGTCATCAGGTAGATGCCATTGCTTGCATGGTCTTTATCCAAGCAAGCAAGTGGCATGAAAACCAATACAGGTAGTCCTCAACAATCGAGGCCAAAATTTATAAGCTAGAAATGTGTTAAGTGAGTTTTGCCCCATTTTTTGACTTTTCTTGCCACATTTGTTAAGTGAATCACTGCAGTTCTTAAATTAGTAACCTGGTTGTTAAGTGAATCTGGTCTCCCTGTTGACTTTGCTTGTCAAAAGGTCGCAAAAGCAGATCACATGACCCCAGGGACACTGCAACCATCATAAATGTGAGTCAGTTGTCAAGCATCCAAATGTAAACCACATGACCATGGGGGGATGCTGCAATAGTTATGTGTAAAAACGGTCATAAGTCACTTTTTTCAGTGCCATTGTAACTTTGAATGGTTACTAAGCAAACTGTGGTAAGTCGAGGACTACTAATCATTTTGGCATTGCTCCAGCTTGCTCTAAGTGCTTTTGATCAGTTTGGAAAAGACAAAGAGGTTAATCGCTGTCAGATAGACTTTGGCAAATTCTTCTTTGAATCAAGTTCTAGTCTAGATGAGTATATAGACCCCGCCATTTTATTTTCCAGAAAACAGCATGGAGGTGACTTGCCGTTGCCATCTTTGGGTCCATTTCTTTCAGTTTTTCGATGTATGCTATATATAGTTCATAGATTTCCTAGTGGTCTCCTATCTTAGTTTTAACCAAATCCAGCTGTATTTAGCTCCTTGAGATCAGTCAGTGTTAACTAGGTGTTGTTTCTTGCTATGAGAAAACCTCTCTTTTTATCTTTGTGTGTGTGTGTGTGTGTGATGTGTCTGTACACGGGTGTTAATGTGTATAATTAAATTGATAATAATATGGAAGGTTTATAAATAAAGTTTACTAGCATGGCATGCTGTAAATGTGATCCAGCAGTCAGAGTGGAGGGGAAATTTTGTTTAAATCCCGATCATCTTGCACATCAAACGATGGACTCTATTCCCAAAATAATATTAAAGCATGCATTTGGCAACTCAAGTATTCAAAAACATACTTTGCAATCCAAATTAACTGCCATCTTATATAACTGTACTAGCTAAGCATATTTAATGTTTTAGAATTATAATGATTTGTTTTCAAAGCTAACAGGAGGGAAACGGGGAGGGAGAGGCAGAAATGCAAACCTTGGGACAAAAACTTAAAAAAAATTTTTTTTTCCAATATATTAATGATTCAGACTTTTTAGGGAGGCATTTTTTCCCCTTAATATTGAGTAAAATATTATAAACGGAATATAAATCAGAAGACTTGCTAATGGGAAATTCTGGAAGTATTGTCCCAAGACATCTGGTGGTTATAAGATTGGGGATGACTGTTGAAGCACCTATTTGGTATCTAAGTTCAGCCCAATATATAAAGTAAGCAGTGAGGATTGTCAACTGGCTATTGAGATTCTGCCCATAGTCAGGATAGCAGTGGGCTAGATGGGCAGTTAAGCTGACCAGTTAGTTGCATTTCCTTTATTTATTGTTGCAATCATGATCTTAGAAGAGGCTCCTCTGCATTGAGAATAATGGTTGACTTAATGCAGAATTGAAAAAAAAAATCAAGAAACCATTCCCATCCAAAGTAGAGTGGAAAGAAATAAGACCAGAGCACTATATCATTCAGAGATGCTGCAAGTAGCATCCTCTGGAAGGCATAAATTCTTGGGCTCACCAGAGACTCTAATCTCTGGATTAAATTATTACTGTTCTCTTGTGGCATTTGGTATGGAAACAATGACCTCACGATTTCACCATATGGCGTTATTTTGGGGGGAGAACTCCAGGTCTCCATTAGCAGAATGGACAAGTGGGCCCCCAACCGTGTTGGGTAGGCTTACCACATTGCCATCTGAAGAGCATTTCCAATAGACCTATTAAAGCTGAAGTCTAAAATTACCTAATTGCAATAGTTGTGCTTTTGCCCTGAGGGCTTGAAATTCAATGGGAGCCATCAGTATCCATTCAAAGCTTTGAAATCTAACTTTTGATTGCTCAAATTATCATATCGAATTTAAAAATACTGATTTTCTAATGCTCAGAGTAAACAATCCCTTCCTATTCAGTTTAGCTCTCCTCTAACTTATTTTTCCCCAAGGTCCTTGGAGCCTCCTGTGTTGCTGTTTGGTACAGTTAAAACAAGGGCCACCCAATCACTATATCCCCTCCCACCAGATCAGCCATCACTTTAAGTCTGGAGAGGTATAGAGGCTCAGAGTCAACAGTGGAAATATCCCAGCCTGGTGATGAAATGAATGCACATCTGGGTTTGATTACTGGAAAAGCTGGCTGGGGGCAGCGAGAATGCCAGTCTCCCTTTAATTCCTTCTACAGCTATTGTCCTCTTCCAAGCTGAAGATCTTGATGATAAAATCTCCATCTTATGGGTCCGCTACTTTTTCTTGTGCAAAGTATTCTTAAGGTTTGTGGGATCTTTGTATCTTAATCCCAGGACTTTCCCAAGAAACTGCATTTTGGAGACAGAAGAAAGATTCCCGAGTCCCTTGTTCTTCTTAGCCAAAATACTTTATGCTCCTCATTTCCTGAACTGGTGAATCCCCTTATAAAAGGGATCCAATCTGGTTCTGGCTCTCCCTTTTTTTGGGTATTGCTGAAAATGGAAGAACCAGGCTAGTATGTGGACTAGTCCTATGCTTGTATGACCTTCATAACCTGGTCATTTTATTTATTAATCAAATTCATGTCACCCATCTTATATTGATGCAATTATGGGTGGCTTAAGAATGATAAAAACATCATATATAAAAAAAGTTAAAATAAGCAAGGATTAAATAGAAAGTAAAACCAAGAAGATGGGTGGCAAGGAGTGGGATCTTCTCTCTGCCCAATCAGGCACTCTGAGCATAGAACATCCCCATTGGGCCACAGGCCAGCCAGCTGAACACAGTTTTAAATTCTTCGGAAGGCCAAAAGGGTGGGGATGGATCTCACCAGTAGCAGAATATTCCAAAGGGTAGTGTAGGAGATGACCAGGCTGAACCTGAGAGAAAGGTCAAATGTGTCATCAGTCTCAAGTCCCTTTGAGCCCACAAGAGATCTAAGTCCAGCCCACCTTGAATTCCATTGACTCTTACCTACCACCAATTGGCTTTGATCATTAGTAGGTCAGATTCTTGTAGAGAACTTAAGTTTGCAATAAGCCTGTATATTCATTTGAACTGCCTGGACCCCTGATTTCTTGCATTTGACAGGTAGAAAAGTCTCTTCTCTTGGATCCTACCAGCTGAAATTTCTTGACAGTTGGGGTTTGTAGCAAGCCTTTTCTTGTGGAGTGGGTAGAATAGGACAATCCCATTAATAAGCAATTTCTGAAGGGGATTAGCCTAGATTTACCCATCATTCCAAAATGTAGTACAGTGTTTCTCAATTTTGGCAGCTTTGAGATGTGTGGACATCAATTCCCAGAACTCCACAGCTACCATGCTGGCTGTGGCATTCTGGGAGTTGAAGTCCACAAGGTTGAGAAACATTGACCTAGAAGGTCATTTAAAGGCCTAGCAACATCAATCCCACAAAGCAAGCTGCAAGTCCATGGAGTCCACTTTCCATATCCCTTGCTCCTCTGTTCCCAGCACCCACTAAACCACCTTTTGTTACCAAGCTTCAGAAACAGATTCTTCCTTCCCATTTTGGCTACATGTGGAGTAAGTTCTGTAGATATTACTAGCCAAAATAATGTAAATTTAAGTCAGTAATCACCTAACTATAAGCCAAGTAGCTTTGAAAAATGGTTAGTTATTTTGCTAGAATAGGGAAGAGAAACAATTTCTGTTATCACCTGAAATCCAATTCAGGGCTAAAACTAAGGCCTGGAAAATGTGAAAAAGATGCCTTAATTCATCCGCATGGCAATTTCCTACTAATCAAGAATAGTTTCCGGGCTCTACCAGTATTTTTTTACAGTATAAATGGAGTATATGGCTAAATCTACTAAAACTATATTCCATCTATATGCCCACCTATAAGCCCATCAAACGCATGCAAATATAAGTAGATCAATAGGTTCCACTTTGGAGGGGAGGTAACAGCATTCTGTGTGTCTTTAGTATATAGCCATGTTGATCACATGATTACGGAAAATGTCTTCGGACAACATTGGTTGGCCAAGAAAATAGAGATGAGTATTATGTCCTAGAGTCAGACACAGCTGGACAGGGAAACCTTTACTAAAATCATAATATGAATGAATGTGTGATTATGCTGATCTGTGGATCCTTGTATGTGACTGTATTCTAAAACACAAATGAACATTTTTATCAGAGTTACTGTATTAATATTAACAGTGACCATTGCACTTTTGATGTACTATGGGGAATAGAGTTCAGTTCCAAGGGGGTGGTTTTTAATCTCAAATTCTATGCAAGGGAGACATAATTAAAGTGTCATGGCCCTGTAGGAATCTGATTCCAAGGGGGAGGCCAAGCAGCTGACAGGGAGTGGGAATGTGGCTCTGTTGGCTGTGGAAGAAACTGGGGAAGGGCACAGTCGGGCTGGCCAGAGCAGGGGAGAGGTAGAGCAAGGGAAAGGGAATTCGGAGGAAGACCCAGGCCCACCCCCTCTTCATCCCAGGGCACACAGAGAGGAACGGAGAAGGGAGCAACATCAATTGCATGGCTTACCGGGGAGGAAAGGGCCCTGATTCCCTTCAATAGCTGCAGCTGTGAACACAGTGTTTAAAAAGGGAAGCTAAGCACAACAAAGTTGTTGGAAGCAAAATGTGAGTTATCTGTTATTATTGAGGCTTATCTGGGTTCCTGGTATCTTCCCAACTGTGTATGTTTTGTTGGCCTTTCAAGTCTGCAATTCCTTATCCTGCCCTGTCAAGTTAATTACTGCAGTGTGGTTTGTGTGGATTTTTATTTAAAGTTTGTATGTACTTTGTTTTCGGATTGAATTTCCTCCACTTAAAGACTGTTCTTGGGAGAGTTTTTTCTCCAGCCAAAGGTAACCTGGACCTTGGGGGGAAAGTTGGAGGTATTAAAGGGACTCTTCTTGCTTATTTGACTGTGTTGCCTTTGTGCCACACCCCGGGTCATCAGATAAGAGGAGTGTGTGAGACTCAGATGGCAGGGGGACAGGTAATGCAGGTAGATCTCTCTGCAGTAGAAGGAGTGAATGGTATGCTAATTCACATGTGAGGATGCTAAATGACATAGGACGAGCATAAGGAAGCCATTCATAGCATCTACATTCTATAGCGCAGTCCTCTAGTTCAGGGGTCTCCAACCTTGGCAACTTTAAGCTTGGAAGACCTCACCTCCCAGAATTCCCTAGCCAGCTGGATGGGGAGTTCTGGGAGTTGAAGTCCGCCAGGCTTAAAGTTGCCAAGGTGAAAGATCCCTGCTCTAGTTGAAGGGCGGGGATGCCAGGGCTGATTTATAGTTCAACTACTATAAGGAGTGTAGTCAAACATCTTGAAGCACTCCATCAATGGTTCTGGGCCATAGCCAAGAGTAATTTATAAATCAAGGACCATCACAGCCTTTCCACTATGATGAAATAATCTGTAGTTGTTATTTCTACCTTTACATTTTTGCAAATAAACATAGCTATATTTCTTCTAGTGTCTTTCTTTTTTGATGACAGATGTTTTCTTTTTTGTGTATGTGGAGGTATTTAAGAAGTCGCCAGGTTTAGGAGATGAGGCTGTAGGAAAATAAGAATCAGAAAAAAAGCCATTACTTCTTCCTAGCTTTTTTTCTTCTTTAATTATAGATTCCTATGGCAAATCTCATTAAGTCTTCAGAATAAATTAGAATATGGCACCAAGGGATTGAAAGAAGGGGAATTCTGACGCCCATCCATCCCAGCATGTCTTCAACATATCCAAGCCAAAATAACTCTTTGGATAGCAATGGGGTTATAGACATAATAGAATGACAACTTAAGATTTAACGTTGTTGGCATATTATTAAACAACGCATCTGACAGTATCACTTTTGTTGTTGTTTTTCAAGTCTCCTTCAAAGTTTATATTAAAAGAATCCATCTAGCCAAGGGAAATTGCAATAAGTAGTCCAATCAAAATGCATGACCTTTTCCTCTTCTGTCTCTTGAAATTTAATAGAAAATCCTCATCTTTGATGCTGCATAACAAAAGCACATTTTTCAACATATTGTTTTTCTGCTGTATAAACCTCCCTGCAGTATAATCACAAAAAAACAGAAGTCTACCGCTTGCTTTATATATTGTCAGACTCAGCAAATTGATTGACCATTTTGTGGTTGTTAAAATTAGGGTAGATTTTCACATGCGTTTTTTTGTAGCAAACTGAAGATTTGTAGTAATCAGGGGGTCGCCTGTTGATAGTCTAGGTTTTAGCTTTGTTATTAATGCTTCCAGCAAGCAGTCTGTTTTGCTTCAACTACTTCTGAATGAATTGATCGTCTTTTTTTTAAAGCATTTTTAACAACTTTCTCCAGCATCCAATTCAAGGGTGTTAATCTTTCTTTGGTCAGTTTTTGGTCACAACAGTATATTAGAACTGTAAAAAACATGGGATGACTTTGTTGTCGGTGAGATATCTTCACGCAAAATATTTTATGTTTTTTTCCACAGTTTTTCCTCTGAAGAACCAGATGTCTTTTATTTCAAGCTTACAGTCATTGCCCCTGTGAATTTTTGAGCCAAGGTAGATAAATCCTATTACTTGTTCCAATTCTTTCCTGCCTATTTGCATTTATAATTGCCTATTGACATTATCCATCTTAGAAGAAAAGTGGTTTTGTGCACTCTTCTTTCCCCTTCAGCAAGAGATCCTGACATGGATTTGACTTGACTTGACTCCAGAATCTATTTATAGACTGTAATTCACACACGAACTTCATGAAATTTGGGTTTTTTCCAACATAAGTTTTAAAATATTAGATTTTGTCTGATCTGCTATAATAAACATAGACTTTCTTAAACAGAAACTCCTATCATTTATTCTGGATAATGACACTTACCATATTGATTGATTTTCTAATTGTATTGATTTGATTTTAATAGTAGTTAAAACTGATATGAGATCATCTTTAGTACTTAGCTAATCTTACTTTGGATATCCTTAGGTTTTGTGCATCTTATAAATCTCTTTTTTATTTCTTTTCTCTCTCTCTCTCTTTTCTTGGTCATGATTTTAAATATCTGTTCTGTTAAAAAAAATTAAATTCAAAATAATTTATATTGTGAGAAATAAAAAAGCCTCCCAATTACTTCCAGCTATTTAAATAGGGCCATCAGCATATCTGAGGCTGTTGTTATTTCTTCCAGCAATTTTAATTTTAATTCCAATTTCTACTTCATCCCTTAATAGGAACAGCATATGTTATATGAGTAAAGCAACAATAAACAACCTTGATTCATTACTTTCCCGTTTAGTTACCTCATGTTCTAATTGTTTCTTGATGATCATACAAATTCTTCAGTAAATTCAGTGACTGGATAGCTATGTTTTAAGGGCTATCCATAGTTTGTTTTATTCTACACAGTGGAAAGCCTTAGTACAAAAAATAAAGCAGAAATAGATATTGCCTTTACCCTTACTCATCAAATAGTAGCAATATCATCTCAAGGTGGATCATTATAATATTGATTGGGTTGTCTTTAATTCAAACTGAGATAATCACATGATTTTTTTAGCTGTATATCAATAATGATGACTGCTCCATTTCTTTTATGATTTTCTTGTATACGGTACAAAATCTTTCTTTGGCTTCTCAGACGCTGGATAGCCCTATGTCAGGCCCCAAACTAAGAATGATATGTGGCAGTTCTTTCAAACTCAGTCTTTATCTTTCACACCTATGACAAAATCCTGCCAGAATGAAGTCTACTACTACACCCAAAATATACTGTACTTTGTAAACTATTAGGGAGAGACTGTTTTCACCCTCTATCTCTCACATATGATACCCGGGCTGAGTTGTCTCTTACTTATGTGCAAATGCACTGCCTCCCTCATGGGGATATCCAAGTCCTCACTATATTCCATCACATTGTACCAAATCTCCAGGTGATCTCAAATATGATAATTAATGGTTTCCCCATCACTTGGTTTCTTTGGTCTCCTAGGAAGTAATTCCTCTGGTCTGGAATACTTGAATTCATTTAAATTAGCTTTGTATTCTTTTATCCTCTCTTTCTCTAGTCTGAGCTTCACCACTCTGCTACTAGTGATAGAGCAAAAGCAAACTAGGACTTTGTGGGATCCTTAGTGCACTCTAAGCTTGGTTGCTTTCTTGCAGACATTTCACTACCAAACTAGGTAACATCATCAGTCCTAGTAGGGAGTGGAGTTTACTCTCATTTTATATGCTTAGTGGTTTGCCCCATCAGATTTGGTGGAAGTGGCCTTGGTGGTTCTTTGATTGGGCTGTTATTTCCTGTTAGCTTGTTTGTCTGAGTGGTGGCTCCTTGATTGGGGTAACGTTTGCTTCTTGATTGGTGGTCTAATGTTAATTTTGGTGTTAATCTCTGCTCATCTAGGTATTGAGTGCTGGTAAGGAGGTGTTTTGGTCTTTTTGTTTCCTTTTTGGCTTTTTTATTGTCTCTTTTAAATGGTATGCAGATATTGTTTATATCTATGTGCCTGTTAATGGCTAGTTTGTCTGAGTGCCCAGCTTCTAGGAATCTTCTAATTTTTTGGACTTGACTTGATATAGGATGCTTGCAATTTCCCTGCTGAAACTATGGCTAAGTCTGTCCATGTATTGTGAAATTAAGGAATATTTATCATGTCTTTTGACTGCTAATTGTTGTTCGTGGATGCTTTGTGCTACTCTTCGGTCTGTTTGTTCTATGTAGTGACTGTTGCAGTCCTTATGCTGTATGTTGTACATGACTCCTGGAGAGTCTTCTGGAGCTTCTGGGTCTTTTGGTTTACTTAGGATATTTTGATGGACTTTAGTTGGGTTGTGTGCTATGATGATGCTACGTGGTTATAATAGTCTGTTGATGGTTTTTGAGCTGTTTTTGATGTTTGCCAGTGTTGTCATTTTCACAGTTTGTGTTGTTTGTGCTATATTGGATTGAGCAGTCAGACATTTTTTATAAAGCTGCATGGATATCCAATTTGTTGGAAGATATTGTATAGATGATTTGTTACCTTTTTCTGATGTTCAAGGTTGCTGCAGTATGTTTGTGCTTGGTAACTTCCCTTATGGGAGGTTGAATTGTTAATTTGATAGTAGGGTACTTGGTTGGTGTGGGTAGTTTTATGATAGACTTGTGTTTCAAATCTGCCAATCACTGTCTCTGCTAATAAGGATATCCAAGAAGGATAGTGTGTTGTTTTCTTCTTCTTTAGTGAATTTTATTCCTTTGAAGATGTTATTGTGGTTTTGTGTCTGTTCTTTAGTTAATTCTTTTTTATTATGACAAAAGTATCATCTACATACCAGATCCATACTTTGGGTTGTATCATGCAAGGAAGTGTTATAGATTCCAGGCATTGCATTATGGCCTCTGCTTTTAGTTCTGAAAGCTAGGGCATTGTTTCTTTCTCAGATAAGACAGACATAAAACATGAATTAAAACCTTCTGCTTTCTCACCATCATTCATGACTAATTTATCTTTTTCTTCCAAGAACAGATCTTATAATTTCTTTGCTTTTTCTTTTGTTTCTGTCCTACCCCTCAAAGCCTTTGTTGATATTTTTGGTTCACAAAGTTCAACTTTTATTTTAGCCTGATACAATCTAAAGTTTCTAAGGATTGTCTTGCATTCTTCTTTAAATATCCACCTCTCATTCCATTATCTCTGTTTGATCTTCTTCTTTCAGCATTTTAGAAATGCACCTGCACCTGGTCTGTTTTGACATCTCCCATTTTTCCTTCTAATAAGAATTATTTGTGCCTTCAGTATCTAGTTTCATCCTTCCTGGAGACTTTTATCTTTCAGGATTTCAATCTGCTGGATTTACTTTTCATTGGAATCCATCAAAATCAGTTGTGAAACCAAGTATATAAATTTGACTCTTCCCTGATCCACCTCTCTTTGATATCAAGAACTCCCAGTAGTCATCTCCAACTTACGCTGATGTCCTGATTGGGAATGTTTATTTCATTCAGAGCCCCGAGGTACAGTGGTTTCTAAGCAATGCAGTACTGCAGGCTAATTCTGTCGACTGCCATACGTTCGATCCTGACCGGCTCAAGGTTGACTCAGCCTTTCATCCTTCTGAGGTCAGTAAAACGAGATCCCAGATTGTTGGGAGCAATATGCTGACTTTGTAAACTGCCCAGAGAGTGCTGTAAAGCACTATGGAACGGTATGTAAATCTATTGCTACTTTTTGGCAGTATTTTGAAGTGGGTTGCCATATTCTTCTCTAGTAAATAATATGTAGTGTTTGCTATTTAGTATTGGAGTACTTATGGCTCACCAAATGTTGCTGAACTACAACTCCCACAGATTTTAGTCAACAATACAAATGATAGGGCATACCAGAATCTGTAGTTTCATAACATCTGGAAGATGATTGTTTCTTCAACTTTTTTTCTGAGCTCTAACTCTTGCACTTGAAAATGACACACAGATATTTTAAAAGTTAATCCTCACTTTAGTTTCATCAACATATTTAAAATCATTTGTGATTCAAGCACTGTGGTTTCGTGAGTCATATATAAAATCTGTCTCAATATTCCAATCACCATATACATGTACTGGGGGAAAAAATGATGGGGACTTGATAGCTATTTGCATTTCACAATGAATTATTCATAGGAAGCCTGAGTCAAGTTGAATGAGTTTCTTAATAGAATCATGGAGATGGGAAGGTAGTATGTTGAAGTTGGCTACAATTTCCAACCCCATTCTTATTTATGCAAAAATTCAGAATGGAGTTTAATCCACAAATTGAAAATGGGACTTTTAAAGAAAAGTAACATTTTCTTCGAAAGGGAGAGCAACATAATCATGGTGAAATAACTATGGGACAGTCCAATGATTAATTTTAATTTAGTTCTATGTTCAGTTTACTGATTAAGTTCAGAACCTTTGTTACAAAAGGAAAGCTGGGCATTTCCCAACCTTTCCAGCATTTCTGGGGATGTATGACCTCACCCCTGCTCTAAATTCAAGGGTTTTGTGAGCAAAGACTGTGCAAACTGTACTAAGATCAGGCTCAGTTTCACTTAAGGATGTTCCCCAGTGTTCTCCATAAACTCTGTTTTTACTCTGCCTTTCAGATATCCTGGCAGAACTGCCAACAAATATAATGAAAATGAACTGTCTAAAAGTTTAGCAACTATTACTTTTTTTTTTAAAGTTAGGAACATGATTGGTAAGTGAATCTGGCTTCCTCCATTGACTTTGCTTGTCAAAAGGTTGGAAAAAAGTAAGCAGATGACCTTGGGATGCTGCAAAGGTCGTAAGCGTGAAAAATGGTCACAACTCACTTTTTTCAGTGCCATTGTAACTTTGAACAGTCATTACATGAACTGTTGTAAGTCGAGGACCACCTGGATTGGGGAAAATACTTGGTTGCAAGATTATTAGTATGCTATACTTTCGCCACGGACAGGGGATTCCAATGCAACAGAGAAAAGGTGGTGAAAACCTTGCACCCATAGCAATAACTCAGGTGTTGTTGATGCAGTTTTTCTTTTGCAGCCCATCCTATGAAGCTACATGTACCGAGGGAAGGACTCCTAGCCATTGATGATATTCCCCTTTATGCAGAGTGGGACTGAGAGGTTATTTCTTATTCTGGGATTGGGAGAAGTTCAGGAGGCAGGGAGGACACCGATTGGTTAACAAGTTTTGCATTCTCTTGTTGGTCAGTTGAAGAGTTAGTGGTGATTGGCTCATTGATTTCCTTGCCTAGTCTCTGCATTTCAAGATGAGCTGAAATGAAGGCAGTCATAGGTCATCCTTAGTAT
The DNA here is from genome assembly GCF_049901735.1 of Notechis scutatus. Lineage (NCBI taxonomy): Eukaryota > Metazoa > Chordata > Lepidosauria > Squamata > Elapidae > Notechis > Notechis scutatus. The sequence goes on along the minus strand of NC_142010.1, from coordinate 152,832,757 downwards.
TTTATAAGGGATTGGGAAGTAGGAATGTGGTTGATGTCGGTGAGTCCTAAATTTTCCATAGAAGGGTGCTTTCCAGCAGTGGCGGGATGCAAAGACTTTTACCGGTTCGGTGGGCGTGGCTTTGTGGGCGCACTTTGCATTCGTGCACACACTTTGCACAGATGCAGAGGCGTTTGCGCAGGCGCAGAGGCCTTCCAACTCACCTCTTGCAAGCCTACACTCTCCCTGTCACTTCAGCAGCTGCTGTATGGCACTCTTCTGTGCCGCGCAAAGCAGCTGCGCTTCAAAAGCAGGGAATAAATGTGAGTATGGAAGCCCAGGCAGGCAGGTGGGCCCAACAGCAGAGAACTGGTTTGGTCTCCACTGCTCATTGGCACTACTGGCTCGGCAGAACTGAGCCAAACCGGTAAAATACCCCCACTGCTTTCCAGGTATGTTGGGACTACACAACATTGCCCACACATCTGCCGGTACAATATTGCAGAAAATTGCAGTGGCCTGATCCTGGTGGTGCAGTGGTTAGAATGCAATAGTGCAGGCTAACTCTGCATATTGCCAGCAGTTCGATTCTGAACTCAGCCTTCCATCCTTCCAAGGTTGGTAAAATGAGGGCTCAGATTGTTGAGGGCAATATGCTAATTCTGTAAACTGCTTAGAGAGGGCTGTAAAGCACTGTGAAGTGGTATGTAAGTCTAAGAAGTGCTATTGCTATTAATATACAGTGCAACATGAATTCACAGCTGCCATTTTTTTTAGCTGGTATTGACTTTCATTCTCATCACATTATGCCCCTGAACACAGGATATTATAATAGTTTGACATGACATCTGTGCAATTCCAAGTAGTTTCCAAGTAATTTACAGATGAAAAATTTATCAATGTGCAGATTTGCTGTCCAATTTGCTTTCTGGTATGGTGTCCAGGATGTCTACAACCACTTAGACCACCACTGTTGGTTTATACCAATTTATTTGTTATAGCTGGTTGCCAAATGTTTAAACTGGATTTGACATTTTTATCCACGTATGGAGTCTTTCCCAAGAATGTGGATAGACAGAAGTTGTTTGCTGGTATTAAAGATACGACTTCAGCAACAGAGTGGTCAATGTCTGGAATACTCTACCTGACTCTGTGGTTTCTTCCCCAAACCCCAAAAACTTTAACCTTAGACTGTCTACTATTGACCTCACCCCTTTCCTAAGAGGTCTCTAGGGGGCGTGCATAAGCGCACCAACGTGCCTACCGTCCCTGTCCTATTGTTTCTTTTTTTTCTTATTCGTATCCATTTCATGTATTCACAGCTATGTTTATACTTATACCTGTTATCTTATAATCGCTTGACAAAATAAAATAAATAAATAAAATAAAATTATTGTGAGATGTAAGCTAGCTATTAATGGATGGTGATTTTGTCAATACTGATGGTGTTCAAGTGATGCTCCAGTTGTTTTGGGATTATATCCAAAGTGTGTATTATTATTCATACTATTATTATTACTAGTATAGAACTTCTAGCGGTGGTGTGTTGAAAATATCTAAACAGCTGCCACAAAGAAGAGGGGGTCACCTATTCTCCAAAGCACCTGAAGGCAGAAGCAATGGACGGAAACTAATCAAGGAGAGAAGCAACGTAGAACTAAGGAGAAATTTCCTGACACTTAGAAGAATTAATCCGTGGAACGATTTGCCTCCAGAAGTTGTAAATGCTCCAACACTGGAGGTTTTTAAGAAAAGATTGGATAACCATTTGCCTGAAATGGTATAGGGTTTCCAGCCTGAGCAAGGGTTGGACTGGAAGACCTTGCAAGGTTCCTTCCAATGTTGTTATGTACGAGATGAGATTTTTTTTCAGGCTTGGTTTCATAGAATTAGCGCCTTCTCCTTCTGTTGCATGTGGGCTCCTCTTTCCCGTAGAAGTCTGTGTTAGTCTGCTAGAATACAACACATATCTGTGGATTAAATAAAATAGATAAATAAATCCAAAGGAATCTGCTGAAGCTAATTACCAAGAAGGAAAAGGGGCAGGGGTGGAGGAGGGAATGGTTATGCACTCCTGGAATGCAAAGAATGTTGTGCTATTGCTGAGATCAACTTGGAGCAAAACCACATGTGGGGGCTACTTAGGGTGGCTGCCCATCAAGACATCTCAAACTGATTTCCTAGTCCCTAGCCACCACGCTCAGTTCTAGAACTGAGTCTCAGCATCCTTACAAGTAAACAGCAGACGTCTCCTTCCCAAACTAACCCAAAAGCTTCTTTAGCGTTGCTAAGACTTTCAGAGATAATGACAATTGGAAGGAGCTGAGAGATTCTTGCTCAAACACAACATCTGAGGAAAAAGGGAGATTTTATAATACAGCCATAAAAGGGTTGTTGCCATTGTCACATTTGGCTCCCTTACAGCAGTGGTCCCCAACCTTTTTTATGCCGCGGCCCGGTGCCGGCATCAGCTGGGCGCCGCCATCTTGTTTTGATGAAAAAGTGCTTCCGGTGAGCTTTCTACCCGGAAAAGCTCACCGGAAGCACTTTTTCAGCAAAACAAGATGGCGGCGCCCAGCAAACCAGCGGCCCGGTAGGATTTGTTCCATGGACCAGTACCAGTCCGCGGACCGGTGGTTGGGGACCCCTGCCTTACAGAACCCAAATGCCATGAGTGATCTACTGAAAACTTGCCATGGATTTACCAGGAAAGTTTAGTGAGAAACAGGGTATGAAGGAGGGGAAATTCTAAGTTACTCTGTATGGGATTTAAGATTCTCAAGGGACTCCAGCAAAAGCCCCTTCAGAGACAAAAAAAAAAAAAATGCACCAAAAATGTGTCTGCTTACATCAATGTCCCATCCAGGGTACATTCCTCCAGTTGCTGTCATGACCCAGCTGGGACCAGCTCTTGCATGGACAAGAGAAATGCAAGAACCAGGAAATGGGCATTTGACTGGAGACACAGCTTTAATTCAAAAAGAGGAGAAAAGGGATGTGCTAACAGTGAAAAGGTTTAGGCAGCTTATGGTTTAAAATACCCTAGCCAATACATCTGAATACATTCTTCTCATGCACCTTTAGCAGAATACACAAACTGTGGCTACTAAGTTTCCTCCTCCTCTCACAATTATTGGACTCCCCCTATGAGTCTCAAATTTTGATCGCACTTGATGAAAAGTACTGAACTTCACGCCAATGGAATAAAAACAACTGTTTCATAGCTGCAGTAGCCACAGTAGAGCTAGTGGCTCAACTTACAACCACAACTGGGACCAATTTGTAAAGCTAATTACTGTAGTTGTTAAGTGAACCATGTAGTTGTTAAGTGAACCATGTATTTGCTAAGTGAATCTGGCTGCCTCCGTTGACTTTGCTTGTTGGAAGCAGGCTGGGAAGGTTGCAAATCGCACTCACATGATGCCAGGATGCAGCAACTATCCTAAATATATACTGGTTGTCAAGTGCCCAAATATTGATCACGTGACCGTGAGGATGCTACAGTGGCCATACGTGTGAGGACTGGTCATAAGCAGGGGTGGGATTCAAATATTTTAACAACTGGTTCTGTGGGCATGGCTTAGTTGGTGGGCGTGGCTTGGTGGTCATGTGACTGGGTAGACGTGGCTTGGTAGACATGTTATTGGCTGGGTGTGGCCAACTCAGTATCACTCACATCGAGGCACGCATCTCCTCACCTGGTCACTCCATACAAGCAAAGTACCAGCAAAGGAGGGGAAAAAAACTCCAGAGAAGTTCCTGAGACAGGAAGTGTAGTCCTGCCAAGAATGTAATCAGGGTTAACGGAGAGGCAGTTTCTGTAAGCAACACCAGAATGTTTCCTTCCTGCCTTCCTTACAGGATTAGGCCAGTAATTTACAACTTTCTTTGCCACAGTCATTAAGTGAATCATTGCATTTGTTAAGTTAGCAACACGGTTGTTATAAGATGGATTCCCCATTGTCAGAAGGTCCCAGAAGCGGTTCACATGATCCCAGGACACTGCAGTTGCCAAGCACCTGACTTTTGATCATGTAACCATGGGGATGCTGCAGCATTCTTAAGTGTGAACAACGGTCATAACTCATAAGTCACTTTTTTCAGAGCCCCTGTAACTTTGAACGGTCACTAAATGAACTGTTGTAAGTTGAGCACTACCTGTAAATGCATCCTTTTCTCAAGTTCACTGCAGGTGGACTATCTCCAGAAGAACTACATTGTCAAGGCCTAGAAGCTATAGGACCAGGCTAGGAATGTCTAAGAAAACCTCTTTAAGCAGAGTCTGGCCCTTTCCTACCCAGATAAAAATAGGAAGGGAGAGTCCAGTCTGGGTCAGGCATAAAGATAATCATACAACATTCCAACCTAAAAATATATATTTAACCATGTATTCAGTGGTGGGATTCACATTTTTTTTTACTACAGGTTCTGTGGGTGTGGCTTGCTGGGCATGGCTTGCTGGGCATGGCAAGGGAAGGATATACTGCAAAATCTCCACTCCCACTCCACTCCAGGGGAAGGATGCTGTAAAATCATCATACAAACTAGGCACCTCAGAAAGATCTGCAACCCACTGCGGTCAAAGCCTGGGAAAAGAGCCGGGTCTAATGGATTTCTCTAAATAAGACAGTGGTGGGATTCAATTTTTGTTTTTACTACCAGTTCTGTGGGCGTGGCTTGGTGGGCATGGCAGGGGAAGGATACTGTAAAATCTCCATTCCCACTCCATTCCCAGGGAGAAGGTTACTACAAAATCCTGTTCCCTCCCCACCCCACTAACCTGTTTTCCAGTTCCCTTCTCCTGTGCAGGGCAACCAAAGAAGACTCAGCCGATCAGCTGGGACTCGGGAGGCCAGTCAGAGGTGGTATTTGCCAGTTCTCTGAACTACTCAAAATGTCCTCTACCGGTTCTCCAGAACTGGTCAGAACCTGCTGAATACCACCTCTGCATGTATTGTATTATGTATTGTTTTATGTATTGTAACTACCGGTAAGTATAGTATTATGGATGGTTGTTTCATTGCAGTCAGCACTTTACCCTGTCAGCTTATACTCCAAAAAGGCAACAACATCTGGAAATTGGAATTTGTAACATAAGAACAAATCTTGTGTAAAAAGTCTAGGGGGGGGGGGGTCAAGACAACTTCACTAACTCCAGACAACATTATTAACTGTAATCATCAGTCTGCTTAGAAACTGATGTCCGACATACCTGAAAGACATAAGGTTAAAGAAGGATAATCTAAACCAGGGGTGTCAAACTCACGTCATGACGTGAACAAAATTATTTCCTGGGATCTGCTATGTCCAACTCACAATTCTGATGGACATTTTCCAACAGCTGTGCATGTCCTTTGGAGGTGCCCCAATTCCTACTTTTGTTTCCCCCAGTGTGCCTTTCGGATCCAGGTCATCTACAGACCCAGCTTATTGGAGAAATTGGTTCGATTTACTGCCAAAGCAAGTTATATACAGTACACCTCTGGATAAACTATGCTTCAGTAGTTGGGGACACATTTAGATAAGGTTATCAGACCTGGGCTACAACAATCAGGACAACCATTAGATGGCAGCATGGAATAAAGAGTTTTGTGTATTCTTCTGCTGCCCCCTTTTGGTCATGGGATTTTTACAGCCCTGTTCTGGGAAACCTCATTAAGCCATTCAGAGTTTATGATTAGTATGCATGGGTCTGTATGTTCCCAGTCAGTGCCAGCTATTTTGATACTGAGGTGGCTTGCTCACAAGAAGAAGAATGATAATAAATTAAATGACTGTAATTTATTAAGTGACTGTGTTTGGCATGCAGGATTTTGGCATCTGCAGCCCTTTGTTATGCAATGTTATGAATTTATCTTTGCAAAAATCTAGCCAACCAGCTGTTCCAATTCATCTTTAAGGGACAAAATCTTTATAATATTCTCTAATGTTGCTTATAGGCAGAATGATGTACATGCCAATCAATACTGGTTTGCTTAGTTCTGATCTAGTATGTTGGCTAAACTCAGACATTGTGGTACACAAAAGATGGTTTATAGCTTAAGGCAGGGGTCCCCAAACTTGGCAACTTTAAGACTTGTGGACTTCAACTCCCAGAATTCTCCAGCCAGCAGGAGTTGAAGTCCACAAGCCTTAAAGTTGCCAAGTTTGGAGACCTCTGGCTTAAGGTGTTCTATGAAGCCAGCCAATTATGATTTATCCAAGAAAGCATGGATAAACGAGCCATTGCTCAATGTAATATGGATACCCAGTCATACTCCCCTTCCCCACATATTGCCTGGTGTAAAATGCAGCATCAATTGCACAAATAGAATGACTGACTGCTTGCTCTCCTTTAACAGCATTCAAATTATATCAGCATAGGGGATTTGTAATGGTGAGAAGAGAAGCTGCTTCTCCTGTTTATTGTGTTGGGTGGAAATGAGCTGAAATCAGTGTTTCCAGAAGATACCAGGCTAGGAAAGGATAGTAAAGAATAAAACGAGCCTGAATGTTTTACTTATTTATTTGTCAACTTTCTGCTCTCAATCACTCATGCCCTAGCCTAGTCAATGCCCAAATGAACTATTGCAATGTGCCTTTGAAGAGTATCCAGAAGCTTCAGTTGGTACAAAATGCAGTGGCACAGGCAGTTATTGTGTGCTTCAAGATCTGTACACATTACATCTCTGCTACACAAGCTGCATTGGTGGTCAGTTTACTTCCAGGTTCAATGCAAAATGCCTTTAAAGCCTTACACGGCATGTGACTGGGATATTTGAGGGACTGTCTCACCCCAGTTACATGCGTCAGGTTTGGCAGGAAAGGCCTGTTATTGGTCCCATTGGCTAGAGAATGTTGTTGTGTGGAACCTTGGAAGGAAGCCTTTTCTGCTGTAGCCCCTTCCCCAAGGAACATCATTCTACTCAGGCTAACCTGGAACCATGAGATGGGCAGCAAATACATTTGATAGCAATAAATAATAATCATCCCCCCCAAAATAAGGTTGAATCCAAGCCTATTGGCCATCAGGGAGATCCTTAAAACATGGCTTTGTCAGCTATCTTGGGAATCCCATAGTAAAGTGGAGCCTGTTAGATGGTTATGTGGATTAATGGAATACACTCGCTATATGTTTTCCTTCTGCCTTGTTTTTATTTGTTTTTGTCTTGTTTTAATTTTATTTTAATTTCGATTGGTTGTGTAGGAAGTTGGCACCCACCCCTCTCCTAGAAAAGTGAAATATCCTAGGAAATATTAAAAAGGCAGAATATTTCCCCTAAAAAGAGTAGAAACTCAGAAGCAGAAACTCACCTCAGAAGTAGAAGCTCACCCCCACTTTTGTTAATGGGTGGGCCATAATACTGTACATCAGGGATCCCCAACCTTTTCGGACGCCGCGGCCCGGTTCCGGCGTCAGCTGGGCGCCGCGGCCGGTTCAGCGTCAGCTGGCGCCGCCATCTTTTTGACGAAAAATCACTTCCGGTGGCGTCACGGAAGTGATTTCGTCAAAAATAGCGGCGCCAGCGCTCTGGTGAGCTTTTCGGGTAGAAATGGCTTTCTACCCGGAAAAGCTCACCAACGCTGGCGCCGCCATCTTTTGACGAAAAATTGCTTTTTACCAAAAAAGATGGCGGCGCCCAGCAACCAGTGGCCCGGTAAGGCTTGTTCCTGCCCGGTACCGGTCCGCGGACCGGCGGTTGGGGACCCCTGCTGTACATAACAAAGATCTCCAGGCAAAACTATAGCAATTGCTCAAAAGCCCTTTCTGTGCATCATCATCCAGCAAGGCTCAACCAAGCCTGGAACTCAGGACAGCCTACAGAGTTGCCCCTGCATGGCCCCATGGGAGTCTGACAACCAATCAGAATACAAGCTCCAATTCAAATCCCAACAAAGGTTATAAAACCCAGGCACTCTCAGCACCTCAGTCTCTTCTTGATCTTTTCCTTCATCCTGAAGCATGTGATCATCCTTCCTTTTCACTCTGGAGCTCCAGGCCATGTGGTCCTGTCCACCATTAAACCTTCCAAACAGCCTCCATGTTTCCAGTGTCTTTTTCCTTACTTGGAAGTTAACCCAGAAGGATATTTCTTCCAACAATTGTTTCAAGAGTTTTGTGTGTTTTTTATTGTTATGGTGTACACCTCCCGGAATCACTCTGTGAGCTGAGAGACTATACAAATGTGATTAAATACTTGACGGGTGAATTTTGCCATTTTGTTCACCCATAAGATATAATCCAGCAAGAATTGCTGCTAGCAAATCTCACTGAAACCAACAAGAGAACAAGTATTACAACATATCTTTAGGCTAAGGATGGAGCAGGAAAATGGAAAAAAGCATCCCATTCATGATCTAACCACTTGCAATGATCCTTTCACACAGCCACTTCGTACTGTCTTGGAAGGGAAACCGTAAAACAACTGATTTCTGTAACAATTTTGTGCATCCAGGTGTGGCAATCTGTTTCCATCCTCTGCTTGTTTCTGACAAAAAGGTTGCCCATTGTTGGGATTAGAAACAACAATACGTTGTTTTTTCCGAGCTGGTATTTTCCCAACTCCCATAATTCTCAGTTGATTTAACTATAGATTTTGGGATTTGTAGTCCATCATAAATGAAATTGTAGAAAGCTAGATAAACAGATGCATAATTCAGCAGAGTTCTTATGTTTCTGTCTGCCTCCTGGGGAGAGGAGGAAAAAGGCCCCTCTGGATATTATTAATTACTATTCCTCTCATCCATGTCCAACAGCCATTAGTTGCTCTGGCCTGCTAGAAGCTGCACTCCAGTAAATTACTATATCTCACCCTAAGCCTTTCCATCTTTATTCTATATAAAGCATGTTGTATACTCAACTATCCATCTCCTCCCCACCCACTCCCCTTGTACTATATTTTTTATTTCTCATCCTTTCATATTCCAGGACTTCCCCTCACCCCCTTTATTATTTATCTTCTTCCACTTATTGTTTCTTCAAAGCACAGAGCCATTTCTTTACCAACAAGATGGCTTCCTTTCTTCTATGTTTATCACAAGCCAGGCTCTCCCAGTCAGGGAAGACAAATATTTTGCATGGCCTTAAACCAACACAAAAGCCATCCTTTCTGGCGCCATCAAGTCAGAGAGGTTTTTTGTTTTGTGTTGTCCCCCTCCCCGCTCCACCAATTTTTTTTTGGGACCAGTTTTGTCTCCTTGCTGTCCTCCCAACCCACTAACTCTTGTGACGACTTTGAAAAGAACAAGCAAAAAAAAAAAAAGTCTGTCATTTTAGAATAGAGGAGAGAAGTGGCTGAAAACTTCCATCCTTGAGGTTGAGCGGTTTTTTCTCTCTCTTTTAATTTTTTTCCCATTTTTGGCAGGTGGTTGATGGAAACCACATGATGGTTCAGCCCCTGAAGTCATTTGTGTGTGTGTTTGTGTGTGTGTGCATGCATGTGCGAGCATGTGTGTGAGCTCTATACCTCATTGAAACCAGCTTGCCTACAAGGAAGTCAACCCCTCTCAATCCCCACTAGTACAGTACAGCCTCCTCCAGTCCTGCGAAGGGCTTGACACACTCAGCTCCAGTCTGCTGGCAAAAGAGCGGGAGGGAAATCATACAAAAAACAAGCGGAGGAACAGAAAAAAGACGGTCTTTAACAAGGCAGCCAAGGAGAAGGCACTTGGGTGGAGAAGAAAGATTTACTTCAGGTGTGATTCTGAGGACCAAACTCTGATCTGAAGGTACTTTTTCTTTTTTTTTCCTTTTCCTTTTTCCTCTCTCAACTCATTTTCCAAAGTTTGGTGTGGTGTTTTTTGTTGTTTTTTTTTGTTCTCTCTCTTGGAAAGTCTTTGGGACAAATGGATTAAATGCAGTGGACCACACAGGAATTTCAGCCATGGAACCAGCAGAAACTGGGAATTTGGATTTTTTAGATCCCTTGCTCTCACCCTCAACTTAAGCCATGGTCTTCTGTTACTCTAACCCCATTAGAACTTCCTCCTTCCTAATTTTTTTTTAAAATCCACTCTGTTCCATTTACTGTCCCATCACTCTGTCTTGTCCACCCCTCTAACTATTAGAAATCACTCGTCTTACACTCTCAGGAATCAATTGTAAGAGTCCTGCATATCTCCTTCTCACCCACCCTTTTTCCAGCCGCATACATTTCATGTGTACATAAAGGGGTGGAATTGTTCTCTCCAGTTGTCATTCCCTACATTTTGCTCCCTCTCCCTGTAAACTGATGAGAATCCCACTGTTAATAGCTTGCTCCTAAGCTCCTTTATTCTCAGGTTTCCTTTCATCTACTTGGCAGCTGCCTAACCTTGTAAGACTTATTTGATGGTTTCATTCTCGCTCCCTGGAAGAGCTTTTACAAATGCGTTGTAGCTGGAAAAGAACTACGATGTAGGTGTGTAACACAAGGAACCCAGGCTGATCTCAGCAGCCAGCCACACTTTATTCAGGCTCGCTCAGGGTGCGTCCCCAATTTTTTTTGAAGGATGGCTCAAACCCTACTAAGAAGGGAATTTGGGACTGTCATCTCAAACACCGTGTTTGGTCTGCACTTATGTGTGGCTGAGTAGGAGAAAAGGATGTTTCTCTGAAGCCCCAAGGTCTAATCCATTGGGGAATTCAGCCTTGAGGAAGTGAGGAGAAATGGCACATATTGTGGGATGGAAGTTGTGCGCATTCATCTGTGTTTTTTTGGGTCTTAGACCCCAAAATTTGTAGGAGCGGAGATCCTTGAATGTGGATCTTTCTCATTGCTAGGTATAGATTTACAGAGTAAATGTATGGACTGGCTGGGGTGATGACCCTCAACAATTCCCATAATCAACCAAGCTTGGAAGTATGGAATTGTAGCTGGAGCTGTATTTGTGCTTGTCTTGCTAATATATCAAAGGGGTCCATGGCCCCCAAACTCCTTGCATGCAAAGAGAGAAGTGAACTCTAGGTATTTCTAAAGCAGGGTTTTCTCTTTTATTCCTTTCGCTTATGCTGTTTTCCCATCTCAGGGGTAGATGTGATCTCTTTCTTCTCAACGCCTGCAAACGAGTCTGGTAAAATTAAAACAAAGGGTGAATCTGGGGGGGCAATGCCGCTCCAAAAGGTCTTTCTGAGTTCCCATGAAAAGTCGCTCCGATCTGCTCGTTGACTCTAGTGCCCTCTAGCTCCACTTGCAATTGTGCAAGATGGGCCATCAGAGGAGCGCCTTTTGGGCCAGGTAGGGTCAGAATCTCTCCCTCCAATATCCCAGGAGCAGTTAGAGGACTCAGAAAAAACTCCCTCCCCGAAGGGCAGAAACTGCCTTTCCCTGACGTCTGGATTTTGTCTTCCCTTAGCCAATCAGCACCAGATCTTTCTGGCTGTTGGGGAACACAGAGACAGATCTTTATGGTTAAATTGATTTGCTGCCGATCTCGCCAAGGGGCTAACATTGAGACCCCCCACCTCTTGCTAAGGGGATACAGACCCCCCACCTCTTGCTAAGGGGATACAGAGAAGCCCTGTATTCTCGTCTGTAGTTTCTCAATTCAACATAGCATTTTTTTTTTAAAAAAAAATCTTACATCCAAGCTGTCTAGGATTTGTCCAGCGTGAGTCGAAACATGAGCAGAGCAGGCTGGAAGAGTTTTTTTCATTCATAGCCAGCATAAATGTTTGCAAACCGGGACTGCAAAGCCAGCAGCGTCTCTAGGAGCTTCCTATTCCCACCCTTGGAAGCAATTAGACAAGGAGGCCCCCCCAGGGGGGGGGATAGGAAACCCACAATGTCTGCCAATTTAAGCAAAGCCTCCCCAATCCTTTTTAGCGGATCAAGCACCAGGGAGGCGGGGGAAACGGCAACTTCTAGATGTTAGAAAGAGAGAACGAGAGGGAGAAAATTAAGGCGGACCGAGCTGATCCCAGTTAACACAGGAGAGGCATCCAGCTAAAATGGGAGATACAGGGAAGAGTTGGTGGCTTTCACGAAGAAGGCAAGAGGGGAGTGGCAGAAGCACTTAGGCCAAAGGTCTCCAAACTTGGAAACTTTAAGACTTGTGGACTTCAACTCCAAGAATTAGCATAGCTGGCTGAGGAATTCTGGGAGTTGAAGTCCACAAGTCTTCAAGTGGCCAAGTTTGGAGACCTCTGGCTTAGGCCAACAGAAGTGCAAAGTGCACACAGCTCCTTGCTCCTGTCTCCATTTTTGGGAGAGCAGATCCAGCCGGTTTGTGGAGGAAAGGCTGCCTGGGAGAAAAAACAACAACGATAGGCTTGCTTGCCAAGTCTGAATCCTTGTGCGCCAACTCGGCCTTTCTTGGCTGTGCAATTTCCTTGGCAGCCCCGCTGCTTGCTGAGCTGGCAGGCATGACCCACTGCCTGCCATTAGCATCTTCAAGCTGGCTCTACACAGCCACAGATGTCAAAGCCACACAGGCTCCTCTGACCCACAGCACGTGGCATTCCCCACTCCCACCCCCGCAGGCTTCTTATTTTTAATTTGATTGTCCCAGAGCTGTGTTGGTCAGTCAATCCTATACTTTGGTTTTTTTTCAATCGCCATCCTTTCCCCTTCTCCCAAAATCCACATTGTCATGCCTGAAATCAGGCCACCCGGATGGGTTCCAGAATCCCCTGCTCTAAGTTGGCAGCCAGAGTCTTGAATGGTCCTGACACTTGAATTCTGTCCCCATCTTTCCTGTCTCCTTACATCAAAGGTCTTCAAACTTGGCAAGTTTAAGACTTGTGGACTTCAACTCCCAGAATTCCTGAGCTAACCTGACTAGATGAGGAATTCTGGGAGTTGAAGTCCACAAGTCTTAAAGTTGCCAAGTTTGAAGACCCCTGTAATAGAGAAGAAACCAATTTGTCAGGCTTTATATATATAATGTCTCAGTCCCATGTTCTTTCCCAGGTTTTTTTTTTTTTTAAATGCATGCAATATATCTATGGTGTTGTGTTTTGTTTGGATCCCTTATTTAAAACATCTCTGCAATCTGGCAAAATATCCTTACTGGTTCAGAGGATTGTTTCTGTGGGAATAAATTTGAGAGGCAGGGGTGCTGTGTAGGCCGCCTTGATCTCCTGACCTCATAGGGAAGTGGGTTATAATAAACCTAATGGAGAAAGGAGTAAGTAAAGTGTTGCTTTGGTGCAATGACTAAGAATGAGGGAGGTGACACTGGAACCAAAGTGTCCCAGCTTTGAGGCTTTCAATTGCAATCAATTTGGAATTAAATGCCTCATCCAAGCATTATGACTTGTAGTAACAAAGGCAGGCTTTATGAACAGCACAGGGATGATGGCTACCACTATGAGATATTGCAAATCACTAGGGAGGAAAAGGCTAGGGACTACAAATTGAGTGCTTTAATTATACACTCTCCCTCGCAGTAGGCTGACACTGTTGATCTAGACTTGTCAACTCAAAGAAAGCCCTGTTAAATATAAGTGTAGGTATAAGTATGCCTAGAATTTCAGACTGAACATCCTGCAGAAGAAGAAAATATATTGAATATAAGTAGTATTTGTTCAGAATGGAGGAAGTCATTAAAAAAGCAAGAAATGCAGCAATGGTGACTAATTTCTTTATCCAATATCAGCACAGTCTAATTATGCACATCATTCTCACGATATGTCAACATTTCAAGCTGATTTATTTATCATACACATATATATTCCATCTTTCCTCCAACAGCTTCTGGGGAGGTGTTATTCCTTCTGTCTTCATAACAATCCGTGAGTTGTTTAGGCTTAGGGATTGATTCAGATATGCACACAATTCACATGAAACATCGGATAAGCATCATTTCTTGATGAGCAATACAACTGATTATGGACTAACGACACATCCTAACAAGGAGTAATCCAAGTAACAAGTAAACAACTCAAGGAATGTTGCCAGCTGTAAGATTTATTTTCCCCCCACTCAAATAGCAAAAGAAATATAGTTTGAAAAAACAGGAATCTTTTTGATTATTAGTCCATTTGGCCTATCATTATTTACCATAATTCCTACAGTTGCTACAAGGCCTCCTATTTGAACATGTTTAATTGAAGATACCATAAATTGGAAAGCAAATTCTGCCAAATGCCACCATTAAGCTACCACCTGTTCCTGTATGCACACACACACACACAAATACCCCCCCACACACAAAATTGTCTTTTGAAACTCAGAGATACTTTTTCTATGGTGTCACCTGGAAATGGTTCCCCCATAGGGGAGTCATGAAATTCTTTGTCCCAATTGTACTTAATCATGATGCAAACATAATAAGAACTGCAAATACCAGTAGTACTTAATCAAGATGAAAAGTATCTTGTTTTTGTTGCGTCTCCATGACCTTGTCCTTATTTTGTTCCCCACCTTTAATATAAGATTGTATTGAGACATCCTGAGCTATACCTGGTTTAACAGATCCTTCCTCCCCTTTATATACAGGTAGCTCTAGTCTAGACTTACAACAGTTCATTTAGTGAACTGTTCAAAGTTACAATGGCATGAAAAAGGTGAGCTATTATGACCATTTCCCACACTTATGACAGTTGTGGCATCTTCATGGTCAATGTGAACAAAACTCAGATGCTTGGCAACTGACATATTTATGATGGTTGAAGTGTCCTGGGCTCATGTGATCACCGTTTGCAGCCTTCTGACAAGCAAAGTCAATGGGGAAGCCAGATGTTGGGCTCAATTGCAGTCATAAGTCAAGGACTACCTGTATTCTGACACGATCTTAAGGGCAGCTTCAAGATGTTTTAAATGTAGAAGGAAGCTTTCTCACTCACACCTTGGAGGGAGGGAAATCAGGGGACAGCAGTGATTCTGAAATAGGCCCAGCAGAGGCAAGTGGAAACACTAAATGCTGGTATAATTTTTTCTGGTATAATTTCTTGCCGACTCCAATATGGATGCAGAACGTTGCAGCATAGCAGCAAAGTAAGGTCTAAAGTAGGGGTGTCCAACCTTGGCAACTTTAAGCCTGGAGGACTTCAACTCCCAGAATTCCCCAGCCAGCTTTGGGGTGTCCAACCTTGGCAACTTTAAGCCTGGAGGACTTCAACTCCCAGAATTCCCCAGCCAGCTTTGGGGTGTCCAACCTTGGCAACTTTAAGCCTGGAGGACTTCAATTCCCAGAATTCCCAGTTAGCTTGGGTGTTCAACCTGGTCTTTAGCCTGAGGACTTCAACTCCCAGGCTGGGGAATTCTGGGAGTTGAAGTCCTCCAGGCTTAAAGTTGCCAAGGTTGGACACCCCTGGTCTAAAGGAAGCCTCATGCAGGAGATGTAAAACAACAGAACTGCATTTATTTTTAAATAGTTCCATTCATCTAGCCCCAGAAACTTAGCCTCCCTTTTTCAACATGTTTCCCCCCCCCCCCCCACCCCAAAATTACTGCAATCTGGAATATTCAGGTGTCTCTGCCAGCTAGTGCTGGCACACTTATGTTGCCCCTTGTCTTCCAACTGGCACTATTGTTAAAAATAAAGTTCGGACCCTAAATGAGTATTTTATACGGACAAGAAAGCCAAATTATTTGAAAGCCAGGTATTGGCAAGCTCCAGTTTCGATACATTATGTTGGAAATGGGTGGAGAGAGGTTTGCTGAGCTGCAGTGCAGATGAGAGTAGGAACCAAAACTCTTCTTCTCTATTCATGAAAAGCAGAATCTGGCTCTGGCACAGTGGCAGCCGCAGAGGGAATGCCTGTAATTGACAGCTTCATGTAGAGCACTGCATGATGTTTGGGGAAAGCTGCAAGATCAGGGCCAAGATGTGAACATGTTCAAGGCTGGTCCAAGATCATTGGTTGCAGGAAATCCACCCCTACACGCTCTAATTAACAATCATGGAGAGCACATTCCACTCCCAAAGGCTGCTGGGAAAGTCTCATTGAAATAAAGAACGATTGCAAAATAGCTCTGCAATGGGGCAGCGAGAGTGCAAGGGAGAACTTCCCATTAGCCCAGGAGTCTGTGCCTTGCCTAAGGTTGAATTGAAAGTCACTCGGTCCAGGGGTTCTCCACTTTGAATAATCTTTCTACCCAGAACAGACCAATGTTTCCTCCTGATCTCAAATCTGCTAAAGACAAAAAGATGGAATAGCTAGTCGTTGACTTTTGATGGGTAATACTCAAAGCCCTCCATTACAATTCTCCCGAAGGAGCTTCCAGTTACAAGTAGACCTCAGGTAATGACTGCCTTGTTTAATGGCCATTCAAAGTTATAAGGGCACTGAAAAAGTAACTTTGTGACTGGGTCATTGTACTTATATTGCACGATCATGTGTTTGAGATTTGGGTGTTTGCAATCAGCAGACATTTATGACCCATGCAGTATCGTGTGAATACATGATTGCTATTTGCATGCTTCGTAGCCAGCTTTTGACAAGCAGAGTTGGTGAAGAAATCAGCAATAAAACCACAAGTCACAGTCACATGATGTCTTGTTCAACAACTGGGTTGCTTAGCAATGGAGTTGTTTGTCCAAGTTGTGGTAGTTAAGCAAGGACTACTGGTGTGAACTTTTCTACATCTTACCAATCAAAAATATGATGTGCCTAATCCATGTTTCCATCCATAGAAGATCGTTTTTGTCAGAATTAAAAAGGCCAACAAAGCAGTGGGAAAACACACAAAGGCAGAGGATAAACTAGTCTACGCACACATCTGTGTATGCACATACTCACTTGAGAGTAGTATTCCAAGAAATAGGACAAACACACAATAAAACCCTTGTTTGGAAAGCTCCTACGTTTACATTTCTTTATATCGCATTCCTTATAACATTCCTCCCTATTACTGTCAAAGTGTGTTAAAAGTTAAACAAACAAGAAAGAAAAGAGAATTTGGCATTGCCAGTTCTCAAGGCTGATGAGAAAGTTCAAATCTTATTAGTTCTTGCTTTGACATTCGCAGCATGGGGCTGGTTGCTGGAATAGCTCTGTTTTCCCTTTCTAGGCCCTTTCTCCTGCGATTCCCTGCTCCCCTCCCCACTTGAGTCGGAATAGAATCATGCCATTTTAACATTGGCTGTTTGCATCACCAATTCCTACCCCACATCTGCAGCAATTCCAGCTGCATGCACACTCTTTCCAGACCTTCAGGCTTTGCAAGTCACCAGCAAGCAAGCAAGCACCAACCAGGGGGGCTGCAGCCTGACTAGGGTGGGCCCGATATTCTTGAATTGCAAGCCTCTGCTTTGGCTTTCCCAGGTTGTCTGCTCCTCTTCTGACATCCTATCTGGGCATTGCACACTTTATGACAAGGGTCTTCAAACTTGGCAAGTTTAAAACTTGTGGACTTCAACTCCCAGAATTCCTGAGCTAACGTGACTGGAGGAGGAATTCTGGGAGTCGAAGTCCACAAGTCTTAAAACTGTCAAGTTTGAAGATCCTCTGCTTTATGATATGAAATGAAGAAACTTAACAGGAAACCACGCCTCAGTCATAAAAATGTGTCTACAATATTTTTTTTGTACTACGGTATTACTTTTTATTGAAGAGATTTTTTTACAGAGTAAAAATAATAGAAATTTAAAGAACAAAAAAGTAAACCGATAAGTAAATAAGCAAGAAATAAAAGAGAAAAAGTAGAAAAGAAAGAAGAGAAAAAGAGCTATAAAAAGCAGCTTCTGATCTTCTTTACAGCAGTTACAGTAGATGCATTTATATTTTATCCTCTCTATAGTTATAGTGCGGCTTTCTTTTTTTCCTTATTCTACCCTTGCTATTTCTCAAACCCATAAATCACAAATTCTTTTTTTAAAAAAAATAGTTTTAGCACAAAATACATAAATGGTTTTCAGTCAGAAAATATGTCTATAATTTTTTAAAATTAAC
Source organism: Notechis scutatus (assembly GCF_049901735.1). Classification (NCBI taxonomy): domain Eukaryota; kingdom Metazoa; phylum Chordata; class Lepidosauria; order Squamata; family Elapidae; genus Notechis; species Notechis scutatus. Next base: position 152,814,981 of record NC_142010.1, on the reverse strand, counting down.
TGAGCAAGATCAAACAGATTGCAATTTGGATAGGTAGGGAATGAAAAAGCGGAACAGTCAGTGATGAGATGGAAGAAGGATATCAGTTGCTTATAGGGGTCTCCAACTTGGCAACTTTAAGCCTGTGAGGATTCCAACTCCCAAATTCCCCAGCCAGCTTTGCTGGCTGGGGAATTCTGGGAGTTGAAGTCCTCCAGGCTTAAAGTTGCCAAAGTTGGAGACCCCTGGCCTAAGGCACTTCTGGTCACACCTACATCTTGGTAACTTTGTCTTTGTGATCATGGGTGGTGAAGAGCTATAACTTCTGTATACCTAGCGGCTGTGATGGGGCAGTGTCAGATTCAGGGCTATTATTTAAATTAGATAACAAGCAGTTCCTGAGGAGGTAAAAAGTGGAGCAATTTGAGTAGCAGGAGGTGGGACCAATAGTATCACTGCATTCAAGAGATGACTTCTTGAAATGGTGGGGAAGATCCCTCCTCCCAGTCTATTATCTGGAAAAAAAAAAGAGAGATGATATGCTGCAAAAATTAACAACTGAACCAAACTTTCCTACCTCACACTCTTGCTCCTTAGGGCCAAACTACGTATTATACCGCCATTCTGACATGTGAAATCACAAGATAAGATTGCTGGGGGTTAGGACTGGGGACTAGACAAGGCCAGGGTTATGTGTGTAAGGGGTATCCTTAGCATTGTAAGGGCATTAATGTTGCCACACCGTAAACTTCAAAGTGGGGGAAGGTCTTAGTGAATGGTCAGAGGTCTTGAGCCTCACAAATGATCAAAGCATTTTCCTTTTTTTCAGCTAAATTACAATAGAAAAGTTGGGTGGGGGAGATAGAGCCCAGCAAGCTGCTGTGGTACTTGCACAATTAACCATTGCATGAACGGTGCTTTAAACAGAAACTTGCAGGGATGGGGATCCTTTGGTCTGGAATGGTGAGACAAGAAGAGGAGGTCTTCGCCATTAACTGTGAAGAAACAAATCATTAACAAACATGCTCCTCCTTTTCCACATTTCCTCCGGTTTTTAATTTAGTTTCTCCTTTAGAAAAAGCAAATAAATCATCATAAGTCAATCAAGGTTGTGAGGTTATCATTTCGGTATTCAGCAGATTCTGAGCAGTTCTGGAGAACTGGTAGCAGAAATTTTGAGTAGTTTGGAGAACCGGCAAATCCCACCTCTGACTGGCCCCGCCCCCATCTATTCTCCACCTCCTGAGTCCCAGCTGATTGGAGAACTGGAAAATCCCACCTCTGACTGGCCCCGCCCCATCTATTCTCCACCTCCTGAGTCCCAGCTGATTGGAGAACTGGAAAATCCCACCTCTGACTGGCCCCGCCCCCATCTATTCTCCACCTCCTGAGTCCCAGCTGATTGGAGAACTGGAAAATCCCACCTCTGACTGGCCCGCCCCATCTATTCTCCACCTCCTGAGTCCCAGCTGATTGGAGAACTGGAAAATCCCACCTCTGACTGGCCCCGCCCCCATCTATTCTCCACCTCCTGAGTCCCAGCTGATTGGAGAACCGGAAAATACCACCTCTGACTGGCCCCGCCCCATCTATTCTCCACCTCCTGAGTCCCAGCTGATTGGAGAACTGGAAAATCCCACCTCTGACTGGCCCCGCCCCATCTATTCTCCACCTCCTGAGTCCCAGCTGATTGGAGAACCAGAAAATACCACCTCTGACTGGCCCCCCCCCATCTATTCTCTACCTCCTGAGTCCCAGCTGATTGGAGAACCAGAAAATACCACCTCTGACTGGCCCCGCCCCATCTATTCTCTACCTCCTGAGTCCCAGCTGATTGGAGAACCAGAAAATACCACCTCTGACTGGCCCCCCCCATCTATTCTCTACCTCCTGAGTCCCAGCTGATTGAGAACCAGAAAATACCACCTCTGACTGGCCCCGCCCCATCTATTCTCTACCTCCTGAGTCCCAGCTGATTGGAGAACCAGAAAATACCACCTCTGACTGGCCCCGCCCCATCTATTCTCCACCTCCTGAGTCCCAGCTGATTGGAGAACCAGAAAATACCACCTCTGACTGGCCCGCCCCATCTATTCTCTACCTCCTGAGTCCCAGCTGATTGGAGAACCGGAAAATACCACCTCTGACTGGCCCCGCCCCCATCTATTCTCCACCTCCTGAGTCCCAGCTGATTGGAGAACTGGCAAATACCATCTCTGACTGGCCCCGCCCCATCTATTCTCCACCTCCTGAGTCCCAGCTGATTGGAGAACTGGAAAATCCCACCTCTGACTGGCCCCGCCCCATCTATTCTCTACCTCCTGAGTCCCAGCTGATTGGAGAATCGGCAAATACCACCTCTGACTGGCCCGCCCCATCTATTCTCCACCTCCTGAGTCCCAGCTGATTGGAGAACCAGAAAACACCACCTCTGACTGGCCCCGCCCCATCTATTCTCTACCTCCTGAGTCCCAGCTGATTGGAGAACCGGCAAATACCACCTCTGACTGGCCCCGCCCCATCTATTCTCCACCTCCTGAGTCCCAGCTGATTGGAGAACTGGCAAATACCATCTCTGACTGGCCCCGCCCCATCTATTCTCTACCTCCTGAGTCCCAGCTGATTGGAGAACCGGAAAATACCACCTCTGACTGGCCCCGCCCCATCTATTCTCCACCTCCTGAGTCCCAGCTGATTGGAGAACCGGCAAATACCACCTCTGACTGGCCCCGCCCCATCTATTCTCCACCTCCTGAGTCCCAGCTGATTGGAGAACCGGCAAATACCACCTCTGACTGGCCCGCCCCATCTATTCTCCACCTCCTGAGTCCCAGCTGATTGGAGAACTGGAAAATACCACCTCTGACTGGCCCTGCCCCATCTATTCTCCACCTCCTGAGTCCCAGCTAATTGGAGAACTGGCAAATACCATCTCGGACTGGCCCTGCCCCATCTATTCTCCGCCTCCTGAGTCCCAGCTGATTGGAGAACTGGCAAATACCATCTCTGACTGGCCCCTGCCCCATCTATTCTCCGCCTCCTGAGTCCCAGCTGATTGGAGAACCGGAAAATACCACCTCTGACTGGCCCCGCCCCCATCTATTCTCCGCCTCCCGAGTCCCAGCTGATTGACTGGGTCTTCTTTTGTTGCCCTGCACAGGAGAACAGAGATGGAAAGCAGGTTAGTGGGGTGGAGAGGGAATGGGAATTTTGCAGTAACCTTCCCCCTGGAGTGGAGAGAGAATGGAGATTTTACAGTATCCTTCCCCTGCTACGCCTACCAAGCAATGCCCACCAAGCAACGCCCACAGAATCGGTAGTAAAAATTTTTGAATCCCACCACTGATCTGAACCCCACAGGACAACTTAAAAGGATGCCAGATGCTCAATATGTTGCCCACCACTAATGTGATCTTTGAGATCTATGGTGATCCTAAGCTGTATTAGTCCTACCACCATCATCCATGCCTGTTAGGAAAGCATCAGCTACTGGAGTCATTGAGAGATTTCCCTCCAGTGCAAATAAGGAGCTGTGGGTCTCAAATCCAGACTGACATTGCAAAGACTCTTTCAAATTTGGGAGCTTCCATACTTGCAACACAGGTAGTCCTTGACTTACAACAGTTCACTTAATGACCATTCAAAGTTACACCGGCACTGAAAAAAACCATTTGACCATTTTTTCACACTCATGACCGTTGCAGCATCCCCATGGACACGTTATTTACATTAAGATGCTTGACAACCGAGCCACATTTATGACAGTTGCAGTGTCCTGGGGTCATGTGTTCACCTTTTGCAATCTTCTGACAAGCAAAGTCAATGGGGAAGCCAGATTCACTTAACATCCTTGTTACTAATTCAACAACTGCAGTGATTCGCTTGAAAACTGTGGCAAGAAAAGTAACATTGGACAAAACTCACTTAACAAATTTATCACTTAGCAACATAATATTTATACAAGCTAGGCGGATATGACCTCGTTGATGACCCTCACTCTGTCAAGGATCTTGGAGTTCTCATATCGAATGACCTAAGCACCAGCGGTCACTGCAACAGCATTGCCAAAAAGGCATTAAGAGTTGTAAATTTAATTTTACGAAGCTTCTCCTCTGGTAATGCTGATTTGCAAACTAGGGCATTCAAAACCTTTGCTAGGTCAATACTTGAATTCAGCTCTGCTGTCTGGAATCCGCACTGTATATCAGACATGAACACAATTGAGCGAGTCCAGAAATATTTCATGAGAAGAGTACTACATTCCTCTGTTCGCAACAGAATACCCTACACCAGGGGTCCCCAACCACCAGTCCCCGGACCGGTACCAGTCCGTGGATCATTTTTTACCGGGCCGCAAAGCTTGGGCGCTGCCATCTTGTTTCGACGGCGCTTCCGGGTTTTCGGTTGGAAAGTGCTTCCGGGTTTTCAGTTGGAAAACAGCGTTTGGGTGCTCGCACCTTAGTTTCATCGAAGAGGTGGGGGGCGGCTTCGAACAAAGAGCCGTCCCGATGGCGGTGGAGTCTCGCGTTACTCAGGTACCGGTCCGTGGAAGAATAAATAATCGTGAAACCGGACCCTGGTTCAAAAAAGGTTGGGGGCCACTGCCCTACACCATCAGACTTGAGATTCTAGGCTTAGACAACCTTGAACTATGCCAGCTAAGATTGGATTTAAGCATAGTACATAAAATCATATGTTACAATGTCTTACCAGTTAATGAATATTTCACATATTTTAACCACAACAACACAAGAGCACACAACAGATATAAACTAAATGTAAACCACTCCAAACTCGATTGCAGGAAGTACGATTTCAGCAACAGAGTGGTCAATGCCTGGAACTCACTACCTGATTCTGTTGTCACCTGCTCTAACCCCCACTCCTTTACCCTCAAACTAACTTCTATTGACCCCACCCCATTCCTAAGAGGTCTGTAAGGAGCGTGCACAATCATGCCTACCGTCCCTGTCCTATTGTCCCCAATTATTAGTTCCTATTTCTTGTATTTAATTTATGTTTATTCTTGTTTCTGTTGTATTGTAAGCTTTTGACAAATAAATAAAATAAATAAATAAAACATAAATGTTGGGCCTCCATTGTGATCATGAGTTGAGGACTACCTGTATACACAGGGGCAACTATGGGGGAGGAACTTAAAAAAGTCAAGATGGAGTCTTTGATCATGTGATCAAAAAAGAGGTGTGTCTTAAAAAGGGGTAGGTCTTTAATCATATGTTTGCATCTGCCATTTTGACTTTTTTGAGACCGTCTCCCACAGATGCTGCTTCATGTATATTTAACCACCATTTGCATAGTTGCTAGTTAACTGACTTCCCATCTATTTTGACTCTGAACAAAAAGGAAGACCCGAAGGAAAAGCAAACTTGAAAAAGGGAGAGGTATATTTGTAAATGTGTAAGGTTGGGGTCACACCAGTTCAAGAGACAGCGCTGCCAAGTCTGGTTTCAATATGACAGAAAGGGGAAATTATTAAATGCACATGGGAGAAAGTTTTTAAGTATATTTCATACATTTTAATAAGGTTTAAATGAAATGAATTCCATGTTACTTTTTTTTTTTTTGTCCTGGCCGCATCTACATTTTTGAACTATGGCCAGGATGCCATTCAAAACCCATATGTGGGTTCTGCTCACACAAAAAAACCACACCCTCCCACTTAGGGTAAATGGAGACATCCATCTCTATTTGGATGGGGCAGCAGGAGGGGATTTCAGGAGGTCTTTGGAATATTTTATCATAGAGCAGTGTTATCCAACCTCAGCCACTTTAAGACGGGTGGACTTCCAGTCCCAGAATTCCCCATTCAGCAATGCTAGGTGTTAGATCGGGTAGATTGGTACTTCAAGCTCTTTATTCCATTGTATAGACCTGTACAAGATCTTGGAGCTGCGTGCAGCCCTTCATATAGGGATTGCTCGCTCGTCGGTTAATGACAGTACTTTGAATCTCCCACGATCGGCTCGGCCAATCGCGGTCGATTCCAAGTAAGCCAATCACGGTTGTTGAGTAGGCCAATCAGAATGCAGTTCGTGCGGACCAATCAGAATTTACCTTTGGAGTATGTTAATACAGAACACTAGGGAATTCTGGGAACTGAAGCCCACACGTTTTAAATTTGGGGAGGTTGAGCAACAGTCAGAGAATGCACCGCGGCAATGAGTGCGCTATTGGAAAACCTAAAATATCAATTTAGGGATAGATTGTCTCGGAGAAAATCTATCAATGTGATCACTAGGAGTAAAATATGATTTGATGGCACAATTAATCAGTCACCCTAAAGAATGACAGCTACAGGAACTATTTGTTTTCCTGAATCTGCCAAGTAATGATAGCTAGTATGGTAAAGACTCTGGATGGACCTTAATCCCTTCTGAAACCCACCCTACTCTTATAAAGAAGGAAACATGGTTTAATCAGGACTGGGATTTTGAATTATGGGAGGAGTGTGTCATATCACACATTCAGACCAAGTTTAATGAAGTCGTAGGAGAGAAGCCAAGTAAATACATGTGGAAACATCAGTGCTTTCTTTTACCTGAGCTTACTTTTCTCCAGAGCAGGGTCTCCACTCCAATCTTGGCAACTTTAAGCCTGGTGGACTTCAACTCCCAGAATTCTGGGAGTTGAAGTCCGCCAGGCTTAAAGTTGCCAAGGTTGGAGAGCCTTGCTCCAGAGTGGTGCAGTCAACCAGAACAGCTTTCTCCCAGTGTGGTGTTCTTTAGATAGATTGGGAGTACAGTTCCCCAAATTCCCTATCAATTACTCAAGATGGCTGAGGATTCTGGGAACTGCAGCCCCAATATTTGGGGGTCCCAGGTTGAGTGCAGCAGGCCTATTAAATATATTTAAACACTGCACCTGGAAAGATTGCAATGAACTGGGTTTCTGTTCTAAGCCCAGTTTTTAATTTATTTATTTTATTTATTTTATTTATTTATTTATTTGATTTGCCAATTGTTTACAAGATAATAAGTATAAGTATATACATAGTTGTGAATACATGAAATGGGTACATATAAGAAAAATAAAAGAATAAGAGAAACAATAGGACAGGGACGGTAGGCACGTTGGTGCGCTTATGCACAGTAATTCTTGGAATTACCCCAGAAATATAGGAATACCGTTTCTTCAGTCTCTGGTTCTTGCAGAGTGTGATTAGTTTTGAAAAAGAATGCTCTGTCCGTTATGAAATGAATTTGTCTTAATCCCTGGGCTTTAAGAGCATGAGTAGTTGAGTGGCCTCCATAGACTCCCACTGTTTTCATCAGAATGACAAAAGCACCATCAGAGCCTTCTGCATCAAGGTGACACCGGTCATACAGTAAATGTAGCAAATAGGTGAAGCTTAAAGTTATAATGCCTCAATTGCTATGACCCACCTTTCCCATCCTACAGACAACACTGCTCTCTACTATTTTTGGAGCAGCACAGGAATAAGGTAGTTTAATTAGGACACTGGGATATAGGTTTTAATACTTCGCCAAGCCACGAAAGTTACTAGTCGTTCTAATCTCTCACAGAACTACTTTGAGGATAAATGTGTGGGTATATCTATAACAGGAGTGTCAAACTTGTGTCGTCACGGCGGCATCACATGATATATCGGAACTTTTTTCCCCTTCGCCAAAGTGGTGTGGCCAATGCGTGACACATCCAGCCCGCAGGCTGGGAGTTTGACAGCCCTGATCTATACTATAGATATCCTCTGAGCTTTCTTGGAAGAAAGATAATGGCAGTGAAGTACATTTCACAGCTGATTTTTGGGGGGAAATGAAAACTGTTCTTTGAACTGTTCATTTAAATGCCGATCAAAGATCATCTGAGAAACAATGGCTTTCAGCTGATGAAAATTAGGGGGAAAAGTGTGGTACTACTCACAAAAGGTTGGCCTGCCCCAACTGGGTGTCCTTCTGCTGTATTGGATTACAACTACCATCCTACCTTCTACATCAAGGGTCTTCAAACTTGACAGCTTTAAGACTTGTGGACTTCAACTCCCAGAATTCCTGAGCTAACATGACTGGGGTAGGAATTCTGGGAGTTGAAGTCCACAAATTTTAAAGCTGTCAAGTTTGAAGGCCTCTGTATGTGCTACAGTTTAAAACTTGGTAATCTGGTAGCCTGGATGAATTTGGGACTGTAGGAATTGCAGCTTTGATCATACTTAGTTAGGGCTCATGGGAATTACATGAAGTAAGGTGGCTGGGAATTGTGGGTGTTGAAGTCCGCAAGCCTTAAAGTTGGGCACCTCTGCTCTACATTATCTAGGGATATCAGTTTGCCAGCGCCTTCTATGATCCATCCTATCAGCAGGGCACCAGTTTGAAGAAGGCCAACACAAAGACTGAGTCCCAGATTTTTGAGACAATTAAGGAGCTGCAGAGCACTAGAGGCTGCTGTGAAGTTCCACATTGGTCTTTTTAGAACTTAATTTGTTGTGTTGATTTGAAAGCTATCCTTTTTATACGGAATAAGATGAGTAACAAAATCCTATTCCCCCAGCGCTCAATATAATAAAAATCATATCAAAGGACCACCAAACTTGTCTCATCCACCATCTGCCAGCAAAACTCTGGGTTCCAAAACGCTACTTGTATTTTTTTCCTAAAAGTGCTTGATCTTGGACTCTGGCCAGACTCTGAATATTAATCATCTTGTACAAACTGTGCATATTTGCAAATGCTTTCTAATATTGCATTAATTAAAGCCCTGCTCCCCTTCTTTTCAGTGAGGTTTGAGAAGGAAACCTTCCAACACACCATGCTTCATGTTACTGAGGGGCTGGGGTCAGGCTCGGCTGGGGTTAGGGTTAGGGTTTTATGCAATGGTGACCAAACTGGGTTGGTCCTGCAGCACCTCCTCTTCTTCCGTCCCCAGCCTGTCCACACATCACATCATAGGCCCAAGCTTCATTGGCTTGTCCTAGGCCTGGTGTGTACAGGTAGTCCTCAACTTATAACAGTTCATTTAGTGACCATTCTAAGTTACAAAGGCACTGAAAAAAACCGACTTCTGTCCATTCTTCACATTTATGACTGTTGTAGCATCTCAATGGTGATTTGATCAAAACTCAGATGCTTGGCAATTGACTGATATTTATGAGGTTGTGATGTTCCAAGGTCACATCAGAGGTGATATTCAGCAGGTTCTGACCAGTTCTGGAGAACCAGTAGCGGAAATTTTGAATAGTTTGGAGAACCGGCAAATACCATCTCTGACTGGCCCTGCCCCCATCTATTCTCTGCCTCCCAAGTCCCAGCTGATTGGCTGAGTCTTCTTTTGTTGCCCTGTACAGGAGAACGGAGCTGGAAAGCAGGTTAGTGGGGTGGGGAGGGAATGGGTATTTTATAGTATCCTTCCCCTGCCACGCCCACCAAGCCACACCCACCAAACCACACTACGCCCACCAAGCCACGCCCACAGAATTTGTTTTAATCCCACCACAAGGTCACATGATCAACTTTCATAACCTTCTGACAAGCGAAATCAATGGGGAAGCCATATTCATGTAAGAACTGTGTTACTAACTGAACAGCTGCAATAATTCACTTACTGCACAACTGTGGCAAGAAATGTTGTAAGAAGAGGGCAAAATTCGTTTAACAACCTGTCTCACTTAGCAACACAAATTTTGGGTTCAATTGTGGTCGTAATTCGAGGACTACCTGTACAGCCAGGGAGAGCTGCTAAGGGAGAGAGAGAGGGAAAAAAACTTTCACCAGCCTGGCGTCAGCTCCAAAACTGGAATAGAAAACTGGGTGTGACTCCACCTATAATCGCAACCATTTGGGACCTGGGATACAAAGGCTGCTATTGTGGGCTTTGGAGTGGGTTGTGGGTTTGGAAGGGACATGGGAGATGCTCGCTGCTTGTAATTGTTGGCTGCAGCCTGGGTGGAAAGCAGCTTTTACTGGAAGTAGCTCTTCCAGAAAGGCAATCATTCATATTTTGGGCTAAAGACAATCTGCTCAATAGAGTTGCCACCTTTCTCCCTGGCTGTGTTCCTGTGCCATCAGCAGTGGTCTGACAAGGAAAAATAAATAAATCGCTAGAAGCCATCTCCAACATGGAGATTATAGGAGAGGAAAAAACTTCAGGGGTTATTTTCTCCCTGGCAGGCTGCTGTTAAAAACATAACAGTGCAGATCAGAGGTGGTATTCCGCAGGTTCTGACCAGTTCTGGAGAACCGGTAGCGGAAATTTTGAGTAGTTCAGAAAACCAGCAAATCCCACCTCTGACTGGAGATTTTACAGTATCCTTCCCCTGCCACGCCCACCAAGCCACGCCCACAGAACCGGTAGTGAAAAAATTTGAATCCCACCACTGATGCAGATATAGGGAACAGATAAAAAGAAGGAAGGAAATCTGAAGTGTGTAACAGGTAATATTTTATTGAGGCCAATATGTTTGGAACAGAATAAACCCTTAAAATCACTATTAAACATAACTAGTTTAACTGGATGGTCAATCTGCATGATCACACGATATTATCCTAATGTTCTGATATCAAGCTCACTCGTGTGATATGCGTGATGTTCCCCATTCTATTCTTCTCTTTTTGTTTTTTCTTTTATATTCAATTCCTCCTTTTTTATAAAGGTTTCTGCTGAATATGCTTTCCCTACACAATTAAATTACACACATTCTTATCCAAGACATAACTCATTCAGTCTTATTGGTGGGAATGTATTTAAAAACTTTCGAGCTGTTTGACATAATTTTACTTTATCTCTTCCTTCCCATTCTGGCAGACTAGAAATCTGTGATTGCTTTTAATCTCCAATACTATTTTTCTCTGTGATCTACACCAATTGTGCAGCTTTCAATAATAAGAACATCTTTATTTTTAAGCCTACACATTTGTATCAGTTGCATGTGTCTATGGGTATATAGCTGCCATGTTAAAAAAGCAAAAGAACAAAAGATATGCACACCCCAACATGACTAGGCAGCATGATTGGAATACAGAATAAACTAAAATTATGGTCTGAACTGGAGGTTTGCAAAGCACAAAACATCCTGCTTGGAATATGTGCTCACATGCAAATAACATGTCAATTATAACACTAAGGATGTGTGTGTGGCACTAGGTTGAATAGCAAAAGCAATGGAAAAATATACCATATTATTAATTAATTAGCATTCATTAATATACCCCCTCCAAAAACGATTGCAATTTGAAAAAAATAAAGCCAACACCTTGGTATCAGAAACAGAAAGTGTTCCAATGTAGATTTTGTCCTGGTCTGTTCCCGCTTCGCACAAAATAATGTCCTTGTAGGTATATAAAAGAGTGCAAGCATATGTTCTTTTGGTATGTCAATCACCTCGATAAATTACCCTAAGCGTAGTTAAAGGCAATGGAAAAAGAACTAACTATTGAAACCTGTCATCTCACGCAGCTGTTTCATTCTGCTTCACGGTTAAGCTGTTGGCTGTTATCTCTGTGGTTTGGTTGTGCTTTGAGTTGCTCCAGGAAAAAAAAAAAAAGCATGTGCAGAAAAACATGGCATTAGCCTTTCAATGACCACTGGGGAGAAAGCTAAAATCATCTGGTTACTCATCCCGTGAAATTCGGTCACTCCATGCCAGCAGTGTTGTGTCTGCTTTAGTTGTAAAACTACCTATTGTCATTTTAATTTTTGTACTCTTTCTGACCTTCTGTACTATTTTTGTCCCCTTGCTGTCTAAGCCAAAGGCATTGGCAAGTACAGAGAAGCTGCCAACGTCTCAGGTGATCTCTTTGCTAGCTACATTTCCAGGACTTAGTCGGATGTTTGGTGTCTTTGAATTATAATACAGTACAATAAGCTAAGGTTAAATAACCAGGTTTACTGTCTTCAGCAAACTCAGGCCAGTCATGAGCCAATGACACTGCAGAGCTGGTGGCCTTAAAGGGAGGGGGAAATAGAGCATAATTCACTAATGGAAAAAAATTCCCTTTGAGATCCAAGCTTTGATTTTTAAAAAATGTGTTTAATAACTAAAATAGTTAATAATTAATAAAATAGAACATTGGTTTAATTCTCTCAGTACTTTCTATGAAGCTTTTGGATAACACACCTTCCATTTCACAATCTTCTGGGGAAATTGCTTTTAATATTTGGATACTTGTTTAGTATTTAATACTTTTCTTTTTAATTGCCCTCTTCCCAAATGTTATTTTGATGCATACTTTCAGTAGATCATATTGATAACATTAGAAGAGGGGGCAGATTCTAAAGGGAGTCTGTTCACCACAATTTAGAGTCCATGACTGAATTTTTCATCTGAAGTTGCTTCACTTTCTGTTAGCATTGTACAAAGTGCAATGGACTGCATTACATTTTTATGCGTTGTACAATTATTTTATTTTAATGGATCAGGATTCAGACAGGGCTCCTGTTCAAATCCTAGTGCCACAAGTGCCATAAAGAGACATAGGACAAATTGGCGGGGGGAGAAAGCAGGGTCCACCCTGTGCAAGGAAGATATATTGAGTATATTTCTATGTGGAAATGTAGATGATGACTACAATGAGAGGGGCTGAGGTTTTTCCTTCCTGGAATTAAATAGTTGCTTGGTAGGTGCACAAAAATTGTTTTCACATCTGCCATCTGAGGTGAGGATCCCTTCCCCTTAAAAAAAAGCCAGGGGACCAAATGGTTTTACCAGACACAAATGCCAACTCAAAAGCATGTCAATGTCAGGGACAGAATGAGAGAGAGAGAGAGATTCCATTGGAATATCCCCAAAGTAACAAGGAGCCAAGGTCACAATCAACAACCACATGTCATTTGCTTATTTGTTTATTTGTTGTCCATTTCATAGTTCAAGGCGACTCTGAGAAGGTTATAGGAAGTTATGTTATCTTGGCTAGTTCATCTTTGCTCAAGATGATGCTTGGTACTACAATTCCCAGAAATCCCAGCCATCAAGGCCAACCAGAGGAATACCAAGTTGGCAGCAGCTAGGGCAGTGTTTTTCAAAGTCCATACATTTTAAAGCTGCCAACTTTGGAAAAAAATTGAGCTAGGGGGAAACAATTTCATTTAGTCTCCCATGATTCTTATGAAGAATAATGGTTTGGAGAAGAATGTATAGAGTCATTCAAGACCTGGATAGGGAAGCATGTCTGGTTAACTTAGGTCAATAAACTCAATATTCTGCTAGGCAATATATTTTACTCTTCAAATTCCTCTGGTTGGGTTACACTGCCTTAGCTCTGGGCTAGGGATATTTATTTAAAACAAACATTGGCAACCGTGTGGCCTGCCAACATAGCTTTTATAATTGCAGTGGAGACCAACCATTAGCAGAAGTAAAATTTCAAGCCATCTAATGAGGGAATGTCATTAGCCCAGAACTCCAACTGCTAGTATGCTATCCCAGGTGAGGAGGCATAGAGTGAATATTGCCTAGAATGTATGTTATGAATCTATAAAAATCAATATTGGCTTTCAGCTCCAGCCTGGATGGGGAAAAGGAGAAGGTGAAGCTTTTTAAGCCCTCTGATGGAGAGGAATGCATCTGGGCAGAGGACTGAACTCACATATCTGCAAAGAAATTCCCAAAATTTGATCTAAGCAAAAGGAAATTAAGAAACCAGAGCTATGCAAGGGAAGGATTGTGTTGACAGAGTGAGATTATGAACTCAACTCCTTTCCTGGTTTAGAGTGCAGTGGATTGCAGTGGTTGGTAAGGTTAGATGCTGTTCTCGGGGATTTTGCTCATGAGCATTTGAACTAAGGACAATCAGCTTGAAGAAGTGGAATCTAGAAGCTTCCCTTGATGAATTCTGCCTCAAAATAAGCTTGAGTTAGAGAAAGATTTTAAAGCCAATTTTTTTTTTTGTTCAAATGATGGTCAGCTTTGCTGTCTTCCTGTTCTGCTGGCTAAATCTGATTTCATTTGGGTTGTGGGGTCCTTCAGAAAGGGGGAGTTTACTTCCCTCCCACACCCTTCTTCAGCTACATTCTTAGAGCTGAAGTGGTGAATGGAAGGGGGGACAGTTATGAGTAGAACTTACTTTTAAGAGGCAAGCAAGTGAGGGAAGTTTTCTCTCCTTCTGTCCTTCATGGACATACATGTTTTGTTTCCCTGGGGGAATGGAGGAGAGATGCAGTCAACTAATAGGTTTCCAAAAGGGGTCGAGCTATTTTCTAAAGCACCTGAAGGCCAGACAAGGAATAATGGATGGAAACTGAACAAGGAGAGATTTAACCTGGAAATAAGGAGAAACTTTCTGACAGTGAGAACAATCAACCAATGGAACAGCTTTACCTCAGAAGTTGTGGGAGCGTCATCACTTGAGACTTTCAAGAAGAGATTGGACTGCCATCTGTCAGAAATGGTGTAGGGTCTCCCGCTTGGGCAGGGGATTGGACTAGATGACCTACAAGGTCCCTTCCAACTCTGATTATCTGTTATTATCTCTTTATCTGTTATTTTTTTATATAGCAAGTGGAAATGCAAAATAGCCATAGAGTTTCAATCATTTTTACTGCTGACTGAAAAATCGGAGGACTCGAGAGTTGCAGGTATCCATGGATGCTTCAAATACACATAATGTGCTGTGTCAAATTGGTCCCTAGGTGAGTCAGAAAACCCCAGAATAGGGGTCCATCTGTAGAAGAGACACATGTGCCACGTCAACATCCCCCTCCCACCAAGTTTATACTTCCTTCATTTAGATCTTTATCTTTCTCCTCTTTCCCCTAATAAATTCTGGCTGCGAGGACTGAAGTTATAGAGCAGGCAGCCTGTCTACCTTTTCCTCTTCTCATGAATGAACAATCTATTGCCAACCAAGGAAATGAAAAAGTCAATATTTTTTGACAGATCGTGTTGGGTGTCTTTCAGCTAGATGCCTGCAACTTTCATTAGTTGGTTTAGAGGTTCACTATAGTTGCTGCTTACTTTCTCTCCTCCTTTTTTTCTTTCTTTAATAAAAGGGATCAGGTAAATATTCCCTTGAGGTTTTGTCCCTGATGACTACTGTATGTAAATATGGCCACAAAGTTCTTGGCCGCAAAGTATTGGACTAATCTGAATCCCCTCTCTCATCATTATTTTTTGAGGCATGAATTGAAAAAGAGAAACTGAAACTGGCACAGCGTGCTTAGGACCAAGAGGAAAAGTGATTCTAAAATTCGACTTTGCTTTTATCAAAAGAGGTCTGTTTCCTAGCTCTTGAAAAGATCCCTGAAAACAAATTAAAACCAGTATTCCATCCATAGGACAAATCCATACTTTCCCCATTATTTTGGGAAAATTAATTATGAAGCCTTACTTTTATTTAGAGGACCAGGAAATGATGTGCTATATACCAAATGTCCCACTTACAGTCAGCATTTCCTTTTGGGTTGTAAGAAATGTTTTGAAATATCCCATTCAAGACAATGGAAGACATTCAAAACAGTAATAGAAATCTCAGGAGGATATAAACTTTCCTCAAAGGAAATTTTGTTAAGCATACAATAATATTTTCTCAGGCAGAGGTGATACTAACATTGTACTCTGCGAGAGAACAATCAAAACTGAAACCATTAGATGCTGAGCTGGACTGAAGGAAGAGCTGCTTCCTTTAAGGCAGGGGCGTCCAACTTTGTCAACTTTAAGATCAACGCCCAGAAGACCCCAGCCAGCCATGCTTGGACACCCCTGCATTAGGGTGTTCAGCAAAATATCTTTTGCCTCTCTATAGCTTAATCCTCATATTCTGAAGAGCCCAGAGTGGGACCATTCTCAGAAATGAGTTGTCAGGACTGGCTGTAGAAATTCAGTTCCTGGCTAAAGAAATTTTGTTGCATTGAGAAGAGCAACGGGTGACACTCATCTCTACTACAACCGATGTTTTCAACAGGCTTGGGACTCCTTTTAAAGATCAGTTTCTGCCTTCATCTCTCCCAGATCCTGACTCCTGAAATAGCCTTCTCCTGCCTCCTGTCTGGTAGGGCCAGGCATGAATTTGCTTAGGCAGAAAAAAGGGTTGGATAATCTCCTATGTTTGCACAGACGCAGATTTGAGCCAGAAATTAAGAAGGAACAATTGGGCTTTTATTTCTAGAATGTTATTTCTATCATGTTTCAACATTCAGTTGTAAGGGGGTGGTGGGAAATAGAAGCAAATTGGAAACAGTACATTATCCTGGAAATAATTTCTTAATTGTGTACATTCATACAATTCTAATCCTTGTCTAGAAGTTAAGAATATAGTTTTGATTCCAAATATTTTTATATTGGGTACTAACAATTTTGTCAGACTGCCTCCAACCTGTTGAAACTCTTGTGAATAATAAATTAGTGAAATTCATTATCCCAAAATGCCAGTCTCTCACAAGGAAGGTAAGTCAACAAACAGATAAAGCAGTAATTCCAGGGATGGCCTTTATGTCCACAATTGAACCCAGAATTTCCATTGCCAAGCAAAACAGTTGTTAAGTGAGTTTTGCCCTGTTTTACAACCTTTCTTGCCACGGTTGTTTAGTGAATGACTGACTTTGCTTGTCAGAAGGTCTCAAAAAAAGTGATCACATGACTCCAGGACAGAGAAACCATCATAGATACATGCCAGTTGCCAAGCATCCGAATGTTGATCTCATGATTATGGGGATGCTGCAACAGTTGTAAGGGTTAAAAAAATGTCATAACTCACTCTGTCAAGCATGATCTGCAATAGGGTAGAAGAACAGAATCTTGAAAGTCTGTCCAACTGTTTCTGTCTAATTCTATACCAAACAAAACCAAGGCAGGATTATTCTGAGTATCTTTCTCACCCTTCCCCTTTACTCTGGACCAAGTAATCTTTCCTCAAAGTACCACTTCAGTGACCTATTCTTTTCTTCCATATGTTCAAAGTCAAGTCTACCTTCTTTTGCAAAGGCATAATGGTGGATAATTTCTTGAGTGGCTTGGAAAGGAATAAATTAAAGGAGTGTAGGCCTCTATATTAGTCAATGTTTCCTCTACATTGGGGTCAGCATCAGCGGTGGGATTAATTTTTTTTTACTACCGGTTCTGTGGGTGTGGCAGGGGAAGGATACTGTAAAATCTGCAGTCAGAGGTGGTATTTGCCGGTTCTCCAAACTACTCAAAATTTCCGCTACCAGTTCTCCAGAACTGGTCAGAACCTGCTGAATACCACCTCTGGTCAGCCTACTTTCAAACATCACTTGCTGTGGGAGGCTGATGGGAAAGGCCTTATATCTCTATCTCACCAGAGATGTCTGTTTGGCCATGTAAGAAACAAAATGCAGAACTAAGAGGCAAAAGGGCTATTCCCAAAGTCTTCTTATTGTAATCTTGGGGTAGAAAATAAACTGGTTTTACTGAATGGGGATGTATATCTTGTTGAAAGAGACTGGAGCATTTCTTAGGTATATTCTTCTTCATCGTGTTCCAATGACATTTTCCTTTCGTGGCTCCCCAGCGCTAATAATTATTTGAGGGGACTTTTGGGTGGGGGGAACAGGGCAAAGCAGGGGAGAATTCCCTTTCCAGCAGCACCATCATCCTGATCGGTGATCACAACGTCCTCCCATGTGCTGCTATTTATAGTAACACAGCAGGAACAGCCTAAGTCCGAGTGACAGGTTTAACATCATGTGCAACTCTGTCCTTTAATACAGATTTACCACCTCAGTGACAAGCCTTTGTGGTAACAAATTACATCCTTTCACCTCACTTTCAGCAACTTAAGTATCGAAACATGTCATATCCAAGTCCCAAATTGCAACTTACAAAAGCACATGAGTCGCCCGCTGCTTCTGACTCTTCCTGGTAACATGGAAATGAAAAGAAACTACCAATGTGGTATTGTTGCATCATCACCTAGAATAGCCTTCCCTCTACTTGATGCTCTCCAGATGTGACTAGGAATTCTGGAACTGCATTGTGGCAATCTGAAGGCGCACCAGGTTGGAAAAAGCTATTTCTGGAGTATCAATCAATTGAACAGGTCAGACAGCACAGCAATGCTGGTGCACTGTGGCAGCATCCCTTTTTCTGCAATACATTAATGGAAAGTTGCAGGAGCTGTGTAAATTGGCAATAGTTGTATTTTTATAGCTTGGTTGCAATTCTCTTTTTCATGTGTGAATCAGTCATAAATCTGTCACAGAAGCATTCTGGCTTCTGATATTTTACAGACTTGAAGCATTTACCACAGCTATACTGGAATAGTTTTAATCATAGCTAAACTTGAATTGAAATGAAGGATATGAAATGGTTTGATTCTCCCTAGTCAAGTTTAAAAAGGTTAAAAATTAACGGAAAGTAAAGAAGGGTGTTTTAATGGACCAGCTGCCAAGGAGAATTTGAAAAGACTGTTACAGCTTACTGTAGAACCAATATCCTTGGAAAGTCTTGATGAACAAGAAAAAAAGATTGTCTCTATTGAACATCTGTACTCTTAATTATTGGATTTACAGGAGTTTTACTATGCCACGCAGCTGGATATCCTCAGTGTTTGATATTCTGACCCTGCTGAAGCAATGCATATAAAGAATACTGAATGATCACACAATGTACAATGATCACACAATTAAACGTTTCAAGCTTTAGAGGCATAGTTTCCAGGAACTGCTGAAATCTGGCATGCATTTCTTAAAGTAACCATCTGTCACTGGCTGCAATTAAAGCCTAATGTGATGTTTTGAACATTTGAACATTCATAGATATGCATAAAACAAATAAAGGGAAGAAAACTGCTACTGCAGAAGACAGAAGGAATTTAACAGTAGAGCAGAAGTAGCTTAGAAAATATTGAGCCGTTTGCTCAATATTTCCATCCTTCTCAGGGTTGTATTTTCTGTCCATATATATTTGGTTGATGGTATAGTACTGTAGTTATTTCTCACCATTCAATACTTATTCCATCATCTAGAAAAACCGGCTTTCTCCATCTACATATCCAGAATATTGGATTTCAGTCAATCTTAACTTGCCATCACTCCTTTGTCTAACACCAAATTAGGGTTTGTGTATGCGAGGGGGGAGTTTAAGAATTAAAGGTAATGCTTACCTACTGCATTCCTCGGAAATTCCTGGTTTCCTCCAAGGAGGAGGACTTGATCTTCACACAGAGCATTTCTAAGCAGGATACGGGATATGTCAAAAATTATTGCTCAAACCATTGCAGGGATGTGGGTGGGTGGCATTCCAAGGACAGCTTCTTTTGTTCCTGTCCAGCCTTTCCCATCCATCTTTTTTTTTTTCCACCAGAGAATTTTTCATCTCCACTGCATTATCAGCCTTTCTTGAATGGTTGCAGAGATAAGGGTGTTTTTATGCAAATGATATTTTTATGGTTTCCTCAAATGGTATGCAATTTATTCAGCTTCTTCTAGACCGTGGAAGAGTCTGGGAGATGGAGATGGGGGAATTGAGGTGAAGGGAATCTAATTCGGCCATGCAGCTTGTGTGACTTCATTATATCTTTACTTCATACCCTCAATGATTTATTGACACACAGAGTATTCCTATTTTTTTTTTTCATTTATTCTCAGCATTAGCCAATATTACCCGCTGCCCTCATGATGCTGCTTACTTGCACCTCACTCCTAGTTATCTTGCCTTATTCCACGGGCCGCCTTAAACACACAGGAGGTAAAGACAGTCAGATCAATGATCAGTGGAGTCTTCTTTTGCAGCAGTTCTTTCTCTCATTACTGTGAACTCTGCTGCAACTATTGAGAAAATGTTCAAAGGTGTTTGATGGGGCAATTTCTTTGCTGAGTGGTCAGATATTTAAAGGAGGTGCCGAGATGGTTATTTGGACTCTGTTGCATTGTAAAAGCTTGTGCTGAGACTGAGGGGGGGAAAAAGAGGAGTAAGCCAAAAATATTTTTTTAAAAAATGAGGGAACCTCCCATTTATTGACTTATCTAATAAACAGGCTTTTTGTCTTGCAAATATTTTTGGGAAAAGAGGTTCAGAGGTTTCAGAGAGATCCTGCCTTAATGAATGCACCAAGGATGTGTGTCTGGAAAGTTCCCTCCTCAGCACCTCATAATTCTGTATAAAGTAAAAGTTTCCCCTCTCTAGTTGTATCCAACTCTAGGAGGCAGTGCTCATCTCTGTTTCCTAACCAAGGGAGCCTGCATTGTCTGAAGACCCTTTCCATGGTCATGTGACCAGCATGACTATATACACTGAAGTGCATGGAGCTCTGTTTCCTCCCCAACAAAGTGGTACCTATTTATCTACTTGCAGTTGCATGCTGTCAGACTGCTAGGTTGGTAGGATCTGGGGCAGGAATGGGAGCTTACTCCGCCCCCACGGTGCTTGGGTCTTGAATTACCAACTTTCTGGTTGACAAACCCAGTATCTTAACTGCTAGGTCACTGCACCTCACAATCCCCAATTCTTTATTCTGACCACTAATTTTTGCCATTACAACTCAAAAGGAAAGCCTGTGTGACTCTTGCTTCTGTGATTGTACTGTCAGGTTAAGGGGCTTGGAATATGTTTCTCCAAGCATTCCCCATTTTTCTTCTTTGGTCAGAGGAAAAGAAAGGGGGAATTTTTTTTTACTTGTAGTACCAATAGCAAGTCAGGTCCATCTTTAGATGGAGCAAAGCATCTACTATCTCTAATAAATGATTTGCTCTACTATCCAGAGCAACCGATTCATTCTGCTTAACGAAAAGAAAGCTGCCAGCATAGCCTTGAGCTTTGATGCTTCTATCTGGGGCTTCTCAAAATGAAGCATCAGTAGCTCTTTGGATTGACTTGTCCCCTCATAGTCTTGCTCTGAGAAGTTACCTCAGCAAGTATAAAGCCAACAGGCTTGGAAGTCATTGCAAACAATGAGAAATGCTGTGTGTGGATGGATGGAGAGTAGGATTGTTTTGGTGGATGCAGTGGCAATTCAGGAAGGGTAAAAGTGGGGAAATCGGCAGCAGCCAATCCAACGCAAGAGAGTCTTGATTGAAAACATAACCATTTTGGTTTCAGGTTTCATCCATGTCCCTAAATAGAACATTTGAACCACCCACAAAATTGCCTCAGGTCAGAAGTGTCTGTTGCTAGCCATAATGACATCAAAGTAAAAAAATAATGCATTAAAATGCCACAATGCAAACCTTACCCTTTTGTATTTGCATCATTTATTTATTTTTTATTTTATTTTATTTTATTTTATTTTATTATTTTATTTTATTTTATTATTTTATTTTATTTTATTTTATTTTATTTTATTTTATTTTATTTTATTTTATTTTATTATTTTATTTTATTTTATTTTATTTTATTTTATTATTTTATTTTATTTTATTTTATTTTATTTATTTTATTTTATTTTATTTTATTTTATTTTATTTTATTATTTTATTTTATTTTATTTTATTTTATTTTATTTTATTTTATTTTATTTTATTTTATTTTTTTATTTTATTTTATTTTATTTTATTTTATTATTATTTTATTTTATTTATTTTATTTATTTTGATTTGTCAATCGCTTACAAGATAATAGGTATAAGTATATACATAGTTATGAATACATGAAATGGGTACATATAAGAAAAATAAAAATAAGGACATAAGTACACAAGAAGAAGTTGCACAACGTATGTTTTGTCACTTCTTACCTCCCCCCGCATCTATACTTCACCTTTAGCATTTACCTGAGTTTTACTTATGTTCTTTTATTTCTCTCTTTCTTCGTCCTCGTTTGGCCTACACTACACTGGAATTCCCCATCTTATCCTCTCTAGCTCCACCTACATAGATGAAAGCTCTTGAAATCAAAGATTCCTACTTTAGCCTTCCCCATGTTTGGTTTCTTCTAGAAGCGTTGGGCATTCACTCCCATAATGACCAACCAATATGTTCGGCTTCAGGCTGGAGGGAGCTGCCCTGCTTGGCCTGGTGAAAGGGCCCAGGCCTGAACACACTCAAACCATAACCTGACATCTGCTCTCCAGAGCCCCCACTTCCTTACAGACAAAAGAGAGGTGTGGACCTCTACAAGAAAGGGAGACAGGCATTGCCTCTGGGAAGTCATGTCTCGCTGTAGTTTTCCACATCTAAAGACCTGGGCACAAGCAAAGAGCGGGAGTGGAGAAAGAGAAAAGGCCGGTATGGATTATTTTGCCTGTCTTTCCTGCCCATGGCTTGCTTTTCAGTCCAAAGTAGCCCCCAAGGCAGCTCTGAGGAGCAAGGGATCTGTCTGTTTCTGAACACCACAGGCCTACAGGCAGGCTAAAATAACGGCCAAATTACAGCCTTTCCTTTATGCAATTACAGGACATCTGCTTACTGCAAAAACCCAGGGAAAGCTACCATATTTTCCCCCAAGTATTTATAAACAGTTATAAACATGCTGATTTGCTTGCAATCTGAAATAGTAGCATAGATAAATTGGGAGGGGGGGAGAGGAGGGACTGGCCTCTCATTTAGCTGACTGCGGGTACGTTTTCGATCCGAGATTCACCCACATCTCAACCTTTACACAGTCTCCTATAGCAAACAAATAAGGTCATAAGTATTAAGAAATGTGAATGTATGGGATATTTTGATTCTGTTCGGGGAATGAGCAGTGGAGGGATTGGTCCCTCTTCACTGCCTTAACTAGGGATTGTATGATTCCTCTGGGTCAGAAGAGGAGTTGGCAGTTAACTAAATGGACTGTTAAGCAAAATGTACACTTTTTAAAATAAAAATAGCTTCTAGTTCTCATGACTGTGAAATGTAGGGCTCTCGGATCTCAAAGGTGAAAACATGGATGACCAACGGTGGGCAGCAAAACATTTGAGTTTTCTCACCTAGCATATTGTGATGGTGCAACATATTCTAGTATGGCAGAAAACTTGTCATCAACACCCTAACTCATTTTAAAATTAATTTCTTAGCACTGTTTTTGAAAGTGATTGGCTTCTGCCTTTATCCCAGTACTGAGGGAGAATAACTAGCTGAGAAACATCCAGATGACTTCATGCCAAAAAATCTCCATCTTCCACCAGTTTCTAGCCCTGAACCTCGAACCACGACATCAAACCCAGTTGTTTTTCTTTCTTTCTTTCTTTCTTTCTTTGTTTGGAGGGTTGTTGGTGTTGTTTTAACAATAGTAGTTTGGAGCTGAATGTCGCACTTATGCAATGTAGGTACTTTTTTGTGATGTCATTATTATAATTACAAATTTACATTTACATTTTATTCTGCTTTGGTTCACTATCATCCTTCACCTGAATCTGACTGCAAAATTTTCCAGCAAGCTTTGTCTGGAAAAACTGGAGGATTTATTGAATGTAAATACAGGAATGAAAATGCAGGTTTGTACATTCCTAACTAAAGCTAAAGCTTCGTAGGTTAAGAGCCCTGTGTGGTTGGTAAAAATGGCAGATCTGCGGTGTAAAGGGCAAATTGGATATAACAGGGATAAAAAAAACACATTTATTTTAAATTCCATCTGCTTTTCTGTAGTCATCTACCTTTCCCTGTTTTATTCAGTCTTAAAATCATAAACTTTGGGAGAGAGGATTTATGTATTTCTCCAGACTGGCAGAAGGGCAGGGGCTGCATAAAAACCTGGGATGGCAGGCAGAGAGCTGCAGCTTGTGTACCCCTGCTGTACACTCTTTCCCTCATCCAAACAATGCAAAAATGACATACGGTCAGTGTAAGCATTTGCAGCTGGCAGCTCAGTCTCCTGACATGTCAGAAATAAAAAAATACGAAGAAAAGATGGAACATCCTATGCTAAAAATAAGCAGGAAATATGTTCCCTTCTCTTTTCTTTCATATTGCTCTTTGATCGCTCACTTTTTGTGAAATATCCAAGGAACATTATGTCATTGCAACCCTTTTTTTTTTCCTCCCGAATTCCCTTTTTTGTGGAAATTTAGGGAAGAAGGATGGCTGGTAATACAATGCAATGGCAAGAGCAGTTCTTTTGGTGAAATGGACATACTATATCAGTTGTCATGTCTTTAATTAAAGAGTACTTGTTTCAGGATTCAGAGTTTTATTGCCATACACAAAAAGCAACCTTTTTTAAAAAAAAAAATACCACGAGACTTTTATTCTGAATAGCGCTTGCCTGTAAGTAAATTTTCTTAAGAGAATCATTTTAGAAGAATTGACATTTGCTTTCAGCTAAACACAGAACATCCAGCCCATAGTAATGCTGAAGGACTCTGATATGAAAATGTTATGTCTCACCTGTGCCCACGAGGTGAGAGTCCAAGTTTCCAAAGGAATATAAACAAGCAGACAAGACCAGTAACGACAGGGTTAAATTCCTTTGGCTGGAGAAGTCCTTGGCAGTCTCCCACAAGCTGCCTGCCAAGTCCGATAATAAAGCAAGAACATAAATCACAGGCAAACGCCACACACAGAATTTGTCGAAGCTTCTATCCCAAATTAACAAATTGTCCCGAACGAGAATCCAGAGCTAACACGCCCACTTTTATTCCCTGAGGGGCGTGTCAGTCTCTCATCTCAGTCCCTGATTTGTCCTTTCCTTCTACATTGCATCTCATGCCTATGCCTGCGTCTTTGCCTCGCATCAAACCAACATTCCTCAGTTTGATCCTCAGCCAGAGGCTCCGCTACGCTCTCCTGATTATCTGCCGACACCTGAGGCACAACCAGGGAGGAAGGTCCTGGGGAGGAAGGCAATTCCAAATCCTCCAGCAAAGCAGGCTCAAACCTCAAGGCCAAATCCTCCTCTTCCTCATTGCTCAAGTCTGTGTCTTCTAACAGAGCAGGCTCAAACCTCCAAGTCACAACATGAAAATAACTGCAGTTAGGATAACGTGGAGGAGAATTTGGATATTAAAATTATAATTGCAGTTACAACTCTTACACTTTGTAGAATCAGAGAACTGTGGACTGGGAAGGGAATATAAGAATCTCACCAAGTCCTCTGCAAGAAAAAACAGTTAAACCATCCACAAGAAGTGGCTGATATCCTATCTCCCCTCAATTTTGTTTTTTCATTTCCAGGCTGAACAATCCAAGGTCTTGCCACTTATCTTTGTAGTCCTTATATTAATTTGGTTGGTGTCTTCCAAACTCTTTCTAACCCATCAATACCATATCTTTTTGGAAATTTGAGTGGGTAAACAAGTAATCCAGATGTGCTTTCACCAGGGCAGAGCAGAGGGGAATAAAGACTTCACATGTCATTCAGGCAGCTCTTGTACGATGCAGCCCAGAATTGATTTAACTATTATAGCAATTGTATCACAATACTTGCCCATGCTTAGCTTGTTGTCAATGACCATACCTTAATCCCTTTCCAATCTAGTGCTTTCAAGCCATCAATTCTATATCTTCTATATGTTCCCTATATATATATATATTCCTCTCTCTCTCTCTCAGGTGTAATGCTTCATGTTTCTTCCTGTTGAAGGGTATCTTAGTCCAGTTTTCCAATCTATTCAGATTAGATTACAATCCCATTCTGTTATCATGGTCATTGTTCAGGCCGTCCTGCGCATTTGATTACCTTTTACTCGACCAGGTTATTAATAAAAAGGTTGAATGATATTGACCCTAAGGGAGCTTCCTGTGAGTTCATTGATTACTGTTTTCCAGTTTGGTATACTTGTTAGGGGATGAGGCTAGAAAGCAAGAAAGGCCATGAAGCCAGCTGGGTGATTTTTGGACCAGTCATCCCCCCTCCCCCTTTCCCCCCCTTTTTTTAGTCCTGGGAAGCAAGGAAGGGCAAACCACTTCTTAATATCTTGCCAAGAAAACTGAAAGGCAGTGACCAGAAGGGAAAACTGGCTTAAAGGCACACACACACACACACACACACATATGCACAAAATTTTGATGGTGATGTTCTGAGGAGATGGCCCTTCACCTACTGCTCTATGCTCATTCCATTCTGAAATGTTTTTTTTTCAAAGACACATTTAAAGGTTGATCTTTAAATTTTTATTGATGTATTTTACCGTATTTGCCGGCGTATAAGACGACTTTTTTGCCCTGAAAAAGATGCCTCCAATTGGGGGGTCGTCTTATATGCCGGGTCGTCTTATACGCCGGCAAATAGTAATTGGGAAGCACTGCGGCTGCCCGCGGCTGAGGCACTTTTGCGCACCGTGGAAGCGAATCCCGTGAAGCCGAAAGGAGCAGCCAGCCTTCTCCCAGCTCCCAAGGAAGCGAGGCTCGCACCGCCCGAGCTCCGCTGAGGTATCCGGCTGGGGCTGTCAGGAGTTGTTACCGCTGGCGCGGTTCCGCGCGGCTCCAGTCCCGCGTTGCCTCGGGAAGGAAAGGCAAAAGCCGCGGCTCTTCCTTTTGCCTTTCCCTTCCCGAGGCAACGCAGGACTGGAGCGGAGCCGCGCCAGCGGAACAACTCCTGACAGCCCCAGCCGATACCTCAGCGGAGCCCAGCGTGCGAGCCTGCTTCACTTGGGAGCTGGAGAAGGCTGGCTGCTCTTTCGGCTTCACGGATTCGCATTCCACGGTAGACAAAAGTGCCTCAAAAAAAAAAAAGTGCAAAAGTGGAAGGCGTGCGGAAGGGGCGAGTATATAACAAACTATATTTTGAGTGGAAATGTTGGGGGTCGTCTTATACGCCGGGTCGTCTTATACGCCGGCATATACGGTACTTTTGTTCCATTTGTACACCTCCTGACTCCCAAAGAATCCGCACTGTAAATGCAGCTTCTTCTTCTTCACTCTTGCTAGATGTTATAATGAAGATGTCTAATCTATGCCTACTTTCCTCAGGGATGCCCCCCAAATGTTTGGCGCTACGATTCCCATAATTTCCAGGAAGCACAGCTGCAGTTGCTGCAGTTGATGAGAAATTTGTTTGTTCGCTTGATCATATTTCTAGAGTTGCCTAACCTCTCAGGTCCTGGGAGGTGGGGAATTCTATTTTCACGGCTCACTTAGAAAATGACAATGCAAACTTAGGCCATGCAAACTTCAGGAGGGAAGGGGACTAGTATTCCAGAAGATACGTGTCATGGTAAAGAAAACATGCTTAGGTGCATTGCTTCAAAGATGCGACCTGCAGTATGCCCACTCTGATGAATCTTATCAGGGAGGTGGGCAAAAAAATATGAGAAAGTCCATTTTTTGGCAACTAGACTATATGCCATGGATAGGCCATCACCAATACTTCAAACTGAACCTGAAGATCACTGGATGCAATACAGATGTTACCATGGCAGGCACCAAACAGGGACAGCTGCCTCTGCAGTTATAGACATGCTCTAAAGCAGTGATCCCCAAGCTTTTTGGCCGCGCCCGGTACCGGCATCAGCTGGGCACCGTGCCCGGTACCGGCATCAACTGGGCGCCGCCATCTTTTTACGAAAAAGTGCTTCGGTGACCTCACGGAAGCACTTTTCGTCAAAGATGGCGGCGTAGCGCTCCGGTGAGCTTTTCGGGTAGAAATGGCTTTCTACCGGAAAAGCTCACCGAAAGCAGCGCCGCCATCTTTTTGATGAAAAAGTGCTTCGGTGAGCTTTCTACCGGAAAAGCTCACCGGAAGCACTTTTACCAAAAGATGGCGGCGCCCAGCAACCAGCGGCCCGGTAAGACTTGTTCCGCGGACGGTGCCGGTCCGCGGACTGCGGTTGGGGACCCCTGCTCTAAAGGCAAGGCAGGAAAGATATGATAGAGAAAAGCAGGTTTCATCGTGAAGATTAGAAGAGTTAGAAGAGTTAGAAGGATGAATGGCAGTTGTTCTAAGGAGGATTAAAAGGAGGAATAACTGGCTGCACTGAAAATCTGTGGGCTATTCCTTTTGAATTCTGTACTGACTAGAGATGGAGAGCCCCAGCAGGATAGCTGAGAGGACCACCAAGGCAGATAATGGAGATGTTGCAGGCCAGATGTGAGGTTAACTCAGATCTGAAGGACGAAGCAGCCACTGTGGAGAGGATAAAACTGCTTAATGGTTGCTTCGGCATGAGAAGAGAAATGAGGCAGAGGTTGACTGCTGTCTAGATGGTAAGTTACCTCATGTAACAGAAAGAGGGGAACAAATTTAACCCAGTCGACTGCCCTGCCAGAAACTACTTTAGTTCAGTTACACAAACAAAAGTAAGGCAGCCTTTCATTAAAAGACAGTGCCTACAACTGCAAAGCAGAAGTTGAAAACCAGAGCATGAAGCAATGAGAGGCTCCAAATGTAAAGAGGACCAACTCGCAGTGTGGAGGAACTGCGGGCCAGGAACTAAGAGGCACTCTTTGTTCCCATCTCCCCAAAACGAGGATAAGTGAATACCCCAAATTAATTAGAAAAAGTTGGGTTTGAAAGATGGAGGATCTGGGTGATGGCCAGAGAACATATTGCCTTTGGTTGAAGTATGGTGTGGTTAATAATTGAAATAAGCAAGCCCAGAGGGCTTTAGTAACAAAGAGGTTTCCCCAGCTCAGCCTGGTTTCCTTTTCACCCATTTCCTTTGCAAACAAGAAAAAGCAAAATCTTCCACCAGGGCTTTCAAACAATCTTTCTTGGCAGACCGAGTTGGCACCCTCAGAGATGCAGTGTTACAGCTGTTTGCAGGCCCTGGACTGAATGAAGCTAAGCTATATGTTGCCAAGTCAACCCAGCTTTGGGGGATAGGCCATTGACAAGGATCCAATTCGTTACTCCAGCAATTCTGGGCTGAGTTTTGAAAGATATTTATTGAACAATCAACACTGGAGAGACTCTCCAGTCTCTCCCACATTTTCTGATGTTCCTGACTCATCACCCGTCCCTCCTGGTTCATAAGGGCCTGGGTTTTGTCTCTTCTCCTTCATATAATGAAATAATTAACTGTACAAAGTCTCAACTAGGAATCGAATCTGGATTCCATTATGGAGTCACTAGGTTGCCACATCTGTGTCAGTGTTGCATTAATTAAAGTTCCCCATTTAAACTAAACTAAATTAAATTAATAGAGTGTTACCGTAAATAACAAATAAATAAAAAATAAAGTTACAGTAATTTGCAACCTCCCTTACCCTGGGGCTGCCCGGAAGTGTTGGCTGTCAGGACTCTGTCATCCTACTAGATTGGCTTGATGACACTCAGTTCAAATTTGTTTCTTGGCACCTAGCACCAGTGGGCAAGAATTGAAAATTATATCCTCTTAAAACTTCCTGGAGAAAAAGTGGATCCATTGAGTTTCCTTCCTTCCCTCCTTCCTTCCTTCCTTCCTTCCTTCCTTCCTTCCTTCCTTCCTTCCTTCCTTCCTTCCTTCCTTCCTTCCTTCCTTCCTTCCTTCCTTCCCCTCTTCCCTCCCTTTCCCTTTGCTATATCCATGGCAGCAAGATTTTTGTTGCACCACAGTCTCATGCAAAAGGACAAAAAGGGACATTTACCACATGGCCATCTGGGGATGAGAAGAATGGGCGGGCAGGCAGCAAGTCCAGATCTCACAGAGAAGGGGAAATGAGGGGAAAGTGGATAGCTGTGGGGCGGAGCAATCAGTGAAACAGGTAATATGGAGAGTTGTAGAATGGGCTTAAGCAAGGTTTGTCCCACCTTTATAATGTCACTGAAGAGGAACAAGAAAAACCCAAAGATTAGCTATGGCCCTCTTACCAGAGCATTGGGCTGTGGTAGGTGCCCAACGATACCATGCTTAAGTGTTATTGTCAGTAACAACGAAACTCTGATTCGGAGAATCTTGAGAATCTCAGCCCCAAGCGCACTCTGATCTCTGCCCATCTTTTCCATATCTTAGCCTGGGACCTCCCACTATGGAATACTACCTTCTTCTGATACCCCTGCTGGGTCTGGTAAGCAGCGAACTGCCGTTTGTACAAAGAGGATTCTGGGACTTCTCCATGGACGACCCCTCAGTCCAAGAAGAGGAAGAGGCTTCTGGGATCTTCCCTACTTCGAGTGGAGCTGAGGCAGAAGACATTCCTTTCTACCCAGGCCTCTGTCCCTTTGGCTGTCATTGTCACCTAAGGGTGGTCCAATGCTCTGATCTAGGTGAGTTTCTTTCCTGGGGGTGGGTGGGGAGGAGATTACAGCAATTGGGCAGGACTGTGTGATCTAGCATTCATTCTGGAGATCCTAGTGCTATGAACAGAGGTAAACATCTATTGTTGGAAAATTTAAACATAGGAAACAAAAGAGTTTAAAATATTGTTCCAAAAATATTAGAACATGGAATAATAGAGTTGGAAGGGACCTTGGAGGTCTTCTAGTCCAACCCCCTGCACAAGCAGGAGATTTATACCATTCCAGCCAAATGGCTGTCAGGTGTGAGAAATCAAGAAATCCAGGCAGTTCAAATGAATATAATGGTTTATTGCAAGTTTACAATAATCTGAGCTACTAAAAAATCTGAGCTACTAAGAGACAAAGCAAATTGGCTGTAGATAAGAGTCAATGGAATTCAAGGTGGGCTGGACTTAGATTTCTTGTTGGTACGAAGATACTCGAGAATGATGACACATTTGACCCTTCCCTCGGGCTCAGCCTGGTTATCTCCTACACCAATCTTTTCTTAAAAACCTCCAGTGATGGAGCACTGACAACTTCCAGAGGTAAGCCATTCCACTGGTTAATTGTTCAGTCAGGAAATTTCTCCTTAGTTCTAGATATGTTTTTAGCAGATGGATGGATGGATGGATGGATGGATGGATGGATGGATGGATGGATGGGAGGGAGGGAGGGAGGGAGGGAGGAAGGAAGGAAGAAAGGAAGGAAGGAAGGAAGGAAGGAAGGAAGGAAGGAAGGAAGGAAGATAAGAGCAACCATCTGGAATATTTAGATCTCTCCATCTGGCAAAGTATTAACAAATACAGGGAAGTGACATACTGCTGAAGTCTGCAGTCAGTGCCTCTCATGAACCTTGCTAGAGCTTCCCACAACAGCTATCTTTCTGGCTCCCTTTTCCTTGCTCCCTTTTCCTTGCCCCTATTGTGTCTGTCAGACAGGCTTCTGAGAACAAACAAAGACTTCTCTGGCACACTCTAGATACAGCTGAGGAAGAGAAGAGGAAACTGGCTATGTGGTTTATCTATTATGCTAAACCTCCTTGTAAAATTATAGTTGATTGGGTTCACATCAAAGTAGAACGTCATTAGCTAGTTTGCATCTTTTTTAACTAGATGAACTATATGAACAAAACAAGCCATGCCAATCTATAAGATGTTTACAAGTTGTGGTCAGAGCATATCTTTATTAGGAATCAACATTTTGTAGACTGCAATGTAGGAGATGCTACAAGACACCCTTGTTACTTATTTCACAGGTATTATTATTATTATTATTATTATTATTATTATTAGCATTAGCATTAGCATTAGCATTAGCATTATTCACATTAGCATTATTAGCATTATTATTAGCATTAGCATTATTAGCATTATTAGCATTATTATTAGCATTATTATTATTAGCATTATTATTATTAGCATTATTATTATTAGCATTATTATTATTAGCATTATTATTATTAGCATTATTATTATTAGCATTTGTGATAAATAATGTTTTGAATATATGAGATGTATGGCTTATATGTACAAAGAGAGATAAAGTTCTTTTCCAGGGCTTCCTTCAAACTCTTCACAATCAGTAAACATAATAAATGGTGCATCTACACAAACAAAACCACTCTCAGACTAAAAAAAAAGCACTACGATAAAATCAGAACTGAGTTGGAAGTTTTATTCAAGCACTACATTTAGAAATAATTTGTTGCCTTGAAATTAAAATAAAATAAAAGATTAACCAGATAAGGCCTAGTTAACTGGTTGCCTTTTTGGCAACGGCCTAAAAGTAAAAATTATTCTTTCCAAGTAAGATTTGCTGAAATGAAAGGGACAGTGTTACAAGAATTCTGAAGTATTTTAGAACCAATATATCTTTGGATTTGTTAGGGTGGAGACTTTGGGTCTCTGTTGATCATGAGGAGCCTTGCAGCTGATTGTTTTTATTATAGGCTCCAGAACTGTCTTTACAGTCTGGAAACTATTTCTTCTACTTAAACTTTAAAGACCATGTACCTAAGATTAATTCATTAATATAATTGCAAATGGAAGAAGGGGGCATTTGAGCTTAACATCTTTGCACTTGCTCAGAGTTGCATTTCGCATTCAAAGATATTTCTATGAAATACATGGCAGTTCAGTGAAGTTTCAAATTATTTGTCCCACTTATTTCACTTCACGGTGAGTTGGTTTTCAGGTAACTTCTAGGGCAGGGGTGTCAAATTTCATTGAGGGCCACACCAGGCTGGGGGGGCAGGGGACAGCATTGCTGGGGGTGGGGGTGGCCAGCCCGCTGTCACTTGTGTTGTGGGGGGCACCACTGGTAGCTAAGTACTAAGGCAGGGCCTCAGATCCTCCCTCCCTCTCATTATAATCTCCTTCCTTCCTTCCTTCTTTTTTTTTCCCTTTCTACTTCCTTCCCTTCTTTCCTTATTTTTCCTTCCTTGCTCTCTTCCCATCTTTCCTTATTTTTCTTTCCTCTTTCCCTTTCTCCTTTCCTGTCCCTTCTTGCACGCTCAAATGCAAAAGAGGAAACATTTCTCCTTGTGTTTCATTTTAGTTTGTTTTGATAGCCCTCTGCGGGGCCCCATTTTCAGCCAGCCTGCAGCCCTCTGCCAACGAAAACGGGGCCCTGGGGGGAACCACATACGGCCCTCCCGAGCTGTTTTCACTGGCAGTCGCACCTTTGCTGTTTCTAGGGCGGCCCTGCAGGCCAGATCTAAGCCACCCACAGGCCGGGTTTGGCCCGTGGGCCTTGAGTTTGACACCCCGTCCTAGGGAATCCAGACCTTGGCTTGACAAAATAAAAAGTTTGGGATGAAGGTGGGTGGGTGGGGGTTACAGCTGTCCTGACGCTCTTTACTTTCCCCTTGTGTTTCTCAACTGGGTGTTTCGCAGATGTAAAAAGTGCAGGATTGCATATATCATAGCTCAGAGTTGAGACAAGGGCACCATCCTGAGGATAGTAGGTAAAAATAGGATTGCCAGCCCATTCCAGTGCCTGCTATTGAAATAATAGTAAAACAGAGACTGTCTTTTTAAAAAAAAACTTTATTCAATTTTTTAAATTAAAGAGATAGAAACTAACAAAAATGAATAACTAAGACAGAAAGTCCTGCAAGACTGATTGTGCTGACACTCCTTTGCCTTCTCATACTAAATCATATTATATGATTTATTATTCATATAATAACTCAGGGAGGATCTGCCTGAGCTGCTTCCTAATGTTATCTCATTGTTCTGGACTTACAAAAGGTTTCAGCCCCTTTCCAGGATTAGAACAATGTGCATGTATGTATCTCTGTACATACATGCCTATGTATCTCCATTAGCAATGATAGGCAATTTTCAGGGTTACATGACTTTCAGTTTCATTTTTAACTAAAGTGAACTAAAAAAAAAAAACCCAACAAAACCTGGAGACTTAGTTAAAGTATATGCACTTGAAAGCAAAGAATTTGGAGAGCAGAAATTTGTTTTCGTGAGCAGAGCTTAACCAAGCGGACAGTTTTTCAACTCGATTCAGTTCTGTCTCATAATTCCAACCAAGTGATTTTGTTGCTGCTGGGGTCAAACACTGAGGACACAGATTTTCTTGTGGAAGGCTCCCCCAGAGATTTACCAAGAAATTCAGATCCACTCTGTCTGTGCTCTTCAGATTGTACAAAAGGGCACACCGATCCCAAAGCATTTACAGGTACTCCTCAATTTACAGCCATAATTGAACCTGGAATTACAGTCATGCAGTGAGTATCATT
Organism: Notechis scutatus; assembly: GCF_049901735.1. Taxonomy (NCBI): domain Eukaryota; kingdom Metazoa; phylum Chordata; class Lepidosauria; order Squamata; family Elapidae; genus Notechis; species Notechis scutatus. The sequence goes on along the minus strand of NC_142010.1, from coordinate 152,781,328 downwards.
AAAGCAATCATTAAATGGGTCACTATGTGACTGTGACTGAATTTACAACCCTTTGGCGGCAATGGTCTTTCAGTGAATGCCTTGATGGTTCAATGAACCCATTGCCAGGGACTGGAAGTAAATGCCAGAAACAGGCAAAAACAAACACACACACACACACACAAAAATTGCAGTAGTGCGACTGTGGGATGCTGCCATAAATCCAATCTAGTTGTCAAGTGTCCAGAATGTGATCATGTGACCACAGAGCGTGTGGACATCAGAATTCCAGAAGTGCGATGCAAACAGCTCTAAAGACGTCTATCGTAACTTCGAATAGTTGCTAAGTGAGGACTACCTGTATAATCTAATAGAAATTACAGAGGAGGGTGTCTGAGGGGCATACCAGGGATGGCCAAGTCACCAGACTCTGAACGTGAAACAATTTTCCCTGTCCCTAGGTTGAGATGTAGCCAGAATTACCCAAGAAAATTACTTAAAGAAGATTCCCAGACAACAAATATGAGGGAACATCTTTATTTCAATATTAATCTTTCAGTGACTTTTGCCTGTAATGCACAGCTGTATCTGAATGCATTATTTTTATATGGTTCCAACTTCTGCACAAAAAGAAGAGGGTGCCAAGGAATGAAATTCTGATTGCCAGGTTATTTGTGTATTTGTGAAACTCACAAAGACTTCAGAGAAGAAAAATGTCTCTTTTGGAAAAACCTCTATTTTGCTTCTGATTTTTTTTGAAGTAGTCATTTATGGTAGTTTATTCCTTCTTCATTGGGCGAGCTCACTAATGACGGTCAAGGTAAACTACAATTCACTATTGACAATTCTGAGCTGTGCAACAGGATTTCTTCATGGTGTTGTGAGTTAGGCCATCTTAATTACCGTAAATGACTAGTTAAGGCTTAGAGAATAAATCAGAGACAGACAAGCAGACACAGAGCAGGCAGATGTTCAACAGATGCGGTTTTTGCAAGAATTCAATGTTCATTCCAGACAAGGCCTTCCTAACGCAATTGATAAAGAAAACACAGGATCTGTACCACAAACTTTTAATCTAGCAGCAACAATCCTGCAAATATTTTTCAGGCATGTGCAGGGGCCGTATTTATCCCTCCTTCCTCTTGAATAAAGCTTGCTTTTGGCACATTAATCACGCATGAGCCACATCAGATTTACCAAGCGTGACTTAGCATTGTGTGACTGTAAACAGGGCAAATAGATGAATGGGGCAGAGTCACAGGGAATCCACGTGAGGATATTGTGATTGTAATAGCAACCCATTATACAGCATGGTTTATTGTCATCTGGAACTCAGGTCAGAATAAGACTGCAGTGCCAGGGCTCAGACCTGTATTTTACTGAGCTAATGAAGGAGTAACCCCAGCTGCCAATATTGTTCCACTCATGTAAAAGGAGGAATTCCTTGGAAAGCTGACATCTTTTTGTTTTAGACATTAATCAGATCCCAGGCACAGCTTGTCAATCCAGATGGTAAGATTGGGGGTGGGGAGGAGGGGTGGGGAGGAGGAGGAGGAGGAAGGACAGCCGAGTATGGAATAGCTCATAGTATACTGTACATGTGGAGCTCTAACTCATAATGTACGTTGGGAAGATACCTAATGAATGAATGAATGAATTCTTTATTGGCCAAGTGTGATTAGACACACAAGGAATCTGTCTTGGTGCATATGCTCTCAGTGTACATAAAGGAAAAGATACATTTGTCAAGAATCGTAAGCTACCACACTTAATGATAGTCATAGGGTACAAATAAGCAATCAAACATACAAGGAAATCAAAGGACGCTCCTATTTATTTTATTTATTTATTTATTTGATTTGTCAATTGTTTACAAGATAATAAGTACAAGTGTATACATAGTTGTGAATATATGAAATGGGTACATATAAGAAAAAAAAAGAATAAGAGAAACAATGGCACGTTGGTGCGCATGCACGCCCTATGTATGGATTCATTTCCCATCTCCAACTGCTGCAAAAATATTTCAACGCTGGCCATGAAAACATCTTCATTCCTGCTCAAAATGTCGAGATCAGAGCTCTCGCCAGCTGAGCAACGCAGGAGAGCCAGAACTGGCATTCTGCCAGCGGCCCATTTTCTGAGCACAATAGCTCCTGAAGCAACACACATTTTTTTGCTCTGTTCTAGACAGAAAGAGGACAATACAAATTGCTGAAGGCATTTCTGTTTTATCTACACCAGTTCTGGCTGGTGGCGGCCATGTCCCTCCAAACTCTCAATTGGGGCTCTGCCCCCACCTCCCTCCCATCAGTTTCTTCCGTGTGATCCATTTTTTTTGGCTGCAGAGAGCAAGGAAGGAACGTGGTGTTTTCTGCATGCAAAGCCTTCGCCTTCTGCCCTTGAGCTATACACCATCCTTAAATATACAGTTCCCCCATAGTATGATATGAAGCAGCTTCTCAAGACAATTCAGGGGAGCCCAGCTCTTGAAAGTCACACCACTATTCTTGAAGAAACAGCAAATCTTGCAAAGGCAGCTTATGGCTTCCTATGGTTCAATGGCTTAGGTACAATAGCATCAGCCAGCTATAACTGAGCAACAATACTTGACGGATCATATGCATTCTGCATCTTGATGCAGAGCTAACTGTAAGGCAGTGCGATACTCTCTAAATGATCGAGCTAACCCATCTTTGTGCTCTCTTTCCTGTGGACATTTGCAACCATCAGGCTGTGTATGTGACGCTGCAGTGCTGGACAGTCTCAAGTCATCGGCTCACAGGTGTGTGGAAAACCCACACACTGCTGCTTTGTGTCATACATTGTGAGTTGGCAAGAAAACAATGACATGCAAAAGGAGCAAAGAAACGGAAAACTATGCTGGACTACAAGTGCTGCTCATTTTCAGTTCTCCTGGCCATGCATGATGCTCTCTACCTCACCTACTTAGGAAGTGGAGAAATCAGTGGGATACTTATTGCTAATATATTTATAGGGTTTGCAATTTAAAAAAAAATCACTAACAAATTGTAAAACAAGAAGAAGTTGAATATTTTATCTCATTGCATGGGTAGATAGACTTATCAATGTAGGCTGTGACTAATGTGTGGGGCTGAGTAGCCAAGTGCAAAAGAAGCCAGGGCTCCAGAGCCTTAATTTGAGTGCTAAATTCATTTTCTTCTATGTGATTCACAGTACAGGGCTCTGTCCATTTTGGCTTTCCAGACTTGTCTAGCTGGTCCTGTTTCAGCCTGGCCAGGTGTTCTGCCCTACATATCCCAACATCTGTCTGTGTAACCAATCCTGACTTTCTGATCCATCTGTTTCTGTTTTTTTCCAGGTCTCAAGCAAGTGCCTAAGGAAATCTCACCAGACACCACATTACTAGATCTGCAAAACAACCATATTACGGAGCTGCGCAAAGATGACTTTAAAGGGCTCTTTCGCCTCTATGTATGTACTGCCAAAGACCCCTCCCCAATTCTGATGGTTATAAGTGCACCTAGCTGGGTCTACTCTGAATATACAATAGCTTCACTCAGGTGAAGCATTAAAATCTATTTGTTCTGCCAGGACTGGATCCTGGAACACTGAACTTCTGAATATGAATGGCCTTCAGTATTTGCAACTTCCACTTCTTTCAAACACCTGGGATTAAAACACAGGAATTCTGGAATTTTACTTACTGGAAATCTTGAGCCACTGGCTGTATTCTTTATCATCTGCAAGTCTCACTGCATTCCTTAAATTGTATTTTTAAGTGCAAGCAGTTGCACATATCTTATCTATAATATTGCTTCTTTCTTTATCTGTTACCTTCTGCAAGTGGATTTGGGAAGTGTGCAGATATCTTATTTGTACCAGTAGGAGTCTGGTATCTAATTTATCTGCAAGACTTCCTCACAAATTTCTCTAGCTGCAAAAATTAGTCGTTGGGATAATTATGGATTCCACCTTCTTACATCTATGTCAGCACATGCTTAAATGCTGCTCACATGTCATCTCTTTCTATGACTTTACCCACAGGCCTTGGTACTGGTGAATAATAAGATCTCCAAGATTCATCCAAAGGCTTTTAGCCCTCTGATTAAGCTGCAGAAACTCTACATCTCTAAGAACAACTTGGTGGAGATTCCTCCTAACCTGCCCAACTCCTTGGTGGAACTCCGGATCCATGAGAACAAAATCAAGAAGATCCCAAAGGCTGTGTTCAATGGGCTCCACAACATGAATTGCATTGGTGAGGCATCAAACCTTTCCCCACTTTTCTTTCCCAAAGGCATGCTTTGTATTTGCTCCTTTTCTTTAGAAACGTAAGACACAGACCCTGATGGATGGTTCTTTAGAATGCAGAAAACTGCACCCAATATTGTGTGGCATGTTGGTTGGTCCTTTAAACAAAATACGGTTAATATCAAGCAAGACTAGATCAAAAGGCCACTGCAACTCTGTGTTCCCAATGTTACCCAATATTTTGGAAATGCAAATATACATTAACAATTTATTCAGTAGTTAGTAAGTCAATCTATATTCTGACTTTATTTGCCTTCCTGGCATATATAACCATCTTCCCCTGCATAAATACATAGTATGCATAGAGTGATATGCACAATACAGTTGATGGGAGGTTGGGAGAGAAGGAGAGAGACAGAGACAGGGAGAGAGAGAACACAGAATAAACATTAATAAATCAGAGTGAATTGGCTAAATTTGCATAGATATGAGCAAATTAAAAAAAATCAATAACAGAGGGCTCAAAAATCTATTTTTCCCCCCCACCTTAACAAAGAACTCTAAATTTGCAAGGCAGCTATTTGGAAGGAATAAATTTGGGTTCACATGAAGTTTGAGAGTGTTCATTTCTGTCTTATTTAGTTACTTAGGAACAAAGCATGAGCAAAAGAAGTAAGGGAATCTGCATATACTTTTCTTCTTAACTGTGTTCATTAAGTATGTTTAAGAATTGATTCAAGCATAGTCCAACAAAAGTTGAGCATTTAGAAAATATATTCCCAAAATTAATTGCTACTGGCTTGTGAAAGGACTTATATATGCCTGGATCAGCTTTGGGAAACTTCTAAGATTTTAGAATATGTTAAGCTGAGGAGTTCTCTCCCATCCCCCAGATTTGACTCATTTAAAATACGATGCCGTAATCAACAATATTCATTATCTCTCTAAAAATCCCATCAAGATTTTTAGGGCCTTTCCCTGTGACTGAGTTTATTTGCTAACTACTCACCCTTAAGCTGGCAGAAAACTGCACCACCAGTAAATGTATGTTCTCACCTCCATTGCTAATCCCTATCCTGCGTTGATTGCATCAACTCAAAATCTGCTCCAAAGGATGTGGCCCTAAATACACACCTGCAGTTTCATCAAACCCTTCAGCACTCTTGTCAACAGGTAGGGAAGACATCTGTCAATCTCAGCACAGCAGCAGGAACAAGTTAGGTGTGACATCAGGGGTCTCTTAGGCATTGAGAGATCTACTTTGTGTACCCCTTCTTCAGGTGTATGAGTTACTTCACCTGATTTTGGGCCCCGGAATCTGATGCTTGTGGAGAATTACAGGATTTTTTTTAAAAAAAACAACAACAAACAAGAGTCACAAAGGGAAGTGAGTCACTTAGCATTTCCTGGGAGAGTGTACCACCATTGCAGCCTTGCATGAATCCAGCAAGACTATAACAATAGAGTTCTTAGAAGAGGGCTGTCAAACTCCTGGCCTATGGGCCGGATGCATCACCTGCTGGCCATGCCCATACCTGGTGTAGCGAAGGGGGGGAAAAGTCCTGATATGTCACGTGACACCACTGTCACAATTTGAGTTTGACACCCCTGTCTTAAAACAATACCAGAGGAACGTTATATCCCTATAGGGCAAATCTGCCGAACTACCTACGCAGCCATGGTCTCTACATTCTCTACGAGCATCAGACTCCAGGGCCCCAAATCAGGTGAAGCTAGTGTCAGCTCTGAACTGATCATAGCTGAGGCCATCTTGGAGGCTTCAGGGTTGCCTAGAGGGATGGGGGAAATAGTTAGATGGGGTTTGTAGCCAAAAACAGTAGAACTTTCTTGTGGGAACTCAAGGACATGCACACAGGTGGCTGGCCAGAGGAGTGAAGTAACCAGCCAGCTCCTGGATTGGACAGCATGACCAGTGACTTGGGGGCAAGGAGAGGATACTTTTACTTTTAATTAGGTGAAAGCCATGGGAACTTTTAGAGTTGGCTTTCACTAGGTGTCCCAATATGATAAACTCAATCAAACTATTCTTTGAGGAATTTGCCTGCCTTGGAGTTCTAATTTATATTTATTTATTTATTTGATTTGCCAATTGTTTACAAGATAATAAGTATAAATGTATACATAGTTGTGAATACATGAAATGGGTACATATAAGAAAAATAAAAGAATAAGAGAAACAATAGGACAGGGACGGTAGGCACGTTGGTGCGCTTATGCACGCCCCTACAGACCTCTTAGGAAAGGGGTGAGGTCAATAGTAGACAGTCTAAGGTTAAAGTTTTGGGGTTTGGGAAGAAACTACAGAGTCGGGTAGAGTATTCCAGACATTGACCACTCTATTGCTGAAGTCGTATTTCCTGCAATCAAGTTTGGTGCGGTTTACTTTGAGTTTGTATCTATTGTGTGCTCTTGTGTTGTTATGGTTGAAGCTGAAGTATGGGTGCATTACTTGGAACTCTGACATCTAGCTAGATATCTGACACAGCACAGCTGGCTTAGTACCTTTATATACTGGGATGAAGACACCTTAAACAGTTGAAATAGGAAATAGGCACCAATTCTTATCAATATCAATGCCTTAATTCCAGTATTTCTCCCTTTCTCCTTGTTTCTATGGAGATTCTCAGTCATCCAGGTCATGGTTATCCCAAAGATGCTTTTCAAAAGGCAGTTGGATTTTCTTGATTATTATTTTTTGCTTGAAAACATTTTGCTTCTCATCCATGAAGCTTCTTCAGAATGATTTTGAAACATTTTGCTTTGTGCTTCTCAGTTTTTGAAGCTTTTGACATAATTGTCCTGGGAATCTCTAATTCCCAATGTAACTCCCACATCATATTTGCTTTCAAAAGTAATATGGTCTTCCCTGTAGATCAGGATCAACCATAGTTAACAAGAAGGACATGTCCATGTAGTTTTCTTTGCAGTGATAAATGAAACAACTCTGTCCTGTTCTTTAGGGAACACATTAGCCAAATGGTGGCAGAAAAAGGAGACGGGGGACTTGAAAAGAGGGGGAAATCCATTATGAACCTGAAGTACCCAACTGTGCTCATTCTCACTACTAGTGACCTGACTTTGACCCCAGTGTTAGGAGTGGTGAATTGCAATGGATGATACACAACATGAGCCTGTATTGGACAGAATCAGAATAACAAGGGAAACACTACTTTGAAATCAATTCTGCTAAGGACAGTTTAAGACTTCCCGGTCTTAAAATTATCCTTAGTGGAATTGATGGGCCAGGGTGCAAAATGATGGCAATATCAGCAGGACAAGAGGGGAAATGCCATTTATCAAATAATAATAATAATAATTGTATCATAGTTAAATGCATCTGAGGACCCTGCCTTTATTACAACTGCAAGACCACTTGGAGAAAAATGCCCAAATTGCTTCACCAATAAATTTGTTTAAAAATGCAAATGATTCAGATTGATTTAAAGCGTAGAATCAAATATACATATCTTATTCTGTTAACATCACCATTGCATTTAATGAAGATTTAATTGCTTTTCCATAAGCTTTGAGGGTGGAACTGTGTGTTTCAGGCAAGCAAAGTACAATTTGCTTCTTCCAAGAGGAAAAAAAAAAAATGGGTTCAAGAAAGGGTAATTTGGAGCTGAGTTGGAAGTTGGTGGGAGGAAATGGGCCTTAGTAATCCATAATCAAACAAAAACAGATTGTACTTTTGGCTCCTAAGGATTGATCACGATGTGCACTATCTGTCTCATCATGCTTGTAACCCTTTGCATTCATTCTTCTCGTACTTGGCTGTCTTAGAGAGAAGGAGAATGACCCATAAATAAATTATTTTAAGATATGTTATAATTGATGGAAGAGGGCTTGATTGAATCTGGATCTGATAAAGCTAAACACTGTTGTTCTAATATGGAACTATTTATTTTTGCAGAGATGGGTGGGAACCCTCTGGAGAACAGTGGATTTGAACCTGGTGCCTTTGATGGCCTAAAATTGAACTACCTCAGGATCTCAGAAGCAAAGCTCACTGGTGTGCCCAAAGGTGACATCTTTTCCATAGTGTCTCTTCTTCTCCATATCTGCCTCTTAATAAAATTCAGGGTTATGGCTTCTCTCAGCTTTTAATCTTAGAGGTAGTGTGGAACTACCGTTTGCCTTTTCAAAGAATACTGAGAGGTATTCAGAAACACAACAGTGATTCAGGAAGGAGACCCTATTTTAAAAAATAAAGACACAGAGTTCTTTATTTTCCCCTATTCTTCCCCTGCCCAGAACTTTGATTTCTTTGCCCAAAATCCATCTTTCCTTTTCCTGCAAGGATTTTTTTTTTTTTTTGAATTCCCCCATTTCAGATCATGTGGGGATGGGAAGTGTTTAATGTTACACAACGGAGAGGCATAGCTCCTGGCAACTTCTAGGGAATCACACTATGACTATGATGAGGTATTGATTAGCCATCATAAGTAGTGGAGGTGACACATTGAATGGCATAGTAGCAACGTCCTGATGAAGTTTATGGGTAATTTCCATCTCCTTCCAGACTCTGCTTCTTTCCACTGGGATCAGAACTTTTTAATAAATACTGAATAGAAATGGAATCCTTTTCTGTAGACCAGTACCAATGTTATGGCCTTAGAGCAGGGGTCTCCAACCTTGGCAACTTTAAGACTTGTGGACTTCAACTCCCAGAATTCCTCAGCCAGCTGGCTGAGGAATTCTGGGAGTTGAACTCCACAAGTCTTAAAGTTGCCAAGGTTGAGACCCTGCCTTAAGCATTTCAGAATGCATTACAGGTAGCTCTTGACTTACGACTACAATTGAGCCCAAAATTTCTGTTGTCAAGTGAGACATTTGTTAAATGTATGTTACAACCTTCCTTGCCATAGTTGTTAAATGAATCAGGGCAGTTGATAAGTTAGCAACATGGTTGTTTAAGTGAATCTGACATCCCCATTGATTTTGCTTGTCAAAAGGTCGCAAAAAGGGACCATGTGACTCTGGGATACTGCAACAGTCATAAGTATGAGCCAGTTGCCAAGCATCTGAATCAGGGGTGGGATGCTACTGGTTTGGACTGGTTCTATACAACTGGTAGCTCCCAAGAGCAGCTGACACCGGTTCTGTGTTTGCTGATCTTGGGCCCACCCGCCCGCCCGGGCTCTTACCTGTCCTTTATTTCCTGCTTTTTCAACCTCAGCTGCTTTGCATTTCTGAAAAAGCAGGAAAAAAGAGGCTTTTCAAACACTTGTGCACCCACGCACAGCGCTTGTCAGCTGTCCGGGCAGCACAACTGATGTTTTTTTTGCAAATGCTGCACACACGCAAAACGCACTTTCACCAAACCAGTAGTAACACCGGTTGAATCCCACCCCTGATCTGAATTTTGATCCCATGATCACGGGGATGCTGCAAAGGTGGTAACTGTGAAAAATGGTCATAAGTCACTTTTTTCAGTGCCATTGTAACTTTGAGCAGTCATTAAATGAACTGTTGTAAGTCAAGGGCTACTTGTATTGCTATATCCCATTTTACTTCATTTGCAGCATCATTTTCAGTTCAAAACATTCATGGCAGGGTTCATTCAACAAAACAAGGTTATTTGGTTAATGATGATTCAATCCTGTACATGAATTCAAGCCATTGAGTTAAGCCAGGGAACTATAAAAGTTGGCTAACCATTGTTAGTGCATAGGGTAAATATAGCTCCTCTCTTTTTATTGTTGCTTTACCTGTTTTGAAGCACCATAGAATGCTGTGGATTTTAGAAAACCTAATATTATCCTACTCTTCTCTTCCAACCAGACCTCCCTGAAACCTTAACTGAGCTACATCTGGACCACAACAAGATCCAAGCAATTGAATTAGAGGACCTGATCCGCTACTCCAAAATCTACAGGTAGTGTCAATAGGAGAGTCATTTGTGAAGAGTTTGCCAGGATTGCGCAGAAGAAATTTGGGGCAAAAGTAGGAAAGTCACTAATCTCTAGAAGTTACAGAGCAATTTCAGTCACCATTGGTGACACTATCTGCAGCTTTTATGAGTCGCAACATCTGGAGAGCCACCAATTAGGGTATGAATGAGATACAAGGCAATTGATTTGAGGCTTCGCAACATACAGATCAGAAATGAAAATAAACTTGAGTATTTTTTTTTAAAAAAAGGAAATTATCCTACCTCAAGTCTGTCCACAGCTCCTCATTCTAAGCAAGGAAGCCAAAGCAGTTCCCGCTTCAAAGTTAGAGAAGAAGAAGAAGAAGGAGAAGGAGAAGGAGAAGGAGAAGGAGAAGGAGAAGGAGAAGGAGAAGGAGAAGGAGAAGGAGAAGGAGAAGAAGAAGAAGAAGAAGAAGAAGAAGAAGAAGAAGAAGAAGAAGAAGAAGAAGAAGAAGAAGAAGAAGAAGAAGAAGAAGAAGAAGAAGAAGAAGAAGAAGAAGAAGAAGAAGAAGAAGAAGAAAGGGGGGGAGAATACAATAGTGGAAGGAAAATCTGTTTTATCAGTTGGCAAAAATATGTTGAGAAAATAGGGAACATGTTCAGAGTTAATACATAGTAAGGGCTATTTTTTAAAAAATGGAAGGAATGTTTTTTTTTTTAACCAGTCTACCTCATGAAACTTTTGATACGACTTTTAGTTTCCCTAGAGATGCCATTCTTAGCATGATGTAACTCTGGCCTTGAACCTTCTTCTGCATTTCCTTTTCCTATGACCTTGTAATTCCAAGGTTTTTGCAGGGAATCATTTCATGTTGTCCACAAAAGTTGTGATGCCATATATGGAGTTAGAAGGGCCAAGGGAGGAGGTCCATCAAGTTTTAATCTTTGTGCATATATAAGCAAAGTTGCTCTATCTCTTTCATAACTTGGTAGCTGACAGAATGATTCTACCTTGGAGGTTCCTACCTAGAAGGCCCCCCTCTATGCTGAAGGCAATCTGCCCAGGTGCCAAGTATGGGACCAAAGTCAACTTCTATCCTCCTATAAAAAAACACTTAATCTTTCCCCTGGTATAGTCAACAAAGTGAGGAGACCCCATGGCTTAGGCGTTAATATATATATCTACCTAATATGCAAGTAGCCTGGGTTTGAATCTCAGAAGGGTATGGCTAGCTGATGAGCGTTAAATACCAGTAACTTGAAATAGATCTATACTAGTCGCCCTTTATTTCTTTGTAAATTCAACACAAAAATAGTTTATCGCGAAAGCGACTGCCTGTGAAGGCTCCTGGATTGGGGCTGAAAGGTAAAAGTGGAGCAGTTGCCCTGATAAAAAAAAAACTTTCTCTATCTGCCGAATTAAACCTTCTACAAATTATAGCTAAAACAGGATTTTAGATCGTCAAGAAACATGTGTTTAAAGCACGGATCTCTATTAAGTAGCAAACAGTAACTGCAAAGAGAAAACAAATGTATTCCAAAAACAAAAATAGAGCATTTCACCAGCCAGTGCCCCAAAGATTCCCTCCCTTGTTCCTGGCTTGCAATCCCTAAAGTCGAGCAATAAATTCTGCTTCAGCACTTAGGAGGTACATTTCTTTAAAAAGTTTCACCAAATAAGAAAGGAGAAGAAGGGGAAGGGAGAGGAAAGGAGATCAGTTCTGTTAAAACCAAGGAGAAACCTCCCTGGGTAGGAAAGACTCATTCCACTTCTCTGTTTCTAAACCTACAAGCTGCAACATCAATCTTCTCCTACCAGTGTCAGGGAGGTCTGGAGTGCCTCCCTCTCATTTTCCTTTTTTTTTTTTTGGGGGGGCTGTGTGTGCATGTGTGCTTGCGAGCCACAAAAGCACTCCTTTGGAATCTTTAACTGGCTAAAATGTTAAAATGTCTGGGGGTTTAAAATATCCACCCAGCTCAGCTGTGGTCTCCCTAGCAACAAGCTCCTGAGAAATTTCTACTGCCAAACCACCCCCCCCACCGCCCCCAGGCTGTAGGTGAAAGCATTTTCTTCCATGCTCAGTGATTAGCCGAGATGCTGTTCATGACCTTGCTCCTCCAAGTTAGAGAAGAACTGCGCCTGTATGAGGTCATCCTAAGAAATCTTCCACAGTTCAGACTAGCAGAAGGTATTCCAAGCATGAAATGGGAGGTAGAAATATGCAGCAGAGACATAGAGCCACAGCGTGCTCAGTATGGTGTATAATTAAGTGTGACCATGTGCAATTGTGCCAGCTGGTTCCTTTCTCCCCCCCATCATGAATGACTTAAAACAGCCATCACCAAGCCGCTTAAGTTATTGAGTGGTCTCTATATCACTAACCAAAGAAACACGTCTAAAACAATCAACGGACAAGGATGGTGGCTGTGTGAATGCGATAAACAACTTGAACGCACAACCTCAAGTCACAGAATGATAAAATATTTGTTTTTCACCCTATTTTATTATAGATTTTAATTTCAAAGAATTAAACCGTTTGTAGGCAGACCGAGAAGACAGGCCTGGAAAATGAACTGGGCAAAAATCCAGTGGTCCACATTTTCAATTGTTTTCTGTTAATCGGATGGAGGAAATGACTTAATAACTAAAGTAGAATCGCTCTTGGGGATACAGCCATATTACGTTGTCAAGTGAGGCTTTTGAATTTTAACCCACCCCACTGCCCCAACTCACAAATTTATATTTGGAGAGCTGATGTTGTTCTAAATAATGTAACATAGATACAATAAGGCCGGTGCTTCATCTGAGAAAGATGAGGGGGGGGGAATAGGAGGGAGTTTTTAGTATACACTCTGTATAAGCTTCACGTACATATTTAAACTAGGTCTAAATATGGCCTGGCCTTTTAAAGTTGAATATATATTTTGGCCACTAGAGGGGGAAAGAGCTATATTTGTCAGCAATTTTTTAAATGGGTGTTCTTAATGCTGCCTTCCCATGAAGCATTTTGATCTGAAAGAAGCAAACTTGATTAGGAAAGCCTTTTATAAGAATTTGCTTTCCCTGCCTCCCAAGAGGCCATTCCTTTCATCACTTCTATTGTATAAAAATCAGACAAAGCCCAAAGGATTAAGGTCCTTGATTCAGGATTGAATCCCTCCACTTTTGATTTTTATGCCTTGGTTTTGGGCTGATTTGCATGCAATGAAAGGAGAGGAAAGAATATTCTGAGTTTTTTTTTAATTTAATAGCAGCTCAGCATTTTGATTGCAGTGCTAGAAAAAGTATTTCATTTTTCCCTTTGGGTTGCTCACCATATTGAATCACCACCCAAAGGTGTTATTGCCCCATAAGATCAAAACCAGTGCCCATTGGAAGCCCAAACATTTTACTGCAGGGGGCGGTCCTAGCCTTGAATAAAACACAATTAAGAGAAAAAACACAGGGGCATGATTTATCACCTGCTTTTGCCACACTGCTCCACTTTGGGGACTAGCTCCTAATATTTGTCAATATTTTGGATGCAGAAGTTCCAAGTTGAAGCCATACCCAGGAAGTTCGGCAGTCTTTCCATGCAGGAAAAGCTGGCCTTATTTCACACAAAGTTGCACATAGAGCACTAATACCTCTGGAGCGCAGCTTTTAGACACGCAACTCTCCCAACCCCCCATGTGTATTCTGAGGTGGTGGTATAGCACTGTTTTTCAGCAGCTTTAGGATGTGTGGACTTCAACCTCCAGAATTCCCAGCTTGCATTCCCTAGCCAGTTTTTACTGTGGCACAGTAAAAAAAGGAACCTTCTGTTGCGTTCCCTTCTGTTTAAATAGGCTCCAACTAGCATCGCCATCCAGACTCTAGAAATGTGGACTTTTAGATCTTACACTCAATTAGCAGCCCAAAATCCTTCTGCATTTCCTTCTCACCTTTTCCTTACTGGTACACTTATCTAATCCTTAGCTGCCGCTGGTATGGTGCACCAAGACATCTGCTTGCTGCATGAAGGAATGAGAGAATCAGACAGAAGATGGCAGCGTAATCATACATTTGCTTTCTGCTTCATTTGGAAGTTGAAATGTCTGTAACCAAATGCCCTAGGCCCAGACTGATTGGTCTTTGTTTTCTCATTCATCACCATCTTCATCTGTCATCTATAACATTTAAATATATTGCCTGAGTTTTGATTTGGAACCTGTAATATAGACAGATTACATCTTTGATGGGTAAGCTTTAAAACAAGCAACCAGAAATCGGTAATCTGTAATCATATTTTACTTTCCCTTGGCCCAGAGGGAGAGCCGAAAGGGTGTGGAACTTAACAAAGGGACTTGCTCCTCTCTACAAACTTTATGCTGTTTATAAGGTGGAAACGGACTGAGTTCACACAAAACCCTAAACAAGTAGGAGCCAAAGTGGTGAAGGGGTGAAGATGCTAGGTTGGGGCTGCGAAGCCCAAGCTTCAACTCTAGCTCAGTTACAGAAACTATTTGAGTGATTTTGAGTCTGTCTCTTAGTACTTCCTTCCCAAAAAGTTTATTAGGGGAATAATTAGAGTGCTTTAGTGTATACAGGTAGTCCTCAACTTACAGTCATTCATTGAGTGACCATTCAAAGTTACAACGGCACTGAAACAACAGTGGCTTACGGCTAGTTTTCCTACTTACGAATGTTGCAGCCTCCCCCTGGTCAGGTGATCAAATTTCGGATGCTTGGCAACTGGCATGCATTTATGACAGTTGCGCTATCCTGGGTCACCATTTGTAACTTCCCATCATCAGAATTCCATGCAAATTTTTGCAATCAAGGCAGGCCCACTGCAACCAAGATTTCATAACTGAAGGAAGGAAAAGTTAGAAAAGTCTTTACTCTTCCGTTTTGTGGCTCTTCCCCACGTCTGCAGTTCGAGACTTCTGGTAATTTGAGAAAGAACTTTGGGGCAGAGAGGTAGCGGGGAGAGGCAAGGAAAAACTGGCAGAGTGAATGTAAGGAAGTGAGGGCTGATCTTCTCCTGCACTGTAAAGTACACAAGTTGGCATCCCACTAAATCTCCATTTCCTTTGTATCCCCTTTCTCTCCTCATAGACTGGGCCTCGGACACAACAATATTCGCATGATTGAGAACGGCAGCCTTGCTTTCTTGCCTATCCTACGCGAGTTGCACTTGGACAACAACAAACTCTCAAGAGTCCCCCCAGGATTGCCTGACCTCAAGTTTCTGCAGGTATCTAATAAGATGCAGTTCTGTGGCGAGAAAAGTGAGGCCCTGCACTTAGGCAGGGGGAAAAAAAACCCAAATGCACAGGTACAAAATAGACAGTACCTGGCTCAACCCCTGTGAGAGGGATCTAGGTGTTCCACTTAAATATGAGCCAACAGGGTGCTGCTGTGGCTGCCCAAAAAGCCAATTGCAATCCTAGGCTACATCAACACAGGGCTGGCGTCAGGATGATGAGAAGTGATAGTGCCGCTCTATATAGTACTAGCAAGGCCAGGCTTGGAATACTGCTTACAAAAAAGATGCTGAGATCTTAGAAAGAGTCAGACAGATGAGCAACAAGCATGACAAGGGGTCTAGAAGCTAGCTATATGATGAATGGCTATGGCAGGGGTCCCCAAACTCGGCAACTTTAAGACTTCTGGACTTCAAGTTGAAGTCCACAAGTCTTAAAGTTGCCAAGTTTGGAGACCTCTGGGCTAAGGGAACCAGGTATGTTTAGCCTAATGAAGAGATTACATGATAGCTGTCTTCCAATACTTGAAGGGTGGTCACAGGGAAGAGGGTTCAGTTTATTCTCCAAAGCACCTGAGGGAAGGACAAGAAACAGCGGATGGAAGATCGTCAGAGGAAGATCCAACCTGGAACTAAAGAGAAGTTTACCGACAGTAAGAACAAGTAGTCAATGGAATGGCTTGCCTCCTGAAGCTGTGGATGCTCCATCATTGGAAATTTTCAAGAAAAGATTAGGCAACCATTTGTTTGGGATGAAGTAAAGACTCCTGCCTTGAGCAGGGCGTTGGACTAGAAAACTTCCCGGGTCTTTTCCAGCTCTATGATTCTGTGATCTCCAAGTTTCAGGGAGGGCATGAAGTCTAGGAGATCATACATCAAGCTTCAACAATGGGCAACTGTAGAAAATTCATTGGGTTGACATGACCCAAAAACATCCAGAAATCTCTGTCTTCTTCATTCTGTTTTGAAATACCTGTAGAGAACATGCAGATGGAACAAGACATTGCCGTCCTTTACCAATCCACAGATTGCCTTTTCAGTTCCAAACTCTTTCGTGTCCTTTTCCATACTGAATCTGGCTGTGTTGCACTGCAAATCCAGAACTATGATTCTGGAACCCAGCAAACTGATTTTGCAAATTCACTGTGGTACATTAAAAACAATATAGTTATCTGTATCCTGTAGTTTCATGAGTATCTTGTGCTATTGTAATAATCATGGTTGTTTGTTTAGAATGTACTAGATAACCCATGATGCTTTCAGTTATCTTTTCAAAGATCCTTACTAGATCCTTCAGTGCCTTCAACAATGGCAGAGCTTTTAATGTACTCGAAAAGTTCTTAAAAATTCAGGAAGATATTCAGAGATGTATCTATCTTGAATGTTGAACTGTATAGTGTTGAACTGTATAATGCAGTCAAACACCAGGCGTTCAGCACAAGAAATGTTTTATGACATTTTGTATAGTCATAACATGCTTTATGATAATGTTTATCATAAAATGTTGTACAAAATTTGCCAAATTTCAATTCCACAGGAGTCATGGGTCCCAGATTTTGGATGCATTCTGTAAGTTAGTCCATTTGAGGTTGCTTGATTCAAAAGGCTTTTGCCCTACGGTGCACCATTTTCTCCAGGTAAAGGTTACAGACCTGAGAGTTTTAGATATAGTTATCCTGCTAGGAAAAATGGATATTGTACAATTTACAAAACTCAGTTAACAATACAAATAACAGCAAAGCTGGAAATTGTTATGTCCTGGGAAGGACACTGTGTTGAAATCAATAGAGCTTATTTTGGTTGCTGTAAAACCATTACATGAATTCATAATCTTTAGACACTCAACATTCCTATGGCAACCTGTGTCAATTGAATCTCCCTCCCTTTGTCCTCCCCCCAAAACCAAACCCCATCACATTTCCAACAAATTCCAATTGTTGCTAAAACAAGCTTTGTTAAATAGGTATACAAAAGGACCCAATGATTTAACTGGGATTCTGGGGGGGGGGGGGGTTGTTCTTCATTTTGGCTTCCTAAAACCATTGTTGGTAAAGTAAACAATGTCTGAAACAGCTTTTCCTAGCATGGTGCATTCCAGCTGTATTTGGACTATAGCACCCATCATTCCCAACCAATATGGCCATTGGCTGCTCCAATAGGCTAGTGCTTTAGGTAATAAATAAGCTGAGCTGAGATTTTCTTTTAATTTATAAGATGGCTTACAAAAGAGTTTCTACCTCAAGAAATGATAGGTTCCATGAGGTATTTCCAGCCATCTTATTAGCTTCAAGTTATCTCAAATTCAACAATAAAACAAGATGAGTGTGATCTGAGGAAAATATACATACGTTCCTTCTTGCTTATGCTGTTTCTGTTCTTACCACGTGCAGAAATGTTATTTCCCGGTTATTTCCCATCTTCTCATTATGGGGAGAGGCGAGGCTTTAAAAAGTAGACCTGTCTGTTTCCTCAAAATCTTAATCTTACCTTAATTTCTTAGGCTTCACAACAGAGGTGGTATTCAGCAGGTTCTGACCAGTTCTGGAGAACTGTTAGCAGAAATTTTGAGTAGGCTGGAGAACTGGCAAATACCAGCTTTGACTGGAGATTTTTCAGTATCCTTCCCCTGCCAAGCCCACCAAGCCAAGCCCACAGAACCGGTAGTAAAAAAAATTGAATCCCACCACTGCTTCAGGGATTTCATCAGGTGTTACTCATGGGTCACCAAGTGTATCAAAATGAGAAACTTGAACACTGGATCCAGTTTTAGCATACAGATAGGTCTCTATGGAGATTCTCAGTCATCCGGGTCAATACATTCCCATTCTTCAGTCAACACAACATACACACATACTTTATACCCAAGAATACACTAAGGCACAAGGCTTGTCCACCCCAAAGATAAAACACCCCGACATAAACTGAGCAACATGGTATATGCACTACAAATGCAGTGAGACATGTGCAGATCTGTACATTGGGGAAACAAAACAACCACTTCATAAACACATGGTACAACTTAGGAGAACAAACCCATCAGGACAAGATTCAGGAGTCCATCTGCATTTCAGAGCCAAAAGGCACTCCTTTGAAGACAGCAAAGTCCACATTTTGGTCAGCGAGGACCGCTGGTTTGAAAGAAGGGTCAAGGAGGCCATCTATGTCAACAGTGAACATCCTTCTCTCAACAGAGGGGGAGGGATATGACATCATCTATCTCCAGTCTACAATACAGCCCTTTCAGCAGTTCCAAGAAGGCTCCACACTCATCTGCACCACTCAGGTGACCCTGAAGACACAGAGAAACCTCCAAATGGCCTCAACAACTCTCTAAAAGAATACAAATGACCAGCTGCCCTGCAAGGAGTATAAATCCTTCCATACCTCACTATCCAGACAGAGCTGAAGAAGCTTCTTGGATGAGAACTGAAATGTCTAAAGAAAGTCCAGTTGCCTCTTGAAAGAAAGCACGTTTGGGATACGGATAGGTCTTTACATTGAAAAATGTTAAGATTTGAACTGACGTACAGGTAGCCCTTAAGTTACAATCATTCATTTAGTGATTGTTCCAAGTTACAATGACACCGAAAAAAAAGTGACTTATGACTGGTCCTCACACTTGTGACTGTTGCAGCAACCCCATGGTCACATGATCAAAATTTGTGTCCTTGGTAGCCATCAAGTATGTATGATGGTTGCAGTGTCCTGGAGTCATGTGATTGCCATTTGTGACCTTCCCATCTCACTTCCAAGTCAACAGGGGAAGCTTAATGCCTACGTGATTCGTTTAACATCTGCAGTGATTCACTTAATAACCATTACCAAAAAAAAAGTCATAAAATCAGGCACAGCTCACTTAACAACCACCTTGCTTAGCAGTAGGAGTTCTCACCCCAATTGTGGTCGTAAATCGAAGACTCCCTTTGTTCAAGGCAAATGTCTCCATTGATGAAGGTATGCCCAGTTGAGCCTCCGCTTCTAACCAATTCTTCTGTCTTCTTCCCCAGGTGGTGTATTTGCATTCCAACAACATTACCCATGTTGGCGTTAACGATTTCTGCCCTGTGGGCTTTGGGGTAAAGCGTGCCTCGTACCATGGAATCAGCCTTTTTGGCAACCCTGTGCCTTATTGGGAAGTCCAACCAGCTACCTTCCGCTGTGCCACTGACCGCCTGGCTATCCAGTTTGGCAACTACAAAAAATAAAAATCAAGAATAAACGAGGGAGGGAGGGTCGGGTAGAGGGACAAGGTAAACCCAATGGGGAAATGAGGGGGTGGGAGTAGGGAGGGGGATGTGAATCAGGTGAGTGTGAAATGAGGGCCATTCTGAAGAAGTGAGAGTCACCGGTATGGTCATGCTAACCAAAAAAAAAAAGTCAAGAATTATTGACTTCTATGAGCCAGCCAATGTCCGGGATAGAGCAAGGGATGGGAAGGAAGTTCATAGAACAAAGGGAAGAGACATAGATGAAGATCTTACGGTATGGTCCATTTAACTAGCCTACATTAGTCCTGCATTTGAAATCAGCTCGTTATGATCTGCAAACAAGCACTTGTCTTTCTAGTTCTAACAGGTTTGATGCTACTGCTGGCTTGTCTGGGGCAGAACAGGGTGGGAGGGGTGGGAATTGAAGGGATTCTGGGCTATAGTTTTGTTTGCATGAGGAGTCCGCTCTATCAGACCTGCTACACCGATATATTGTTGATTTGTGATTGACTTATGTGCCCCCTGAATTTAGCAGCTTGCAATATGGATGCCATTTTCTGACCGCAACCTTCATATATTATAGAATGTGTTGGGTGATCCAATGAATTCTGTTTCTGCATTTCTTTAACTTGCAAAATCAGCCTCTGTATATCTTTTTTTTAAAAAACAAAAAAAACAAAAACAAAAGAGGAAGGCACATCTATATAATGTACATCAATCTTATACCAATTAAACTATCATGACTCCTGCCAAAGTATCCTAGGAATAGATTGGTGAGCTGGCTGCAAAACCTCAACAACTCCCAAGATTCCTTGGGAAAAGGAAGTGATTAAACAGACTGAAAGTTCTACTGTGGCTTCTATATACCTAGGCCTCTAGCCACTGGCCATCTGGCTTCTAAACAGTGTGGCTGGAGAAACACCCATTATTCTACTCTTTATTACATCTTTATTGAAAAAAATAGACCTTGTAAATGATCCTACACAATGTATAAGTGGCCTGTATTGATATCTGGAAATGCTGGTTGTTTGAGAAGATTAAGAAGTGAGCAAACATAATGTGGGATTTTTGACTCATCCAATAGCAGCAAGAACAACCAAAACATCAATAATCCTGTGCAAATTCTGCTACCAAAGTCCCTAGCTTCAGCACAAATCAAAGTATATTGTCCTTTGTTCAACTCAGGTTCCAATTACCACAGCAAATACGACATTTCAGCAAGGCTGGGCAGATGATGGAAGAAACGCCACCCCTTTGGGGGGTTCTTTCTCTTAAGTAAGAGAGGCTCAGCATGTCTCCTATGCCAATTAGCCATTCCTTATATCGAAGAAGAAGACAATGAGAGTAACTTGTCATGGGTGCACAGAAGATCCAGAAAAGTTTTCTCAGTTCACTGTCCCCATTCTTCTCTACTCCTCCTTGTTCTGCCTTCATTTATTCTGGAAAAGTGAAGTGGAGGCTAGGTCCCTGTGGCCGTGTCCCCCTCAAAGTGTTTGAATATCATTAGATGTATGCCCTATCCCCGCATGGTTGCTTGGTTTCCTGAGGCGTAGAGCTAAGACGCATTTAGAAGAGGCGTTCATTGCTGTATGCAGAGAATATAATGAGGGGTCCAGCAAGGCTGTCCTACATTGGTAGGTCACCTGTCTTTTCCAATTTAGTTTTCTGTCCTACAAGAATATTTAGAAAAATCTGCTATGCAGGTAAATAATGGAGTAACTGCAGGAGATCCTTCGGTTGGTAACTCCGAGAAGCCTTTTGTCCAAAACTCTCAGAGGCTGAGGGTTAATGAAGATGTATCAATTGGGGTAGGCTGTTCAGCTCCAATCTGATTCATTGATCTGAGATTTGAATGGTTAATTTGATTGGCTTGGAACTGATTCAAGGAATTGAGTCTGCCTGATTTTCTGAATTGATAGGGGGTGGGTGGGGGGAGATTTTCACTCATGCTCAAAAGCCATTCCATACAGGCAAATCAAGTCATCCTGACCTTTTGATCCAAATTGTCAATCTGATTTGGAAGTTAATTTGATTCAGAGGTCCAGGCCTACTATTACATAACTGAACCGTCAACGTGAAGCTTTTGCACAACCCTATTACACAGTAGGTGGGAAGTGGGCAGGAAATAGATAGCAATGGGATTTATCAAAATAGGAAAGGATAAAAATAAGACATTTGGGACCCAGAAATACCTAATGGATCTAGACAAACAACAACAACAACAACAACAATACCCAGCTCTGCCCAGTGCCATAGAAATCAGTCAACCAATGGAACAGCTTGCCTTCGTAAGTTGTGGGAGCTTCATCACTGAAAGCTTTCAAGAAGAGACTGGACTGCCATCTGTCAGAAATGGTGTAGGGTCTGCTTGGGTGGCGGCGAGGGAAGGTTGGACTAGACCTACAAGGTCCCTTCCAACTCTGTTAATCTGTATCTGTATTTGGAAATGGAACCTGCAGGGCATGAATAATGAAACCAGAACAAGCCGGCCCCCAATACTATACTGCACTTCTATTCTTCACTCTGATGCAGGCTTGACTTTTTGGGTAGTTGTGATCCAGCAGACTGAGGATGATCAAGGAAGTAGAGATATTGAAGAAGCTGTGGGTGGGTGTGGGGGGAGAGAAAACTGGGAGTTGAGATGGTAGGATAGCACTTTTCAATTACTTGAAGAATATAAAAGGTGTTGTTGTTTTTTTTAAAAAAAGCGCTATTCCAGATAAGGGAATATCGCTTGCAATTTTTCAAGCCATTTCTATAACCCTACACTGAGTGTGACCCCAAAACAACGTTATCGTTTCACAGTTGTGGAATTTTCCTTTTTTTTTCTTTTTTGCTCAATCCCCCCTTTTTCATTAGGTAGCAGATCTTCAGTCCAGACAACCCATAAGCTTCAGGTCAGCTCTCAACGATGACAATCCCAAACCTAATTCAGAACATACATCTCCCTATCTTTAGTCTTTCATTGTGGGTGTGGGGGGCTTTTTTTTCTCTCAATCAGAGGCTGGGAAGAAAAAAAAAATACATATAGGAAAACCTCCAGAGAGGTTAAGAAAAGGCGAGAGACTTGTTTACCCACAAGCTTTGGTGTAAAACAACTTTCATTTCCAAGTAGATATCAGATTAAGAGCAGTGCTGGATTTAGGCAGAAGCTAAATAAGGAACAGTTTCGGGCCCCACAAAATTTCAGAATGTCAGTTTTCCGATTTTGCAAACAAGTTCATTATTAGCGATATTTTTTTTAAATAATTTTGTCAGCATTTTGTATGTATATTAATGTATCTTAAAATTATTTTTAAAATTAGATTTAATTATTATTTCCAGGATATATTGTATTATAATCTATGAGCAAAAATCAAGCCAGACAAGTGATAAATCACTAAATGGACTCCTTTGGAAAGGAGTAAGTACACACACACACACACACACACACACACACACACACACAAACACACCTGTTTTGGTATGGACCTTAGCAAAACCATTCTATAGTAGCCTTTTAACCAGGGATGTTCAGGGTCTCACCAAGTCTAAATCCTGCAATGCAAAGAGACAGAATTTATGAGAAGCAGAATTACATGCATGCATGAACATATCCTTTATATTTTTATTGAAAGTTTTAACAACAATAGTAAGAGCTAATGCAAACTAGAATAGAATGAAAAAGAAGAAAGGGAAAAATAAAAGTTAAAAGTGCTAAAATAAAGAAAAGTGGAAGAAAACTAGAGAAAAAGAATACAGATATAAAGAAAGATAAAAAGACGTAGTTTTCAGTCTTCTTCACAACAGTTACAGCTACAATTATATTTTAACTTCTCTCTCTCTCTAAAGTTACATCATTATTCTCTTCTTTCTGTAATCTATCCTATCACATCATCAAAACTATAAATCACAAGTTCATTTTTACACAAAAAAATCCATAACGGGTTTCCATTCGTCAATAAATGTACGTGTTTCCATCTGCATGCCTGGAGATATGGACTGTAACCCCATCAGTGAAGGACCCTATATCATTGCTAAGTTTTTTGTCCAGTTAATATTTTTTTTTATCAACAGATTACATGTGTACCGGAGGTGGGGAACTATGGCCCATTTATGACTTGTGGCCGGCTCAGGAATTCTGGGAGTTGAAGTCCACAAGTTATAAAAGGGACATAGTTCTCCCACCCCTGGATACAAACAACACTAAGCTGTAAAGAAATAATTTTGAGAAGAGGAAATTTCCTTTTGTTCACTTCCTGCTTCTGGTCTTTGTTATAGTTCAGAAATGCATGACGGAATAAAGGGAACCTTTTTTCCCCCCCAGCCTATTTGCTTCTTCTGCATCTTGTAGTGCCATGCAGTGCATGGCCGTTCATCACAAATGACATTGCATAGGCGATCTCTGGGACTTCATCTTTACTGCATTAATGTTAACGGAGCAGCTCTGCAGTGTCTTGAATTGTATTATCATATTTTTAGACTGTCACCAGGTGGAACAAAGGCAACAGTTAACCACTCAATACAAAAATAAAATCTAGTTAAAGGAAAGGATGCAACTGTAGGGATGAGGGAAAATAAGAGCAATTGCTTAGATGTGAATTCTTGATTTGACCTGTATATTCACACATCGTACAGATTTCTCACATTCTCTTGGTGAACTTTTTAGAAAAAAAGAAACTCATGTTTCACAGTGATGTCCAGTTCCTGCAGAGTCATATAGCTGAAATCTGTCTAGCTGTGAATTGGATAACTAAGCCTTTGTCTTTCT
This sequence comes from Notechis scutatus, assembly GCF_049901735.1. NCBI lineage: Eukaryota > Metazoa > Chordata > Lepidosauria > Squamata > Elapidae > Notechis > Notechis scutatus. The sequence goes on along the minus strand of NC_142010.1, from coordinate 152,757,052 downwards.
GTCTGGTAGCAGGAAATGTCTTCCTAGTTTTGTCCTTCCTCCTATTAAAATAAAAGTAGTAGGTTTATGGGTTTTATATAAAAAAATATTGTGGAGCCAAGTACAATGTTGACTCTTGTAGAAGTGTCCAATAAAGTTAGCAGTAATTGCCACCTTTAGCTGTTTTCGCTGGGGTTTGGTGAATAAAAACATCTTTTCGATTTAGAAAGTCAAGCAATAATGCAATTCAGCCACAGACAGGGAGACCAAAAGCAACTTTGTGCATTATTTTCTTTAGATGTCTATGTATGCTTAGGACTTTTCAAAGTGTCCATCTAAAAATATAAAGTATGTAACTGGCAAAAGAACGTAACCTGCTGTTGAATATTGTATGTGATATGGCCATCTAGTTTACGACATGCAAATGTATTTCTGACTGAAATAAAATTTTGGCATTCAGCATATTGTTCCCGTCCTTGAAATAGCTGCAAACATCTATTTTACCACACACGTGCTGGAGAGATTTACAGCTAACTAGAGCTTCTTGCTGGACGTACAAATAAGTTGTGGGGAAAAAACTGCCTGCTTCAAATCTATTTTTTTTTTTTTACATAAATGCCCATTTAAACAGCATGAATTCTTAATTCTTAACAAGGAAGCAATTATCACTGCACTATTAAGGGACAGCAGTTGTATAAAATGTGAAAAAACATAAATCAGTGCATCTTCTGATATGGCTTCGTTGATAAGGAGCTTTTATGACAATAGCTTGCTATTGGAAATGTCACGTGTCAATTGCTGCTAAAGCTTTTAAAGTTATTAAGAAGTTGTGATGGCTTCAGTAGTCACAACCCTCTGCAGCAAAGCTGACTGATGCTCACGAAAACTAAAATTCCAACCTACATGGAAAGCTTCAGATTGTGGAAAGCCTCAGCACACAAAAAATTCTAAGGGATTTATTTTCATTGGTTTATAGTTAATAGCAGGAGTGTTCTCAAGGGTGGTGAAAAAAATCAAAATGGCTACCTCAACCATATGATCCTAGCCCTGCCCCCTTTTCTCCTTGTGTTACTTGGAATGTCATTAAAGGGGCAGGGGGTTACAAGCATTCAGTTGCAGCCACTATCTTGACACACGATATTTCCTGTGAATATCTTATTGGCAGTGGTGGGATTCAAATTTTTTTACTAGAATACTTTATTGGCCAAGTGTGATAGGACATACAGGAATTTGTCTTGGTGTAAATACTCTCAGTATACATAAAGAAAGAAAAGTTCTGTGGGTGTGGCTTGGTAGGTGTGGCAGGGGAAGGATACTGTAAAATCTCCAGTCAGAGGTGTTATTTGCTGGTTCTCCGAACTACTCAAAATTTCCACTACCAGTTCTCTAGAACTGGTCAGAACCTGCTGAATACCACCTCTGCTTATTGGGATTGTTAAGTTTGGGAAATAATGGAGACCAGACATCTGACCAGTGACTTCAACTCTTTAATAATCGTAAATAGAACAAAACCCTGATTTGCATTTATGTTAGTAACTTTTATTGATTCACAACAGGGATAATCAGTTAGAAAGTCCTGGCTGAAGCTGTAGAATAGGGTAGCTGCAAACTAACAAGGATCAACTGCAATAATTGCTGAAGAAAGATCTATGAGGACTCAGAAACTTGCTTTTTGTGTGCGTGTGTGCTAAACTAAGCAAAGCAGTATAGATGCAGCCATTGTGGTCTGTAAATCATAGTTGACTTATGGCCTTGCAGTTTATGTGAACTTTCCCAACTATGAGTTCTTCAATAAATCAACTAAAACAAACCATGGTTTATGCATTGTGCAAACCTACCCAGACACCATGAGGGAATAGTTGAGGTGATTCTACAACCAAATTTCTGACCAAGTGATAATAGAAAACAGTTCAGAAACAGAGCTGTATTTTTTTTTTTGTTGACTCCATTTTGGCCCACAAAGGAAGACTTGAGGAGTAACTGAACAAATTTGCCAGAAAAAGAGCATTGGAGACTTTCAGTTTCATTCAGGGTCTTTGACTGAATCCATCTTTGACTGCCTACAAATTTGGAATGTTATATATTTGCTTAGCTATATAGCTGTCCTCAGCAGGTTAAATTTACTGTGTTTGATCTGAATTTCTGAAGCCCTATTTATTATGGTTAACTCAAGACCTTGATTTGAAAAGTAACGAGGTTCTCCATCAGCCTATAGACTTGTCTTTTTTATATTTGTTAATATTTATTTGATTTGATTTATTTAAGAAAAATTATATGCCCGCCCAATTCACTCTCAGAGACTCCGGGCAGCTTTTGCCATTGACTTCAATACAACTTAGGCAGCCAATAATGTCTCATCCAATTTCCCTATGGCCAGGCTGTCTCCATTAAACAAGCGAAGGGGAAATCCGTTGGTCAGGACTGGGATGTGGTTAAAGGTTCTTACTGGGTCTCCTGAGGTCCTGACCTTGGGAAACAAAATCAGGGAGACATCATCATCAGGAGGCAGAACCTAAAGGTATATTAAGGAGAGAGAATGTAGATCATTAAATTGATTTTAGGACAAGGTTGTCTCCAATTCCCATGTGCTTCCAGATAGATAGTTCATCATTTGGCTCCATCAAAGGAGAGAAGGCCTAGGAGAGAGTAATGGCCAAGAATATGATTGAAATTATTGACTGGTGAGCCAAGGCTATGTCCTACTTTATGGAATAGTTTTCTGTTCAAAGGCATCCTTTACCTGAATGGATGTTGGGCCCAAATCCACTTCATCATAACACATTAAATGGGAGAGCAAAGAGTGGCAGGTGTTCTGGTTAGCTAGTTACAAAATTCCCTTTACATAAGGAGATGTAATTATTTCTGAATTTATTTCTGGATATATAAATTAATCTAGGCAAATGTTACATGAGGCCTGTCTCTCCCCTCCCCCACTTTTAAAATGTTACATGAGCTGAGGTTGTCAGTTGGAAAGCTGACAGTCTGGGTTCACGATCCAAACACTTTTGGTCACCACAATATAAAAAAAAATGTTGAGGCTCTGGAAGAAGGTGCAAAAAAGAGCAACAAAGATGATTAAGGCGCTGGAGGTTAAAACATATGAAGAGCAGTTGTAGGAATTGGGTATCTCTAGTCTAGTGAAGAGAAGGACTAAAAGTGACATGATAGTTGTAATATCTGAGGGGCTGCCAGAAAGATGAGGGGGTAGAACTATTTTCCAAATAACCTGAAGGCAAGTCGAGAAACAATAGATGGAGACTAATCAAGGGGAGAAGCAACCTAGAACTAAGGAGATATTTCCTAACAGTAAGCACAATCAACCAGTGGAATGGATTGCCTTCAGAAGTTGTGGATGTTCCATCACCGGAAGCTTTCCAGAAGAGACTTGGCAATCGTTTGTCTGAAATGATACAAGGCCTCCTGCACGAGCAGGGGGTTGGACTAGATGACCTCCAAGATCCCTTCCAACTTTTATTATTCTATGTTTTTCTTGCCTTAGCTCCTGACCATCTAGCGAGAATATAAGTAGGTACCACTTCGGTGGGAAGGTAACAGCCTCCCAAGCACCTCGGCGTATAGCCATGTTGGCCCAGGGATCATGGAAACATCTTCAGACAATGCTGGCTCTCTTGGCTAAGAAACGTTGATGAGCATCGCCCCCTAGAGTTGGACATGATTGGACCGGGGAAATCTTTACCTTTATGCACAGCTATCTAAGAAAGTTCACTGCTCCCTTTGCTTCTGGATCCTCATCCTGAGATTGTGTTAGAACCAGAGGTGGGTATTCAGCAGGTTCCGACCAGTTCTGGAGAACCGGTAGGGGAAATTTTGAGTAGTTTCAGAGAACCAGCAAATACCACCTCTGACTGGAGATTTTACAGTATACCTTCCCACGCCCACCAAGCCACACCCACTGAGAGTTTACAGTATCCTTGGTGCCACGCCCACCAAGCCATGCCCACAGAACCGTTAGTAAAAAAAAATTGAATCCCACCACTGATTAGAACCCCCCACCTTTTATCCTATCTGCTCCACCTCCGCACATAAGTGGAGCACAGCAGTTTTTCTAGCCTGTTGTGAGTGATAAACAAAAATAAACAAAAAGGCAATCCAGATAATTAGTCAATTTTAACTTTAGGTTACCTTGACACCTTAGTTTTTTCCCCCCTACACAACCCACCTCTGTTAGCCTAATCAGGCATATTGGGAGTAATGATCAAGCTGTCTTTGAAATGATGAGCTAAAGTCACATTCGTTCCTCTGGTGAGCTTATGAGGGAGGCACAATTGAAGCACAAACTTTTTAAAATGCAAAGTTTAGTTATTTACATGTTTTTCATTGGTTGAATTACCACTGGGCTGATTCTTCTAGTCGGTCCCATATTTACAGTTAGGGTTTGTGTATTGCTGCCGAGCTGGCTGTAACATCAACGGGAAATTCATATCTTCTTCAGATGCTATCATGTGTAAAAATATATATAATGCATTTCCTCCCTCCCTCCCCTCCCTCTCCCCCTCTCTAAGATAATAAAGTCTATTAGTTGGTACTTATTTTTCTACTATATATGTTCATTTCTGTAGCCTAAATATTCTCAACTGGTGCTCATTTCTTATCTAGTTCACACAGGTAATCTAAATAGCAAAAATAAATACCCCGCTTCCCCCTTCTTTTTCTTCTTTCACATTATCCCAAATTTTGAAATGCTAGTTAGAAATAAGCTCTTGTGTTTCCATCAGCCATTTTAAATGTAAATGATCAAGTCTCGTTTGCTCATCTGCTTAAATATGTTCACAAAATGAGAAATAGGTTTCAAGCTCAGTATTGACACATTCCAACTCCTTGTCTTGAGTGAACCAGCCCATTGAGACATTCTGTTGCAAAGTTCCCTGCTGGCTCTGTCCCAACAGAAGAAACCATAAAACAAATATTTTAGCCACTTGAAACAATAGGAACTCAGAACAAGCCCTTTGCTCCTTTGTTTTTCAGCCCAGGGGAACAGATGAGGATAAGTGTCTATGCTGATTGCTAACTGTGGTACAACCTAACTGGAAGAAAAATGAGCCAGAATGATGAATTTAAAAAAAAACACCAATGCTGTTGTTAAACAATATGGTTTTCTTTTTTAAAAAGTGGGGATTTTAAAAAAAATGTATATTAAAACTATGTCCTTGGTTATTTTTTCTCCAGGTTAGGTAGCAGATAGCATTCAACATGCTTCAAGTATCGATTTTGACTCTTTTAAAATCTTACTACATTCTTGACATGTACAAGCCCAGTAAAGTATAGTTTTTCTTTGTAAGATTTGCATGCACGAGATGATAGTGGCTGCTTAATAATTCCATGAATAACTAATTGCATAGTTAATTAATTGTATAAATATTCCTCTGCAAGTATTCCTCTGCAAGTATTTAATTTTCTCTTAATTTTATAAGTATGCTTCCACATTTTAACCTGGTCATAAATTGTGCAAATTTATTTATTCATCTGTCAAATTTATAAAGCGCACAAAATAAATGACTTTATTGTGGAATTCATGAAAAAAAAAACCTGAAAGATTCACGAGAAAAAAATAGGAGGATTACAAATATAGGAATATACAGTGTAGTACAGATATTAATGCCAATTATTTTAAATAATGCAGGGTGGCTGAATGATATCAATGGTATTACTACTTAATGAATAATAATTAACAACTGTACATTTCCCATATTAAATGACAATGTAAATGAGGTTATCCTTATACGTGGACCAGCAGTTTTGGATAAATCAGTAAAGCTTTCATTCAAAAATAGGAACACTTTATGATACATCGGCCTGGCTTTTGCTTGTAGTAGAAAGGGTTGAGAAAATATACCATTCTATGGGAGAACAGATACTGTGAGGTCCTTGGTGCTCTCTGAGCTTGTTTTTTTTTTTTTTGCAGATGTTTCATTATCCAACTACCTAGGTAACATTAGAGTACTGATGTTGTTATCTAGCTGAGTAATGAAACATCTGCAAGAAAACAACCAAGCTCAGAGAAAGCCAAGGACCCCACAGTTCAATCCTGAGCTACAAATATTTTCTTGTCTTGGTAGAACAGTACTGAGACAAAGCTTTATTGGTAGACAAGAATTTTCACAAATGTCGTATTGAGAAAGTTTGCACCCCTGCCTGACTACTGTGACAGTCATCTGGCTTTTGTAGGCTCATAAGACTTCTGGCGGCCTCCTGTTTTCTATTGTTGCAGGTATAATTCTTCAGACTCTAGCCTGTAGTTAATGAAGGTGCTTGAGAGAGAGGGAAGAGCCTTAAGGAAAAAAAGACGTATGGTGCCAGAAAAAGTTCAGGAGCATCTGCATGCAATCTGGTCCTTGACTTGGCTGAGTTGCCAACTCAAACGCAAGATGTCTAGGCATATTGATTACGGTGCAGGCATTGTTGGCAAAGCCATTGTCATCTAACCCCGTAGTTCTCACAATGAAAATCCAACAAAGTATTGTTGCTTTTCAGCTCCTCGTGTTCAAGAGACATCACAACTAGTATTGGCTATCTATACGACTTTCTACTCCAGTAGAAAGCCACACACAGGCCTTTGTCTTATGGGTTTGAAGTGTTTCAAGCTGGCAATAATCTTTTGCCTACTCAGTCTTCTATAATATCTTTCATCTGGAAAGCCATTTTCAGTATTTGTCTCTTTTTCCTTGATTTTCAATATCTTAAACCTAGTGGTACCATTCGGTTCCAAGCATCCAAGCTGCAAGGCCACACCTGGTCATTACTGAATCCAGAATTTCTGGTGCAGACATTAAATCTTGTAAGTCTTTTGCATTCATTGCATCTTTTGCACTGAACCAGTGTCATCCCATGAGTGCCCGTGAAGCCAACACAGAACATCATAGCACAATATCCATTTCATTAGTTACTTTAGGCAAGGAATGGTTGTAATTTTACCACATGACCTAGGGGCCCTGCCACGTGCCATGCTAGTTATGGTTCATAACTCCTTTGCTGGAAGTACTTCTGACCTGCACTGAACTGTTTTGATGTGAATCTGTCGTTTGCAGGGGATTCTATTTATTTAATTAATCAAATTTATATAGCTGCTCATCTCAATCGAAGGCAACTGTGGGGTGAACAATTAGCTATCAACCCACTACCAGAAAAAGGAGACAAGACAAGAAGAACAGCTCCATCTCATTGGGTCAATGTGAATGCTTGAATGCTGGAGCACTGGAATGGTTTGTTTCCTCCTCCTCTTGCAACCCTCCCTTCTTCTTTCCCAATGATTGTATGGTAATAAATAATCTCCCATTCCGGCTGGGACCTGCCTATTTTGCATTCTCTGAATAACACTTAGCAGCATTTCAAGCACTTACTAATCATCTTTTATTTATCAGTTTTTTTATCTTGACCTTCCCCTTGGAGAGCTCAATATGGTTTATCCCATGCTGTCCTTACAACAACCTGGGGAGACAGGTCAGTCTAGAGATTATGGCTCATTTAAGAGGTGATCTGATAGCAGAGCTCCCCAGCCAATAATCCAATAATCTCATCTGCTCTACTGTGTGAAAAGAAGGTGGCCGAAGGGGCACAGAAAGTGCCATTTTAAAGATCAATATTTTCACATGCATTTTTTCATTTCATTTTCATACCTTTTCCTCCAAGTAGATACGATAATTTGCAGCTAGGTACACTCCTCGTATCGGTTCTTACTGGATTCTTGGTTGAATACAGTTAAGCTGCACAACTTCGCTAGTGTCATTTCCCCCCGCCCTTAAAAATGGGAAAAACAAGAGCAGAATCTGACATGAGTGGGGAACTTGTAGGATTCCACTCAAACAAGAAAAACTTACCCTGACACCTTCTGAGTGTTATTCCATCTGGAATGAAAGCAGACAAGAAGACAGCAACTTCCCTATTCCCTCTCTAGACAGAGGAAGGCCTTGGCCTATCCTGAAGCAAATCCAGATTTCTCCCAGGGGGCAGCCTCCAGAGAAACCCATAGGGACTGCTGTGAGCCACTATTGTTATTTTTAAAGTATACTATAGCCCACAGTTATAATATAATCCCCCAAGGCAGTGTTTTAGGATCAACTCTCTTCATACTCTACATAAATGACCTCTGTGATCATATTAAGAGCAACTGTGTTCTTTTCGCTGATGATATAAAGCTATTCAACACCACAGACAATACTACTACCCTCCAAAAAGACCTTGACTATGTATCAGAATGGTCAATCAAACGGCAACTTCAAATCTCAACAAATAAATGCTCTGTCTTACATATTGGCAGAAAAAATCAGAAAATAAAATACAAGCGAAATAGTCAAGACCTTGTTGAGGATCCAAACTCTGTCAAGGATCTTGGAGTACTCATCTCAAATGACCTAAGTGCTAGTGCCCACTGTAACTACATAGCCAAAAAGGCATTAAGAGTTGTAAATCTAATCCTACGTAGCTTCTTCTCTGGTAATATCACACTACTAACTAGAGCATACAAAACATTTGCTAGACCAATACTTGAATACAGCTCATCAGTCTGGAACCCATATCATGTATCTGATATTAACACAATTGAAAAAGTCCAGAAATATTTCACAAGAAGAGTTCTCTGCTCCTCTACTCATTGCAGAATACCTTATGCCACCAGACTTGAAACTCTAGACCCAGAAAACCTAGAACTATGCTGCCTCCGGTCCGATCTAAATATAATATATAAAATCATACATTGCAATGTCCTACCTGCAAATGAATACTTTAGCTTTAATCATAACAATACAAGAGCACACAATAGATACAAACTCAAGGTTAACCGCACCAAACTTGACTGCAGAAAATGCGACTTCAGCAACAGAGTGGTCAATGTTTGGAATACTCTACCCGACTCTGTGGTTTCTTCCCCAAACCCCAAAAACTTTTAACCTTAGACTGTCTACTATTGACCTCACCCCTTTCCTAAGAGGCCCGTAGGGGGTGTGCATAAGCTCACCAATTGTGCCTACTGTCCCTGTCCTATTGTTTTTTTATTTTTCTTATAAATATCTATCTCATGTATTCAAAACTATATTTATTCTTACACCTGTATCTTGTAAGCGATTGACAAATCAAATAAATACTAAAAATACTAAATATGGAGGCTGGCATTTTGTTTTGAAACTTGCCAATGGGTGCACTTCCTATCTTGTGCTGTCAGGAAGGAGCTTTGTGGGCAAGTACCTTGGTAGGTGACCCCTGCTGCTGGCTGAGGCCAATATGGGACTTCCTTTCTCTACTTTGGCCACTCACCTGTATGTCTGCTGCTGAAAGCTCTGGTTTGATCAATGGGGTTCCTTCCAAAGATCTCTCTTATTGATGGCATGAGTGCTGCTGACTGATGGACTCAAGGCGTGGGGGGGGGGATTGGGTTCACCCTGCCAACTGGCCAACAATGCCCATTAGCTGATCGCTCTGCTTAGAAGCACCTTCCTGGCAGGGCAAAAAATTAATAAATCATTACTCTTGGGGAAGTTGGGGAAGCATTCTTGGCTGAGCTTTTGCCAACTTGTTTGGACAGAGAGCTTGCAGGAAGAGCTCTCCGGCTCCTTTTCTATCACAAGTTGTGTGCAAGGGTAGCCATTTAAATCCAGTGAGATGGTGGTAAGAATCAGTGCATGTTTTCTTCTTTATGAGACAGCTATCATCCCTGGATAATCCACCACAACTTTCTATTATTGCCCTCAGTTTCTAGAAGCCTAGGTAATGGCTATTTATCTAAAGTTGGACTTGGCAATCATAGCCACCATTTGGATCCCAGCTATAAGACATCTCTGTCCCAATCTGTACATTTTTATTGAACAGCTTTGGAGAATGGAAATAAATTTCCCAAGGAAGGGTGTTCCTGCCTATTCATTTCTGTTGCTTATTCAGTTTTATGGGAATTCTTAGCAGAGCAATACTATCTCTGAGTCCTTCCAATTCCCCTTGACCCCAACAGAGCATGCAATAAGAGAGCATGCAATAAGACTCATGGCAATAAGAGTCTTCCGGTACTTGAAGCAAAGACTATGTCTTTGTCCATGTCTGAGGAGATGCAGAATTCACATACACCAGGAGGATTCCTGGATTTATGGGACTAATACAAAGAAACATACCTGTGTATTTCCTAACAAAACTCTTAAAACATTTTACCACAACGTGTGTTTCTCATTATTGTGCCTTCGATGTTTAATGAGATGGTGTATCTTAAAATTACATATCATTATCTCAGGATTATTACATCCTGAATCTCATTTTGAAATATGATTTGTGTGTGTTTTCTTAAGTTTTCGCGGGTACTTACATGTATGGTATTCAGCTTTGTTCGGGTATTTTCCCACGTCATTATAGTTGTACTTTTAAAGTTGTAGCAACGTTTCGGCAGAATCTCATCTGACTTCATCAGGCTTCTGCATTGTGTTACACAATACAGAAGTCTGATGATGGCAGATGAGATTCTGCCGAAACGTTGCTACAACTTTAAAAGCACAACTATAATGACGTGGGAAAATATCCGAACAAAACTGAATACCACACACACACACACACACACACACACACTGCATATAACTCTATGTGTACATACACATACAATAAACGGTTTTAAATAGTATCTTCCAGGTTACCTCTTCTCTGAGGGCACGGCCATTCTGTCTTACATATGTTCAACTAATGAAGCTGTCATCTTAACCATGATGATTATAATGATAATAAACATATTTAATTTAATTACCTGTTGCCTAACATGTTCAAGGCAGGTGCTTTATTACATTTCTATCCCTCAAGGAAGCAATGGAGCATAATGTACTTTCTGCCTTGAAGCACTGCCACTTGTGAAGTGTTTCTCCTTGCCTTTCCCATGTAGAACATTAATAAAAGATCTATCAGCAGACCATAGACCACATAAAGGAACCTATGGAAGGAAGCTGTCCTTAATATCTTGAGATGACACAGGAGTTTTTACTCTAAACCCAGTGATGGAAAAGTAATGACACCTGTGTATCACATCTGCCTCTTGTGATCTTTTGTTCTTGATTGGACAATCTTTGGACATCTTTCATGTATGGTTCTCCCTCCATCTGTCAGACTTAAGACAAGCAGATCATTAAACCTTGATTGCTCTGAAAATCTGCCCAGCATTCATTGGCTAGCTAAAATCAGAACCTTCACAGATTCAACACTGCAAGATAAGCTATTTCACTGCAAGTGAAGTGTTCACAAAAGATCTGCCCACTACAGAATGGAGAATACTAGCCCTGTCTATATCAACCCAAGGTTAAAATCCTAAGCTTTCTCAGACTTTAGAGTCAACAGACTTGGGGGCTACTCTGATATGTGATTGGCAGGCACAATGCTTATATAATATCACGTCTGGCCTGAGCAATACTTCTTCAGCTTGCAGTTCACAATCTCATCCAGCATGATCAGTGATGAGGGAAGCTCGATAGCAAAGGGAAGGCCATATGGTGCATCCCCCACCATAGAAATGGCAGCTGATCTGTCTTCATCTAGAGCCCTCCAAGTTAGTGTCATAGTTTTAAATCTGTGAGTTGACTGTATGGGATCCATCAAATTACCTGCATGAGGCAAGTAATAAAACTTCCAATTGTATTAAGAACATCTGGGTGACACAAATAGATGGTCTCTTCATTCTACCGAGTCAACAATGGCTGCCACAATGATAACATAAATAAAAAATAAAAATAAAGACAACATCAAGGAGGGTGGAAAACTAACTTTTAGCAATAGGCTTTCTGTCATCTCCTGCTTTCAATAGGCTTGACACAATAACAGCTTTCCCCTTCACAAGGTTGTTATAGGGAGGAAAAATAGGGAGAAGGGTCTGACCTTCTTAGAATGATATAATCCTATCCTACAGATAATGAAAATGTATGTATATGTATGTGTGTCTGTATCTATGTCTCTCTGTGTGTGTGTGTGTGCATGTATGTGATGTACATGTGTGTATGCCTTAAATACTAAGATATTATAGATTTTTGATTACAGGTTTTGGTTAACTTTCAGAATGCAGCAAGAATCTGTTCTCCCAGTTCTAGTGGTCATCCATCTCTATACTGCATGTGTCAGAGCTAAACAGCAGGACTTCATTTCTAGAGAAATATTGTTAAAAGCTGAGCTGAGGATCAGTTCATCCACAAGTTCCCCTCACAGCAGTTCTCCACCTGCTATTTCAGATACATTGGACCTGTCTTTACAAGTTGTTGTCAGATTTGTTAAGACAATGAATAATCTTCAAAAAAGAGTACCTAGAAACTCAAGAATTTACTTTTTAAAAGGAGGGAGAAGAATATCCCAGATTATTTGTCCCCATGGTTTCTTTTATTCTGTGTCCAACCTGAGAACGGATAACTTCTTAATTTATCTGATGCAGTGACCTTTAATCCTGAAGTGCTTAGGCCATGTAAATGTGTTGTGCTTTAAAGTAATACAAAGCTCTTTTTTTTTTTTAAAGAGTGCAGCTTACAAATTTTTCTAGCACAGGCAATGTGGGGATGGAAAAAAAATAGAAATGCATTTGACTTATCTGCTGTCTTCTCTATTCCCTACCCCTCCTTCTCGACTCCCACCTACTTCCGTAAAGGGTACTCTGCCCAGCCCACCCCTCCTGCACTCACGTACTCCCCACACATACACACATCAGCACTGTCACAACCACCATCAGTTGGAAGCTGCCTGCCTGAGCAAAGGATTGGGACTTGCGCGCCTATGGCTGGACTGCTACAGAAACAGGTAGTGGAAATCCTTTCATTGCTCTCAGCCTCTCCATCAGTGATGGAGAGGCAGCTTGGAACGTACCATCTCATAGACCGGAGGGAGGGGAAAGCAACCATCGATGAAGTTCCAGCTCTAAATCCGTAGGTGTCTCTTGATTTCGAGAGGTGGGGAGCAATTGGAGGGATGGACCTGGTTGAGGTGGAGGGTGGGGCAGGAGGTTCAAATCCTTACCATTGGCTTTCGCCTTATTTCACCATTCCCCCCACTGAGCCGTGGTTCCCCTCCTCTTTCTCCTGCCTCTCCCTCCCCCCTCTGCTGAGATTTGCAGCTGGACCAGTGCTCCGAGAGCCCTCGCCATCCTTGCAGAATGTAGGCGCTGCGATGTCAAGCCGCAGCATCCCCGGGGCTGTAGTCAACTAGCAGCCCCCACCCTCGCCCTCCCCACCCCCACCCCTCTCATCCTCTCTTGAAAGGGGGCAAATTGAGCCGAGGAAGTTCCCCCCCCCTCCGCGTCTCCGATTCTCGACTGGATCCGGGCCAAGCTAGAGAGAGAAAGGGGGGGACTCCTAGTTCTACCTCTCTCTCTCTCTCTCTTTCTCTCTCTCTCTCTTCAGCGGCCGAATCCCGAACAGCCTTCCTGCTCCCCACTTCAGTGTCTTCTGCTTCTGGCATGGCCCGGTGAGTACCTTGCGGAGAACCTTTCTAGGGCTGGGGTGGGGGTGCGGGGCAAGGGGAGATCGGGATGGAAAAGTCTGTGTGGTTGATAGATAGAGGCATGTATGTAATATATAACCCCGTAGCGCCCAGTGGGGTTTGAGGAGACTTCCCCCTCCTCCTTCTGTGAAGGGAACCCGGGCAGTCTCCGTCATAGGTAATGCAGAAGGGGGGGGGGAGGGGAGCGGAATGCGGTTGGGATGGCGTGGGGACAAGTCACTGCAGAAAGCAAAGCTTGGTGGCCGTCAAGTGGCGCCCCTCCCACCTTTTTCTTTTTTTAAAAAAAGCTACTCTCCCAGATGCAGCCTAAATTACCCCGGGGAGGTAGCAGGGGAGGTCGGTGCTTAGTACACCTGCAAGGGGGCCGGCTTTCAAAAGCGGCTACTGGGATACTGCTGATCGGTTTGCCCAAAGGGGGCAAATGGCAACCTAGAAAGGGGGGTGTAGCAAGTCCTTTGGCCGCTTGAGGTCCCCTCCCAGTCATCGCCACCCTTTCCCTCCCCACCTTTTCCACCCGACCTCCTCAATGTCGACTTGGCTTGGCTTTCTCTCCTGCTGCACCTTGCGCGCTCGCCTGCCGGCATCTCAAGGTGACAGCGACGTATTCTTGAGGTGTGTGTGTGAGAGGGAGATGTTGGGGGGGGGGAGAGTGAAAGAGAGAGAGAGAGAGAGACTTTGCGTGCGCGCACACATGTTCAAGGAGAGAGGAGGGAGCGCCGGTGACGTCCCTGGCCAGATCAGTAAAGGGGTGTGGGTGGATGGGGGCATATTTCAAAACCAATAGGGATCTCCCGCCCACCTACCCACTGCAGAGAGGTACCTGCATTAAGTGGGGACAGGAATTGGGCTGGGGCTGGAGGGGGTTGTTAAATAGACAATTTTAACAGCAGCGAGCCTTCTCCATCCGCCATGCCGTTCCCACCTTCTGCACCCTTGGTAACTAGAAAAAGAGGTGGAGAGTCAGTCAGACCATAGAGCTTGTGGTGTGTGTGAACATGAGAGAGAGAGAGAGAGTGTGAAAGTGCGAATCTCCCAAGCGATCCTCTGGAGTCCGGCAGGAGCTTTCAATGGCTTGTTCTTCGGGGCAACGGATCCCGGTGTGGACTGAGCGAGACTGAATAAATAAGACTTTAGGGACCGGGTGGAGTGGGGAGGCTTGGCGGGGGGAAAAAGAAGAAAGAATCCGCTAGGTTCAAGTGAGGGGGACGGACGAAAAGCAGTTCGCCACGAACTTCAGCAAACGGGACGCGAATCGCCAGGCCTGGAGGGGAAGGACAAGCGGGAAAAATTCGGGGGAAAACCGAGGTCAGGCAAGGGTATATTGCCTTGTCTAACTCCAGGGGGAGGTAGGATAAAGAGGGAAGGGGGCGACATAAGGACATAAATGCCCTGTCTGGTCTGGGATTCTTTGGTCCAGCCGTCTGTCTGAATAGCGAGAGAAAGCTGTGCACTTGGAGCGGGTCAAAGCAGGGCAACTGAAGAAGGGACGGGCCGCCCCTTCGGGACTTCTATTCGGCGTCTCTCCCTCTTGCCCAGCTCGGCTCCCTCGACGTCTGAGGACCCCCTCCCGCCCCGGAGCGATCACGCCCCCTGGAGCAGCTCTAGCCTCCCCGCCCCCACCCGGCCACCTAAAAGCGACGGGGGGCGCAACCGTCACGCCGCCGCCTTCTCAGCCTCTATGGCTCTCGGGAGAGAGGCGGAGGTCTCCTCAGAGGAGCCCTGGGTGACCGGCAAGGGCTTTGGCCTCCCCACACCGCTCTGAGGCCCGGAAGCAGCGGTGAGGAAGAGGGGAGCGGAGTGGGGATGGGAGGGGGGTAAAGAAGGGTAGGCGTCGCGCTGGGCCTGGCGTGGCCCGCCGAGCCCGCCCGCCAATCGCCAAGGGCAACCGGGAGCGTCTAATTCCGCGGTCTGCTTTGGCGCATTGCTCGAGATGGGAAGCGAAGCGCGTTCCGGCTCTGGCTTTTTCAAGGCAACTGCAGGGGAGGGGGCGGGATCCACAGGCTGCCGGTGGGAGGGGGCGCTGCCTTTCCCCGCTTCTGATTGGTTGAGAGGTCCTGAGTGGCAGCGGGCGCGAGGGGTGGGGTGGGAGAAGAGGCTGAAGAGAGGGGAGGGGAGGAAGGAGAGACGGAGCTCAGCCGGGAGGGAGGGGGCTGGGCTTGACCCACCTACCCGCCAGCGGTGGACTGGGGAGGGGGACCGAGGACCGCAAGATACCCGGCTGCGGCGCCCGGCCGGTAGCAAAGGGCAGCCTGGGGTGGCAGGAAGGATCGCGATGACATCGTGCTATGTGGAAACCAGCCTTTTCTTGGCCGATGGGGGAGGGGGGAGATGCCCACCCCGGCCATTCGAGGAACGCGGGCTTTCTGTTGCACATACCCCCCCGCCCCCTCCGTGGCGCTGACCCTACCGAAAGTCCTTTACTCGTGGCAAAGGCAATCCGAGGCCGCCACCCCCCCTCCCGAGTCGTGGCGAGGCTGGGTGGAGAGGACGTAACTCCAGTCCGGGAGAAAGATGTTGCGGTCGTGACGCTGTAATATTGCGCTTGGAATGAACCGAGCCTCCTTGCTCAGGGACAGTCTACCTCCAACCAACAGGGGTTGAAGGCAAAGGAGGAAGGTTGGCGGCGGCGGAGGGGGGGTGTTGCTGCCACTTCTGTCCTTGTTTCCCCTGATGGAAACAGACTGGCTGCCTCCCCCCACCCCTCCACCCCCCCGGATGCAGGAGAACAGTAGACCAGCGCCTAACTAGGGCACAGGGATTGCACCAGCACTGCCGCAATCATTTTGGGGAGGTGGGAGAGACAAGCAGAGGACGAGGAGGCGAGGCGGAGTGGGGGGGGACCCAAGTGGAAGAAAAATGTAGGCAGAGAGAAGAGGGAGGGGCCAAGAAATATTGGCAGTGGCCTCCCCCTCCCCAGCAGTACAAGTTCACTGGGTGATTCGGCGCCAGCCCATCCCCCCTCTACCTCTCTGCCAACCTACCTCCCAAGGTTGTTGTGACAAAAAAAAAAAAGGAAAAGGGAGGGAGGAGTCATGTATACACCACCCGGAGCTCGGGAATAAAAGGCAAGGTATTAATTTAATAAACCAATGCACCAGAAAGCTTTATGAGAGCATAAGCGCCGGTGGACCAGAGACTCAATTAGTTCATCAGCCTAGTAAATGTGTAAACTGTGCCTTGTTCCCTCTCCTTCTCTTCTACCTCCCCCTTTTTTCTTCTCCTGTGACCCCGTATGCCGATTGTATTTTTAATACATTCTGCCCCCCCCCCCAAATCTTTGCTTAATGTTCTATTGATCCACCTCCGTGTGCTGCAGAGCTCTGTTAGACCATTCATCCTTTTCTCCCCCACTGATCTGGGGTGAGTGGGGAGAGGAGGGGATGGAAAACTCCTGTTGAACAAGCAGAACCTCAGCACCCACC
Organism: Notechis scutatus; assembly: GCF_049901735.1. Classification (NCBI taxonomy): domain Eukaryota; kingdom Metazoa; phylum Chordata; class Lepidosauria; order Squamata; family Elapidae; genus Notechis; species Notechis scutatus. The sequence goes on along the minus strand of NC_142010.1, from coordinate 152,740,205 downwards.
TACATCTTCTCCCTCCCTCCCTCCTCCTCCTCCTCCTCCTCCTCCTCTCTCTCTCTCTCCTTATGTAACCCTGCATTAAATAACCTACTCATGATTTCCCACTCATTTTCATTCTTGTGCCACCCTTCCTATCCCACTCCTCCCCTCAGGATCTCTAGGTCCCAGAGCTAACCAGGACAGAGCCTCCCTCCCTTCTTCCTAAGAGGAGGCCACAGCTGGTTATTCTCTTGTCAATATTTCGGAGGCGTGTTCAGCCTTGGGGATGAGGGAAGGCAATATGATTTGCACCAGGCTGCCTCTATTTGCTGTGAGTTTGCAAAGCGCTGGCCGAGAGATATTGGGCTTTTTATTTAATCATATGAAGAATCTTATCCTTGAAAGCCAAACAAACAAACCCACAAACAAAATAACAGGATTTGTGCATCTGGCATAAGCGGTCAGTCCTCTGGGCTTTAAATGTTTTGACTGGAGTTGTTCGCTGTCTAGAACCCCAATGCTGGCAACCAGCACCAATTCTTTTCTGCAATAAGGACACGCCGCCTGAAACAGGGGAAAATGGAGTTAATACCTCTGTCCAAAAATGGCTCCATGATGCTGTCTCTGCTGGTCTCTCAGACTCTTTTGATCTTCTTTCCCTTTTGTGGGCTTTCCCCCAAGTGTATCTGACCACAGCACGAATATACTTCTTTTTATTGCCATCCCTTAACATCCCAAGCCCATGAGTGAGACAGGCCTGATCCATCCCAAGTTGTACCGCTGTCATAGTGGTATTTTCTCCCTTGTCCCAACCCTGTCCAACAAGTGTATACCAATCGGTTTGGTTTGTCCCCTGTTAGATGACTGCCTGCGACGGGGAATGGGAAGCTGAGGTGGGGATGAGATTCAATTCATCAAACAGCAGCAGCAGATTTCACGCTGCTCCCTGCAGTTATTCTACTGATTCAGAGATGGTAGACAGGCTTTAAATTTTCACAGTCCTTTTGAGATTTCTGTGAACTTTAAGCTGCACAACTTACAAACCCCACTCCCGTCCCCAATTCTTGGAGGCATCATCCAGATGCTTTCCATGAGCTTCTTGCAACATGTTAACTTCTAAAAGTAGAGAGAGAGATTAAGTTCTCGGAAAATGTCAAAGACATGTGCATAGAAATACCAGGACATGTTAATTGCATTTGTTCATCTTAAATCACATTTACAGCTTGTCAAGATGAACCAATCTGGAAGAGTCAGATTGCCCTCAGGGCACATAATCCAGTTTTGTACACTTCTATGCCCCTCCCCCCAAACACACAATATCTGCAGATCCATTCAGCCCCCAAACTCTCACACTGCCTGCCTGCTTCTTATTAGTACAGGGATCTTTTCCTTGAGAATTCTCCCCTTCACCCACCTGGGTTCAGAGCATTGTTCTCACCTACGCTCAGAAATATCCCGCACCAGAAATGGGCTACCATTTGGCACCTGGGAGCTTCATTTCATGGTTTCTTGGGAAGGTGAGACGGTGGTGATCTGAGTTTCAGTGAGCATGAAGAAGGAAGCTGCCTTATTTTAGACTGGGGTCTTTGCTTTCTAGGCAAACTTTAAGCAGATAATTTTCATGGACGTCCTACCTCAAAATGATGGGAGATGCAATTCAGTGGTGCAACCCTATGGAACTTCAGGGTGATGTGCAACTTGCAAGTTGCCCATTCTGATCCTACGTATTGTTTGCAAAATACTTTTCACAAACCAGAAGACTTCAACGTAATTGCTATAGTGATGCATAACTGAATTGCAAAACTAATTTCATTCTTGCTTGCTACTCAACTGCCTAAGAACCTAGCCTAGTCATATTTTGCTATGTCAAAAGGAAGACCTTTGTTTTTATTTAAGTATCATTCTGAATTCCACCCTTGGCCTGGTTGTCACTAGCCCCATTTAGGAGGCACTGTAATCTTCTACTGCTGTCATACAAATAATCAGACTTAGCCAATTCTGCTAGATATGTACTAGATATTCCCTGTTGGTCCAGCACTTGCTCTAATAATTCTATACGCACTATTGGTTTTTTTTACACAAATGCTTCTTTCTGAAATGCATCTCTTCCCTTGGCCATGCCATTTATATCTGTATGGGCACAGAAGTCATTGGGCACAGCTGGCCCTCAAAGGTGATCATGGCTGACCTTATAGATTTCCTGTCAGCCTTGGGTCCTCTAGATATATTTGATCATATTTCCCAACATCCTATCTGAAACTGATGCCCTTGTGACCTCTCGTCCCATTTCTGCAATGGGGTGCATACGGAGCTGCCCTGGAAAAGCATTCAGAAGTTTCAGCTGGTGCAGAATGCAGCTAGACAGGTAGTCACCAGTGTCAGATATCCGACACATGTAACACCACTGCTGTGTGAGCTGCACTGGCTTCCAGTGTGCTTCAAGGTACAATTCAGGGTGCTGATTGTCACTTTTAAAGCACTTCATGGCTTGGGCCCAAACTACCTAAGGGATTGTCTTTTCCTATTCATTTTTACCTGTAGAATTTGGTGCAGCAAGTTGGGCAAATTGCAGATCGTGTCCGCCAAAGAATGTTGGCTTGGTGGGGACTATGAGATCTTCTCTGCCATAGCTCTCACCCTCTGGGACATTCTCCCTTCAGAGATGAGGATGATGTCAACCCTGTTGGCCTTTCATAAGGCTGGGAAGACCAAGCTTTATATACCCAGACCTGGGCCCCCAAGTGTGTTAAGGATCTTATTTCTTGGCTATATTAACACTTGCGGCCATAGTTTTACTTGACAACCATAGATACTTAATTTGTTTTCCTTTGATTTTAAAAATCATTTTATGTTTTTATGAAATATACTGCCCAGAGTCATTTGTTCAGGTGGGCAGCTATAGAAATCAAATCAATCCAATGTTTTTTTTAAAGAATAAAATGCAAAGGATCTTGCAGTGAGAAGCATCAAGTCCAAATGATTCCCAGCATGCTCAGTTCACTCCAGAAACTGATGTTGGGCCTTCTTCTTGGGCAATGCTGTTGCTCCACCACGCAGCTCGCACTCTCCTCCTTGTCATTGGTGATGGGCTTGTAGGCAGGTTAGGTGATTCTGGATTTCAACGCCAGGTTCATGCCTGAGGTCTTGATCCTTCCAGAAAGTGTCTTCAAACATTCACATTTGTCTTGTAAAGAAAACATTGAACTAGGAGTCCCATGTTGCCCTCATGTTGCGTGTAAGTCTGTAAATACGACCACTCTCAAATGACCTCTGGTCTCTCAGCTACAAATAGGAGCTCATTCTACTTCTGTCTCTTCTGCCCTTTTCCCAAATGTTCAAGTTTCATCCAACCAGAGCCACTATAAGTGAAAGACCTGGCATCAGATGTTATCTCAAAACACACACACACACACCGCATACTGTTCTATTTATGCACTGATGTAGTCATCAAAGTGGAAGATAACAAAGATGATGATTTATTCCCCACTTTTTTATTAAGGAGCTGAAAGGGGCATATACAAACACGCCTTCCTATTTTTCTGTCTCTATCTTATGGTGTGGAGAACGACTGATCTAAAACCACTCAATACATTCCAGTGATCGTGGGGAGACTAGAAGCTCAGTCTCCCCATTCCTAATTCAATACTTTCATCACTATTATCACCACTGTGGTTTTCATTAGGTTGAGGCATGTTTTAAGACACTGCACGAGGGGTCAGTATTCAGCCTGGCTGAATGTATAGGAAGAGACCATTCACCTCGATCAGACAGGGTGCGTCCCTTCTGCAATAACAGTATGCGTTTTTTGTCCTATAATCTTGGAGAATTCTGCTGCTCCTAGAAGCAGAATTCTCTGACCTATATAGCTTATGCAGATTCATTGTCATTACTTTGCATAATTCATTCTGTTTTTCTTTAGCTAAGGAGAGGAGGAAAAAAAAAGAGGTAGTTCGTTTTGGGACCACTTGATACCCTCCTCAACAATTTATCTGGCTTCTGAGATTTCATCAGACACTGGTCTCATGTTCAATATAACCTATAGCTCCCTGTAGGCAAGAAAATCCCTTTCAGACTAAAAAAGTGAGACCCTGAAGACGTCAAATTTTATGTTCACTTTTTATCCTCATGTCCGTGAAATGATCAGATATTTTGAATCCTCATTATATCATACAGCTGGGCTTGCTTGTTCGCATCAATACTGTTGCATAGTAGTTCTCTGTTCTCTCCAGTGAAAGCTATGGAGGTTAATCTACAAAGGGCAGGTTGCTCAACTTGGTAGTGTCTTGCTTTAATTCATCTTGTCTGTGACATAAAATCCACATTGGACTATTGTAAAGGTTTCCCTATCAGTCATGTTGATTCTAGGGCATAGTGCTCGTCTCCATTACTTGATTGAGGGAGTCAGTGTTGTCCAAAGACACTTCTAGAGTCATGTATCCAGCATGGCTATATGCCAAAGGTCCATGGAATGCTGTTACCTTCCCATCAAAGTGGTACCTATTAATCTACTTGCATTTGCATGCTTTCGAACTGCTAGGTGGGCAGGAGCTGGAAGCAAGTTGACTGGGAAACTCCATATGCTATTGAACAAGAGCTTCTAACTGGCATTACCATTCTGGTTAATGATCAAGGATGATGGAAGTTATAACTGAATAATATCTGATGGGTTACAAGTCTGTTACTTACTTACATACTTACTTACTTACTTATTTTACTTACTTAACTGAATTTATACGCTGCCCAATTTGCTATCAAGAGACTCTATCATGGATACAAGAAGCTGAAATGTGAATCTTGGCAGAAGTGGAACCAGAGAGCCAGCTTCAGAGCAGAGTGCTCTGTGGGCCAGAATTCAAGCTCAGAAATGCGCATCTGGGAAGGGTGAGAAATAAGATTTAGGAGAGAGAAGTTGGCAGCAGCAAAAAGGCAATAGAGCACAGATAAAATAGAAGCGCTGGTTGTTAGCAAGACTGATGGCAACACTAATAGGGCCAGATATGGTGGTGGTGGTTGCCTAGGAAAGGTTCCAGATGGATCAACAGGTGCACCATATCAGCAGAAGACAAAAGATAGCTTGGAATTATTGGGTGCAGAACCATACTGGAACTCGGTGCTGCCAATGGCTTCCTCTCCGTTGTGATCTCAAGCAACCCAGCATGCAGAGATTAAATAACTCCTACTTTTAAGTCTCAGTACCTCCTAGTAGCAAGATGTTCATCCTACTGAAAGCTTCTTCTTCTTTCCTTCTTTCACCTGCTGTTTGCAACCATTTATCACTTGACATACTTTCTGGAAGCTGAGGGAACAATTTATTCCCAATGACTCTTCTTCCCTCTTTATGGTTGTCTTGCTTAGGGCTTGCCTAAGCAATTTACTGGCATTCCTGGTCTTTTCTCTCTCTTCCTTTTGGCTTAACGCAACCAACCTTCTCAGGCTTTCTTGACCAGCAATAGCTCGTGCGTGATCTAGGCAGGCAGTGCCAATTTGCATCAAAGGATTTGATGTTGTCCAGGGAGAGTAGTTGCTGTCCAGCAGCACTGAGGACCGTTCTTAAGAGTTCTACCATGGAATTGCTGGACATGGAAGGAGGTGGGGGGAGCTCCTGTCTGCTGCAAGAGGGAGCCAGAAGCAACATGCGTAGCTTCTCATTAGTTGGCCATCAAGCCTAAAAACACTCTTAAAAATTCTTTTATTTTATTCATGAGACAACAGATGAATAAATGAAGGCTCATTTGGTGACTTTGAAAGCACACATTTTTAAAAGACAACAAACACATGAACTTCTACACACCGGAAAGAAAGGAAGCCAGCGAACTACAAGCTGAGCTGGAAACCTTTTTTGTCTGTTCCTGAAAGAACCCCAATGCACAAGACGGGATGAGTGCTCCCTTCGAAGAGGAGCCCTGTACCCAATACAGGCTTTGGGGGGGAAGAATAGGACTCCTCTCTTACTATCGATTGCTGGAAAGGAGGGCCAAGGCTGCTGAGGGCGAATAGTGCTTCTACTGTATATACAGGTTATTTTAAAAGGACGGGCTGGGGGAAATTCCTTACACAGAAGCTGCTGTGTTATGGACAATGTGGCAAGATTCTGCTACGCAGCAAGTAAAGGCAGAGCGTGGATATTAGTAGAAAGCAATGGATGTTTATTTGCAATACTGTTTTTGATATGATAGCAGTGTTTTCTTCCTTGCGAAAGATGGATTTTGACTACAATTAATAACATTTAAAGCTGCATGTGAATTATGAGAGAAGGTGTCACAGAGAGGAGGGGGATCAAGCTATTTTCCTAGGCACCTGAAGGCCAGCCAAGGAATAATGGATGGAAACTGAACAAGGAGAGATTCAAGCTGGAAATAAGGAGAAATTTTCTGACGGTGAAAGCAATCAACCAATGGAACAGTTTGCCTTCAGAAGTTATGGGAGCTTCATCACTGGAGGCTTTCAAGAAGAAACTGGACTGCCACCCGTCAGAAATGGTGTAGGGTGTGTCCTGCTTGGACAGGGGTTGGAATAGATGACCTACAAGTCCCTCCCAACTCTGTTATTCTGTTAAAAGGTACCATTTGGAGTTCCTGACCAAATAGATCAACTGGGGGCCATCCAAGACAACTCACCAAGTCATTAACTAGCACAGCTGTTTGGGTGGTACCTAACTGGAGAAATCTAGTCTAAGCTCAATTATCCCTGGCAATTACAATTCCAGTACCAAATGGAGCAATACATTATTATTATTATTATATACACAACTCTTTAGCTGGTGTTGGCCTTCATATGCATCTAGTACTTCCCAAGAACCTTGAATGTTGTGACATATTGTTGTAAGTATCTGTGCAGATCCAAGTACTGGAGTCTTCTGTAACCAGCAGGTAGAAATACACGGATTTTTTTTCTAACTGATTTTTTGGGATGGCACCCAATGTGCCAGTAATCACTAGAACCACTATGACTGGTTTATGCCATAATCTTCCAACTTCAGTTTTCAGATCTTGATACTTTGTGATCTTCTCCAATTCTTTATCTCCTATTCTACTATCCCCTGGCATTGCCACATCAAATTATCTATACTTTTTCCTCAAGCACAGTTAAATCTGGTCTGCTTATGAGCAATGACTTTATCGGTTATTATTTAGAAATCCCACAATATTTAATTTGCTCATTTTCAACTACTTTTTCAACTATATGTCCCCACTGATTTTTTTTCATTGCCAAACATGACAATGTTTACAGATATTCCAGTGAGTCATTTTTATGACTGCGTTAATGTAGTTGTTTGTAATCATGTTGTTGTTGTTGCTGTTGTTGTTATTTGTAAACCACTCAAAAGTTCTGCTTGGGATTTGTGTGTGAACTATTTCAGCCTGGATGTATTAATGCCATTAGACATTATTTCATTCAAAATGTGATTTACCACCCCACAGGCATTGGTAGAAGCCCCATCATGACATCATCACACAAATGAATCAGGTGATGCAATTTTTCAGTCAGATTATGACATCATGCTACAAGTAACATAAGAGTAATTAATCTATTGTTATTTGTACCGGCTGTCACTTGTTTTTTCTTAGTACTATTATAGACACCCATGTGCCTCTAAATGCTGTTCTCATGGCACCGGGTGAGGATGGCAAATAATGTTTGGCAGTAGCTTAACCCTGATCCCTGCTTTTCAGTTTATGCAAATGAAACAACTTTCTGAAATACCTATTCCTTGTGATGCATCATGCTTTTCCTCCTTCCTCCGTGCTTGTTTCAGTACTGCCTTTTGATAATGATGTTTCTTCATGAAAGTCATAGGCAAAAAAAAAAAAAAAAAAGCCAGCAAATTGAAATGGACACTGGGGGGCAATTAAGGAAAATTATTCAAAGGAGAATAGGTAATCCATTATTAATCCCCTACTTGTGTTCATTAGGAAGCAAACACCAAACAGGAAGCTTTTCATTAACATGCAAAATCCCCACTGTTTAATCGAATTGTGCCTGGATAGCACAGTATAGCATTGGATAAAGTATTTGTGTAGCCTTTACTTTTCTTCTAGCTATCTAGAGAGTACTATAAAAGACGTTTGCACATTTTTGGTGACCACCACTCTCCTCTGAGCATTCATTAGTTTCCTTCTCCTCCCCCCTCAAATACAGAACCCACGAGCTCCATACGGAAGTGGCCAGTTGACCCTAGTTCTTGTCTTGTCCTAGAACTTAAATGTTATCCAACTCTGATTGAAAATCTCTTCCAATCAGAGTCTTAATATTTTATAAACTTTTGACTAGCATGCAGAAAATCTCAAGGTCAATTCATATCTTCTCCGGTTAAAAAACAACAACAAAGAACAGGATTAATTAGCGAGAAAAGTCAGGGAAAGACTTTCCCTTTAAATTTTGGAGACTAAATTCTCAAGCAAAGATAAAACGAATCCAAACACAAGGCAAATTCCTATGTTCCTCTGAAGAACTTTCAAGCACATATTTTCTAGTTTCATAACTGAATACATCTGGGTGAAATTAGATGGAAGAAAACAGTTTTGGGGCCTTTACTTTTCTGTGCAGATTATGAAGCTCTCGTTTGCTGAGCTTTATCATGCTTTAATGGAGACCATTTCCTTTGCCAAACTCCCATCAAAACTTTGGCACTGACTGCACCCTGTGGCCAGCCCTCATGGCCACCAGAAGGCATTTTCTAAGGCATTCCACCACAGTTATGATATGTTCATTCCTTGACACATACAAAAGCAAAGCATTTTTCAAAAATGCAACGTCATTTCATGTTAAATATGGTAGAACTAGGAACATTAGACTTCCATTTGTCAGAAATGGTGTAGGGTCTCCCGCTTGGGCTAGATCAGTGATCCCCAACCTTTTTTGCCGCGGCCCGGTACCGGCATCAGCTGGGCGCCCGCGACCCGGTACCCGGCATCAGCTGGGCGCGCTGCCCGGTACCGGCATCAGCTGGCGCCGCCATCTTTTTGATGAAAAAGTGCTTCCGGTGACCTCACGGAAGCACTTTTCATCAAAAGATGGCGGCTCGCCACCTCGATGAGCTTTTCCGGATAGAAATGGCTTTCTACCGGAAAAGCTCCAGCGCTAACACCGCCATCTTTTTTGATGAAAAAGTGCTTCCGGTGAGCTTTCTACCAGAAAAGCTCACCGGAAGGCTTTTCATCAAAAAAGGCGGCAACAAACCAGCGGCCCGGTAGGACTTGTTCCGCGGACGGTACCGGTCCGCGGACGTGTTGGGGACCCCTGGACTAGATGACCTACAAGGTCCCAACTCTGATTATCTGTATCTGTATCTGTATCTCTTTACATTTTCACATGGTTTTAATGAGAATGAACTATTTCTCTAACATCTTTGGAGTGGAATAACACAACAGCAAGATATTGGCACTTTTTTTCTAAAAAATAATCTTAGCTAGCTTTGCACACTGGGTTAATACGTTATTAACCCAAGTGCAGGGTTTTTTTTAGGCTTACATTATTGATGCATTACAAGAAGAAGGAATAACTGGCATTGTATATCTATATATATAAAAGCGAAATACCACTCATGCATCATCACAAAATCTCCACAGCCGTAAAGCCTACAAACTTGAAATTTGATGTGTATGTTCCTCTTGGCTTCTAGGTGCTCACTAGGAAAAGATTTGTTGAAATGACCATCAGAGCATTAGTATTTCATATATTATTATTAACATGCTCTGATGCTAAAGAGTTCTACCCCCCCTCTCCACCTGAAAAGAAATCTGCTCCAGATAAAAAAAAACACAAGCAGAGGAGAGGAATTTTTTACTTTCACAGCACCAAACAGCTTTAGTACAGAACAGTTGAGCTAAGCCACACCCAGGCTCCTTGCTGTCTCTTTCTTGCTCATACGGCAAATACTGTTTCAGTTTCCATGTTTCAGTTTCCAAACAGCCCACAACTCTCTCACACACTGACAGAATGCTAGTCAGATGAATACCGATGGATGCTGGTAGGCAGAGGCACAATTTCCCCCCTTATTTTCCTCCCCCAAAACTAAGCCCGATCACATAGTTTTGTAGTGAAGCATGGGTATAGAGCTAGTAGTATATGAAAGCATCTTTCATAATAAAATAGATGGTTTCAGAATGAGTACAAAATTGTAACTGCGAGATAGGCAGCTATATAAACCCATATAATAAATAAAATAAATATAATGATGCTATACCTTTTCTGGATGAAAAAGAACAAGACAACATTTTAAAATAAATCCGTAACAGTATTTATTTTCCTCCTTAATATTTTAAAAAAAATGCCATTATCAATTTTGAAAATGATACTAATAGAAATCCTTTACAGTTAAATTTATGAAAATCAATGGAATTTGCTTTGAAGTAAGCACCACTTAGTTCAAGTTTTTACCCCCCCATGGATTAGAAAGTAACCCTAAATATTTATTTGGAAGCATGCATACATTAGGTCAATTTACTAAGTAATGTGGGTATGCTTAGGAAATGTCATTTCAATGTACAGGAAGTTGCAGGGCAAAATGCTCTAAGGCCAAACTTTCACAGTTCCCCCTTTTTTTTTTCTTTTAAAGAAAAAGAGAAGGGCAGGTTTTTCTTGGGATTGACTTTGGGATACAAACATGATTTTGATAATATCTTCATCTTCTAATGCTGCATATTGATTCTAATGGTAAAATCCAAATCCTAACCCAGCTAGAAAGTGTAGCTTTTCTCCCTCCCTTCCATTTCAAGTTATTTTGCTTTGCTTCGTGCCATTAAAGTTAAATGGAGTGGGATCTGATCAGGGACTAAGCTGAAAACTCTTCAAGATTTTTAGCTCCATGCCATGAAGGAAAAGCAAGGTCTCCGTTTATGCGAGTTAGTTCACCCATTTCTTCAAGAATCAGCCACCCAGGGATGCAGCGAGTCCTCCTTGGAAGCATTTTGGAGGACTGTAGAGCCTCTCGTGATGCTACTGCTGAATTTATTCTCACTCCTTTTTGAGGCGGAAATTCAAGGAAACAATAATGTAAACCAAAAATAGACTTCAGCGCAGCTCACAAAAACGAAGACTCCCCCTAATCACCATCACAAGCTAAGAAAAAGCCAGACATTCCCACAGGCCTAATACACTGCAACATTCTGATATTTGTTCACCCTCCAGAACTACTCATTAGTAGTCTATCACAAGTATGTTGATTCCTAAATTAATTACTTAAAATTAATTCAGGAACAGCCTCTCCAAGTGGGGAGTGGAAAAAAAGACCTATAGCCATGCTTTCGATTTGCTAGATGGGGCCATTTTCTCTGCTTTTGCAAAGAATCGGCACGTTTGAATTATGTTGGTCTTTCTGTGGATTACGTCCAACTTGTACATCAAAAAGAAAAAGAAAAAAGACTTGTGTGCCATCTTCACTTCAAGCATCCATTTAATGTTTCTCACACCGGTTGGGAGGAGAGATGGGACTGGAAGGAGCATCCTCTCTCATCCAACGACAGAGACGGGTCCATTTCTAAAGAAAGGCTGTTCAATGAAGAAACACCACCGGCACACACAATATTTAAACTAGTGATTCCTGAAGGGGATGAAGGTGCCCCATCAACTGTGCCGCCTTGAAAGAGCAATCTGTTAGGCTTAATATGGGATCTGTCCTCCTGGGGCAAGGAGACCTTTTGCCCCTCCCGCTCCGTCAAAAAACAGTGACATCATTCAGAGGGAGGGAAGGAGGGAGGGAGAACACCCTGGGATTTCCAGAGGCAGCTGACAGCTGCAAGGAATTCCTGCAGCATCACCATTATTAACTGGGCTTCTATCCTTCAGCTGCAGGAGAATATCTGCCTGTTGTACCAGAAATTGGTCAGGCAGAGACACAAATCGGGGGGGGGGGTTGTTTTATTTTTTTAAGCACAGAATAAAAATACATCACCAGTTTTTTTTTATTGAGGAAAAACAACTCACTTGGGCTTCAACTCCCGGAAATAATCTTGACTTCCTTTCTGGCCGGCTTCAGCAGAGGAAATGGCCAATGCTGTGAGAAGGCAAGAGCCAGGACTGCTGCTGCTGCTGCTGCTTCTACTATCTGAGCCACATCCTGGGGTCAGCAAGCCAAGGGGTTGGGAGGAATGGCATGTTTCTCTGCTTCCCCTTTCAAGCTGTGTAGGCAGAGGAGGATCAGGGTGAGCAACGGAAGGGCTGGCAACGAGGGAGATGAATGCAATGGGTTTCCCCCCCCCTTCTGTTCCTATTAGAGTGTAAATCGGTGCCAAAATTGGAAGAGCTCAGGTGGAGCCAAGCCTTCTGGGTGTCGCATGCACCTCTGACAAAGGAGACAAGACAACCCACCACTTGGACATGAGCCTGATTGGGTTGTAAACCCATAGTCAGCTCCTATCCTCCCTGTGGCAATCTTGATAAAGCTCTCTCGGAGCTTATTCCTGCTCCTGCACACAATCTAAAGGACCTATTTGCAGAAACTGACGTCACACATGCAATTAGGGCAAGGGCCTCAGGTTGTACGCCAGTTCAGTGCTGCTCCCAAAATGCAGCCCTTCTAACTATCAGTAAGCATCCGCATGCATGGTAAGTCCATTTATACGCTCTTCAGTCGCACCGCAACTGATAGAAAACAAAAACAGAATGCAGTCTGATAAAAGATCCCTTTAACAGTTCAACCATGATCAAATGGTTAATAGTAACAACCCCACTGAAGCTGTTAATGCGTGTTAGGGGTGGATGCCAGCCTATTATGTCTCCCCCTCCATTTCCAGCATATAGTATATTGCCATTCCTATTTTATTAAGGATGAGTGGACATTCTGACACTCTCACAATCTGTATGTTTCTGGATCAGCATCTTGCAATCTTGATCTTGAAGGCTTAATCATCTCCAGTGTTTCTCAACCTTGGCAAGATATCTTCAGTTGCCAAGGCTGAGAAACACCGATCTATGCTATTCGATCTATTCATTTACTTACTCTGTAAAAGCCATGTAAAAGTTCTTTTCTGCAGTGGTAGAATTATAAAGTTCTATTCACATACACAGGTTGCCAGTCCAGTAATTGCTAATAAATAAGTAGTTCTACAACAGAGTGAGGATCATGAAACTGACAGAGTCAAGCTTTTAACACAGATTGCTTTCTGACACCATTACGTTGCGAACCGTCATCACCCTTTCACCAAGTATGGAAGGCTTCTTATAAAAATAGTGGAACTGAAGCAGAGAGTTCTGAGAATCTGCATTTTGCTGTGCTGGTGGAAATGTGTACCTAAAGGTAATTCATTTCACCCATGGTTGCTTCTATATCATTGAAATCGCACAACACTTGTCTCAACTTCCAGTGTATAAACTGAGGTGTGTTGAGCTTTCAAGAGGATGTAAAAATGTTTATCTAGCACTTAATCCATAGATCAGTTTCATAATGTAGTTGGAATAAGTTTTAGGAAACAAGGCTACTTACTAAAATACATTATTAAATGGGAGGTGGGTTTTGTTGATAATTTTCATAAGGTTCAAGAAAGCAATCTGCTATTTTGCTTTTTTTTTTTTTAACTTTTGGCAAAATGTATGTAAGGGCTGGAAATATTGTTTCACAAATAAAGAATGTGCAGTAAATCAGAATTCAGACCCTGTAGTTATTACATATATGTTAGCTATTCCAAAAGAGAATATTTCAGACATATGACAATGCCCACCCACTCACTGAAATACAAATGTAATCTGGTCCATGTTGGCAGGTAACCATATTTCTTAGTGGAACTTTTTTGGGCTGAGGAGGGAGCAAAACTTTGTACATGGGTGAGAGACAGAGGTAATAATCTAGAATGGAAAAAGATGCACAGCCATCACTTCTGGGTTCTGTGTGAACTAGTGCTGGAGCTGGCTTCTCTTGGGATCTTTGCAGTGTTTTTCCCTGAGCCATGGTGGCGCAATGGTTAGAGTGCCGTACTGCAGGCTATTTCTGCTGTCTGCCAGCTGCCTGCAATTTGGCAGTTTGAATCTCACCAGGCTCGAGGTTGACTCAGCCTTCCATCCTTCCGAGGTGGGTAAAATGAGGACCCAGATTGTTGGGGGCAAGACTCTGTAGACCGCTTAGAGAGGGCTGTAAAAGCATTGTGAAGCAGTATATAAGTCTAAGTGCTATTGCTATTTGCTTTTGTTTCCTCTGGCTGCCTTGTACTTTCACATGGGGACCAGAAATGGTTAGACGATTTTCTAGAGACTGTGATCTCTTAACTCTAGTTCTACACTTCAGCCAGTCTCACAAGTTACACCTTGTAAATCAGGTTTATGACCTGCTCCAGATGCAGGTGGTGCTGGGTGGCTGGTAACCTGAAATAAAAGCACTGACCAAACTAGGAAAGGCCTCCTCTTCCCACTCCTCCTTTGTCATTAAAGAATTCAGATTACAATCTTTCCCACTCCTCCTTTGTCATTAAAGAATTCAGATTACAATCCATGATACTACTTTGGGCATTGACTTTTGGAATATCATTGGTAGTGCTGGGGGAGACCTTTTCCAGATGGAATCAAAGAGCTGGAGAAGAGACTGGAAAGAAAGCATTTCAACGGGTCAAAAGACTTCTCTTACTACTGAGATTTTGCTGCTTTCCAGATATGTTAGCATTCTCTTTCAGGGTGGCCACAAGAGATTGCTGAATCCTGCTCTAAACCCATCCAGATGAGTATGAGTGGGCATGTGTATGCATAGCACTGTCTACAGCATTGCACACTATAAAATATAGAAACTGTTTGGGAAGGGGAGGTTGAAAACTCCTGGGGATAAAACTGAAGGTATGATCAAAAATATTTTATGAGAGCTAGCAAATTGCTAAATACCCGAAGGAGCCCTCCTCAGTTTGATGTACTGAGGTTATACCTCCTGTAATGATCAAAATAAAACACGGTGAGCCCACAGTCAGGGGGGAAGTTGCTTAGAAACAGGCCTCTACCCGCTACCCTGGCACTTAGCAAAAGCCATGCCGACTGAGGAACTGTAGGAATTGTGTTCCCAATATGGTTAGTGGAGGGGGGCACCAATTACTTACTGATTTATTAGTAGATTTATATCCAACTTTTATTTTGTTCAGCTGAAGGCACCCTATATAACGCTCCCACCTACAACTTTCCTCTCAACTGTGACCATGTTCTCTTGGAAAAAAGGAAGGGCAAACTTGAAAAGGGGGGCAAATCCACCAGAGATGTATAAGGATAAAAATAATTGTTTATGTTCATAACTTTGCCTCACAAAGGAAGGTCCAAAGGCAAAACTAACACAATAAAAAAATTAAATAAATCTAAAGGATAGCTTTCTCAAATAAAGAACTGTCTTTTGTGGTAACGGATGTATTATCACTGTACTCATAGCAACAACCCTGCGAGGTGAGCTGGGCTGGGAGGGGGCAACTGACCCAGACTCACTCAGCTGGCTTTCATGCCCAAAGCAGGATTATAAGTCACAGTCTCTTGGTTTCTATGCCAGCACCTTAGCCGTTATACCAACTTGAAGATGACTACTCTGAAGTCAGGGCCCTTGATATATGAGTAGGCCATGATGCAATGTTATAAAATTAGGACATTTGGAATTTTAGTGCTCTCTGACTTTGGTTGTTTGCTTACAGACATTTCATACCCGCCATTGGTTTTCTCTCTTTTCTCTGCCAATCTTAACACTCCTACTCACCAAGCAAATTAAAACAAAAACAAAAACAAAATGCCCCCTCTCCACCAAAAGAGGGAGGGGTGGCCTGAGAGGACCAGTTACCTCAAGGAATCAATTGCCACAGAAGATGAAGTAACATATGGCAGACATGATCATGGAGGGAAAGTACAACTAGCTAACAGGGAAACCTCTATATTAAAAGGTGCTCTACCTTGACATTTGATATAGATGCACCTGCCCATTTCAAAAGAAAGCTGAGCTGAGCAATGGAATGGGATGTTTCTCACATCAAATCTGCGGAGGGGCTCTTATTTGCCAGCAACGCCTGTGATACACTTGCCCCCAACTCCCTTTTATCTCTACTCTGCACACCCCATTCCATGCACTGGGTGTTTTGCCAAGCTGGGGAATGTGGCTGGTAACCGGCGGCTCCATCACCCATTGCTTGGCAACAAGCAGTAAAAATAGCTCAGGCTTCAGAGGAATCTGGCTCCACTGACACTGCCGATTCAGAACACTGGCCTGAAA
Source organism: Notechis scutatus (assembly GCF_049901735.1). Lineage (NCBI taxonomy): Eukaryota > Metazoa > Chordata > Lepidosauria > Squamata > Elapidae > Notechis > Notechis scutatus. The sequence goes on along the minus strand of NC_142010.1, from coordinate 152,724,076 downwards.
GTCAGGGGCTGGTTTGAGCCCCAGAAGGTTGCAATACTTCATTCACACCTCAACATTGTCCCCCTGCCTTTTCCTCGGATTTCCCTACTTAGCAAAGAGCAGCTGTTCCTGCTGGGATCCGGGCCTGAATGACCAACAGCCCTGCAAAGAGACCTGTCGCACTTTGGCTCAGATGCTGATCTCGAAAGCATTCTGATCCCTCGCCACCAGCAAGGATGATTAGACCATAGCCACAGCACTGGGAAGAAACCTTGAGGGGGAGAGGAGCAATCCCCACCCCCACATCCCCAAGGAAACCATAAGGATTTTCTCTGAGGCACTCTGGCACATGCCCTCCTACCCAGCTGGTTAGAGTACAGAGGTTCATTTTCCGTGGGATCCTCTCCTTCTCTGGATCTTTACCTCTGTCTTCTAATAAGGCTGTGACCACCCCTAAAGACAGCCTGACTTCACCGTCTGAAAACCATCATCCTGAGAAACAGCAAAGGAGGCGAGGGTGGCTTGCCTCTGGGCAGACAATGGTACCCCTTCCACTGAGTCACAGGGCCAGTGTTGAATCAAGCACATTTCACCTCTGTAAAAATGCTTCTGAAATGCATTCCACCTGCTTTGCTGAATCTGGCTCAGTTCACTTAATGCAGACCCCATTAACCAAACCATGGCATTCACTCCAGAATCTCTTTGCAACACCAGGCTGTTGATGATGAAGAAGAAGAAGAAGAAGAAGAAGAAGAAGAAGAAGAAGAAGAAGAAGAAGAAGAAGAAGAAGAAGAAGAAGAAGAAGAAGAAGAAGAAGAAGAAGAGGAGGAGGGGAGGAGGAGGAGGAGGAAGAAGAGGAAGGAAGAAGAAGAGGAGGAGGAAGAAGAGGAAGAGGAAGAAGAAGAAGAAGAAGAAGAAGAAGAAGAAGAAGAAGAAGAAGAAGAAGAAGAAGAAGAAGAAGAAGAAGAAGAAGAAGAAGAAGAAGAAGAAGAAGAAGAAGAAGAAGTTTTTCTGAGCATGTGAAGACAGTTGCCTTCACCTCTTCTGTTCAGTGTTAGGCACATTAACATATGTCTAGCAACAAGGAGTTTAGAGAGGAATGAACTGAGGCATCTTGCATATCTCATGACTGAATTCTAGCATGACCAGGATGAACTATGTAAAAACAATTAATAAATGCAATCTGAAAAAGAGAGAGAACATGGATGTACCTATGATTTTTAAAAAGCAATATAACTCTGTCTGCAAGATATAGGATTCATTCTTAGATAAATGTTCAGGCAGGACTAGTGACAGTGCTCATTTGAGATGTTTTGAGCTTCAGGCACCTGTGGTTTAGTGTGTAAGTTCTGCTACAAATGATGGGAGAGATGGATGTAAGAGTCCAGGTATCTTCTGAATGATTGGCCAGCTTGCCCACTTGAAGCTTAAGTAGCAGTCTTGGTGAAGCTAAGTTAACAAAGTTCAGGGGCCACTGAGTTTCAATTAAACTCAGATAAATCCTCATGAATATAGATCTGAAAAATAGATATGAGTTGGATAAAGCTATCATAAATCAGATGCAAAAAATAAAATAAAAAATCCAACAACCAGGAACTGGCAGCAAAGAGATATATAAAATACTAACTCTTTGTTGCCATCTAGCTGGGAACTTCTGATGATTGCATCCATGATAGCCTTAAACCCAAAAGTCTATGTCATTCCCTATCCCCTTTCCTAAGTCTCGGTCTTCTACTCTCTGATGGGATGCCCTCTTGTCTTCTTTGGGCACCAGAGCCAGTGCATTAAGCTACTCTGGCCTTCCACCAAGTATCTGCTCTCAATCTAACAACAACTAATGGTTCCATTAGAAGCCAGGCCTTGAGATTATATTGCCCTTCCCAGCACCTTCTGGAACCACTCAAGGGCTGAATTATATACCTATATGGGGAAGAGAGGTTTAAGTCAGTCCTCCTTTTCCAACTTCTCCATTTCTCTTGGCCAGACACAGTGAAAGATAAATTGTTCAATATAGCAAGGATGTATTTCAGGCAAGACGTTATAACTGAGGTTCAGTACTTAGAGCTTTTTAGGACTCCAACTCCTATCAGCCCCATCCAATATAGTGTATGGTGAGGGATGCTGGAATAGATTTGGAAAGCCAGAAATTTCTCAGGCTGAGGGTAGAGAGTAGTCACGAAAGACTGTGGATTAGCAATGAGTAGCACAAAACAGAAACTTGCTACATGCACCATGGATCTGCTACTATGGAAGGAAGAGCCAACTTTACTGAGAATAATGAGCTGATGGAAGATGGGGGAAAGGACTGTTCTCAGCTGGGCGCTGTCCTTGGTACTACTCACTGGTTGCCTGATGCTTCTGAGGGGCAAGGACAAAATACAAGAGGAAGAGAACGGATTGAGAAGTGTATCAGATCAATAAGCAGATGCAGACGTGGCACAATGAGAGTCAAATGGCAGGGAGCATGAAAGCCTAAGCTCAATACCCAGCTTTGCCAATAAGCAAGGGACAGGCATTGAGGACAAGGAAGAGGCGTTGGGGAAGAGCTACACAGGACTTAAAATCGGAGGGGAGCTTAAATATGTATATGGAGGAAACTGGGAATTGAAAGCTCCTGGGTCACTTAAGTCAATGAAGTGGTAGTTCCAGAAGTCTTCCATGAAGATCAACAGTGTATCAACAGTGTAAATAGAGGCATTCTTGTTGAGCATTTTTAGTATTTTTTTGGAGTTCCCATCCAGATTGGGAGGAGAGAGAGAGAGAGAGAGAGAGAGAGAGAGAGGGGAGCAGGCTCTTAGCTAATTTGGGCCTAATCTGTGTCTCTATGTATGCTTCCTCCCAATGAGTCTATGGGAAACTCCCATATTATACGATCCTGTCTTTCAAAATGTAATCAGCCCACCTGGTGATGTTGGAAACCTTCTGCTCATTCAGTTCGATGGGTCCTTGGACAGCAGTCCAGAGCCTCACTCTTGAGAGGGGAGGGGGTATTGTTATTTTTAGATCACATATCTGACTTTAATTTCAGCTTCTCCAGGGCCTGACCTCTAACTGCCCACAATCTGCCCTCTACAACAGAATGCGTTTACGCTCTGGGCTTTCCACTGGCTACAAGAATGCCTTGGCAAACCCCAAGTTCTTGAACAATAGTAACCAGGCTTCGCATATTTTTGTATACAGTACTTCAAAACAACCAGTTTTTCCTGCTTAAGCTGACAAAAAGACATGGTGCCTAATCTTTATTCTGCTTTCCCACACACAATTTTTTTTGGGGGGGAAAGATACAGTTTGTTAATGTGACTAAGCTAGCTTTGATCAGTCATAGACCCCCAATGCTTTTGATGGAGGATGATGGGGGAGTGGCTATATCTCAATGGAAAATCAACAGCCAATTAGCACATTTGTCACATTTTCCCTACCACCAACGAGGAGAATATATTCTACTGGTCAACAAGAACAGCAATATAATAGGAGAGACATCATTGTCAACCACAGTCATGCAACTCAGCATGCCAGTGCAGGTGCAAAATTTTTTAAAAGGCTAAAAACTTTTGAGATAACCACATTGGCCCCCAAATTAATGATATTTATGACCAGAACACCAATATCTCTGGACTATTAAATCATGATTCATGAGTACGTATCCAGCCAGTAGTGGCTTAAACAACAATCATGGTTAAGCAACTTCACTATGGAACATGAAGTGTGAACTCAGGCATTAGATGAAAAAAAATGGCCTATCACAATGATTTGATTCACAATATGAAATGTAACCAACTATTCTATGCTCTCCTCCTGCTCCCCATCCCATACCCCTTTTAGTGCATTTTTGGGTGGCCTTTTAAAGCTAGCTGGGGGCAGGGGGAGAGAAAGGTTATCTCATTAATATTTTGCAGGCAGCATCACTGCAGCTTCAACACATTCTCCAATTCTAATAATTACGCATGTGAATGGTCTTGAGGAACAAAGCAGAACCATCTCAGGAAGCCACACAACACTGGTGGAATCCAAGTGGCATAGAATCTAAGTCAATCTCAGTGGCAATTGTGAATCTATCTTTCTTAAAATGGTGTCTAAAAGGAGGGGGGTGTTTTACTTTCCTTTAGGGATGAGACAATCAGTGGCTTGTGTCAAGCCCGAAATTGACATATGCGTAGCCATTTTATTTAGCCTTATTATATATTCCTTTTCTTTCTTTCTTTCTCTTTGCTGGTTATGGGGGGAAGGGTTTTGGGCTTGCCACATTCCTAAGGTGGGAGGAGTGGAGATAAAGAGAGTTGTTTAGGCTAGGTGGTTCTCCTTCCCATGGGAACAAAAGCTGACCCTGCTGAGTCCTGGAGGTGGAGATTGATGACACCAGGCAACATTGATTTACTTCTGTTGGAGAATGTAACTTTTGGGGGCTGTGTCTAACTTCCAGTATTATGTGGTTGTGTCAGATCTGAAATTACAACAGACTTTGCCAATTTGATGCTTTCCTAAATAAAAGAAATTGTTTTGGAAGATGGACTTTGCTCGTTTCTTTTTAAATGGATTTCATCACTTGGAAACCTGACCACTTGATGTTTACCTGAAGTTTTGAACATCTTTTTTTATTTTTTATTTTTTAAGACAAACATATACAGGCAAAACATAAAAACATAAAACCATCTTCCAATTATATACAAACAGTGTGTCAGTTGGTTACAAATCTTTTGTGCTATCCTTTCACAGTCCTTACTCATAGGTTATATAGGTTCTCACATTGTCGATCTAACATATGCTTATATATTGATCAGTTATTAACCATTCATTTAACTAAACTATTAGTCCATCATTTTATAAGAGATATTCTAGTTTTGAACATCTTTTCAAGAGATCAGGCAGAGCCCCTCTGGCAAAAGCTATTAGTCCTTGGCGGTTACTGTTCAGTGATAGGAAAAATGAAGAGAGGGCACTGAAGGAATGGTTTCCGGTTATCCAACAGGATAGCCCAGCCTTCCAAAATTAGTGAAAATCACCCATAGACTGTTCTAGTTGGGTTCCCCTGTTCTTTTATGAACCCCCTTTACATGCATCCTTCTGATAGATGCTACTACTAGGAGATGAAGCATATATTGGGCAATTCCATCTTTCCTGAGTTTTGGGGGGATGCAACCAAGAGATTAGAGTTACTTTTGGGGGTTTGTGGAATGCAAGGGTGTTGCAAGACATATCCAGCAAATACATAGAGCTCCCCAAATGAAGGATGAATAAGGAATCTGCCAAACTAGATGCCAAACTTTAATAAGCATGCACTCCGGCTCCGCTATTTGATAGCTTTTCTGAATTAAAACTGGAGACAATTAAAATTATATTGTTAAGGAGACATTTTATTTGCTAGAAGTATTTAAGGAGGGGGGGGGGTCGTAAGTAATCTCTTCAGAATGTTATAATCTCATCCTTTATTGCTGATCCTACATTGATTATGGATATGGACTAGATAATCTCCAGAGTCCTTTCCACTATTCTGTTTCTTATGTTTCAGCAACAATAATCCCCTGGCTGAAAAGAGGCAAAACCCAGAACTTCTGCAAAATTGTAACAAGTAATAGCTGTCTATTGTAAATCTGCAGTATCTTTTTTGTTATGAGTTATTACTGCAGGTGGAGGTTTACACCAGACTCGTTGTGCAGCAATATGTGTGATGGTGGTGGGGCAGGTTGTCCTGAATTCTGTCTGGCATGAGAGCAAAGCAGAACATTCCCAGATGGAACTCTTAGCATTGCTGGATTGTCGTATTATAATAATGCACATTATGTTGCGTTCCATCTTCTGAACTAAATGAGGTATATCTTTTTCCCCCCTTTCCTTTCTTTTCCTTTTTTCTTCTTCTTTTCTTCTGGGGAAGAGTCCAGAGACCTATGTTTCAGCAGATAATGTTTAATTTTTGGTAGTCTTTTTTTTTAAATTCCACTAAACCAAGACAGATAAACAGATTTATTTTTGAAGCCCACCCAATCAACCACTGGAGGTATTTACAACATTGTTTCATAACACCTCAAAGATAAAAACAGAAATTCTTGCATCTTGGTTTTTGTTGTTGTGATTTATCCCCAGTTTCCCTACCCTAGAAAGAATTCACAGCCTTCTGTCCCACTTGAGTTTTTAAACTTTTTAAATATTAAATCAATATCCAACAATGTGGAAGAAGCTCCTGTACTGTAGAGCACCAGCCTTGAACCTAATTTTTATTTTCAGCAATTGGGGGGAGGGGGGCAAAAGATAAGTTTCAAAAAGAAAAAAACCAAGGTTGAGAGTGAGACAAGACAAAACTGAGCTGTGGCGATGGAAGTGGAGGGGCTTGATGGATATTGATAAATCAGAACAGAGCTGGAAGGGACCTTTGGAGGTCTTCTAGTCCAACCCCCTTCTCAAGCACGAGATCCTATGCAATTTGAGACAAGTGCTTGCCCAGTCTTTTCTTACAAACCTCCAGCGATGGAGCACCCACAACTTCTGAAGCTATTCCACTGGTTGATTGTTCTCACTGTCAGGGAATTTTCCTTAGTTCTAGGTTGCTTCTCTCCTTGATTAGATTCCATCATTTCTTCTTTTGCCCTCTGGTGCTTTGGAAAATAAGTTGACTCCTCCCCTCCCTCTTCTTTGTGGCAGCCCCTCAAATACTAGAATTCTGCTATCACGCCCCCACCCTTAGTCCTTCTTTCCTCTAGTCCAGGGGTGTCAAACTCAACTTCACTGAGGGCCGCATCAGGGTTGTGTTTAATCCCAGGGGTGAGTGGGCGGGGCATCGCTAGGGTGGGCATGGCCAGCTTAGTGTCACTCATGTCTGTGCCTGTGGTAACCTGAGCACTCTGCTAGTGAAAACAGGCCCCCCAAGTTCCGTTTTCAGCTGCGACGGGCTCCTGCAACCCTCTGCCAGTGAAAACGGAGCTCTAGAGGGCCGCCCACAGGCCTCCCGAGCTCCGTTTTCACTGGCAGAGGCACCGTGGGCCAGTCCTTCACTGTTTCCTGGGCGGCCCTGCGGGCCAGATCTAAGGATCCGGCCCCCGGGCCTTGAGTTTGACACCCCTGCTCTAGACTGACCCTACCCGATGCCTGCAACCATTCTTCATATGCTTTAATCTCCAGGCCTATCAGCAGGAGTCTGCAACTGGCCAGGCCCTCTGGGGCAGCTCTTTGGGGAGAAAGGCCCAGGCGGGAATCCAGACTTGCAAATGAAAGCCTGCTTATCCACTCAGAAGAACAAAGGGGGCGGGGGTTGGGTCCCCCCCCACCCTTTTCCTAGGCTAGAATGAGACCCAGGAAGGCCCCTGAATTAAAACCTCTGGATGGTTCCCCCCTGTATCTCTGCTACTTTCCCCAATAGAAATTAGCCATCGTGCTACCTTGGATAAAGGGAGCTCTGCATTCTTTCGGCATTCTTTTGTTTCCTAGTGGGTCGCTCCTGCATCATGATTGTTTTATTATTTTGATAATGGCCGTTTTTATATATTCGTTATTTTTCTTTCGATCGTCGTACACTGCCCAGAGTCAGTCCTGGCGAGATGGGCGAACGTATGGATTTGATTTTAAAAAAATAAAATAAAATATTGCAGTTGGTATATTCATTCTTTCTGTGCCTCGCGGCTTGTATATTTCAATTTTTAATCATGACCATTTGATCTTTTTAACGATGATTTTTATGTATCTGTTCTTGGTTTTTTTTTATTTTTTATTGTTGTATTCCACCCAGAATCATTTCTTGTCAGACGGGCAATTTATTTATAAATATATAAATAAATAAATACCTGCAGCCTGACTTTGCATGCTGCAGAAAGAGCTGGCAGCCTGATGCCTCCTTCCCTCCAGAGATTTCTGGTCCAACTGCCTGGGCTCCTGAAACTGCCAGCTGTTCCACTTTCAGAAACACCCAGCTGTTTATTGTTTCTGGGAGAACCCTTTTTTGCAGAAGCCTCGTCCTTAAAATGGATGGCGTTGGCAGGGAAATATATTTCAGCTGTTGTGAACGTTCTATTTATTGCATAAGGCTAGGCTAGACGTTATGCCTCTCCCGTGAACCTCTAGCATGCAAGGGTTCGGGAGGTGTTTCCTAGTGTCACATGCTCTGGATATCTTGGGTGTTTGGCCACGATTGGCGAGTTTGAGGATTTCGATCTTGTCGTATTTGGAGGGTGCCAAATTTGTTGGAGAGTATTACAGGGCTGGCTGTTCCGGACCTCTGCATACAATAAAAAGGCCAGCCATGACCTGGGGGTTATTACTGTATTAGAGAAGAGCCTTTCAAAAAAGGGTCTTCAGAACATATTGGAATGCTTTGCTTTTCTATTTAGCTGACCATGAGCAATTTTTTAGGGAGGCCACCTATGTGGAAGAGGAAATGCCTCATCAAACGAAGAACTAAGGAAATTGTATGAAATATGCATAAAATATTCATCAGGATACGTGCACTTCTGGACATAATTGCTGCAATTTAAACAGGGATATACTAGATCTTTCCATATTGGAAAGAAAATAGCCATATGACCTCCATCTATTCTCTGTGTTGCAGCTGCTGATTGACCGGTGCTGTCCTACTGCATTGGTTTTAAAATAGATTTGGACTCGGCTGCTCTTCAAACAGCACTAGCAGTAGCACTTAGACTTGTATGCCACTCCACAGTGTTTTACAGCACTCTCTGAGTGGTTTACAATGTCAGCATATTGTCCCCAACAATCTGGGCCCTCATTTTACTGATATTGGAGGGATGGAAGGCTGAGTCAACCTTGAGCCCCATCGGGATCGAACTCCTGGTGGTGGGCAGAGTTAGCCTGCAATACTGCATTCTGTCCACTGCGCCACCATGGCTCTTACTCTCAGTCGCCTTTCAACTCCCCTTAAATAGAGAACTGCTTTAAAAGAAGAGGGCACATATTGATCCCAGACCAATGGTTTGGGTGACTGTAGATTTACCTCTTTCTGAATTAGTTGCTGAGAGATTTATCTTGAGTTTGAGACAACAGAACGAAACTTAATCTACCCTTTCCCTGAAGATTAAAGGAGCTGGTAAAGCATCAATTTGTGAAATAATGTTTTATTCTAACTTGATAGCTTCTTTGGAGAAGAGGCTTTTTGCATGAAAATGGGGTTGTTTTCCACAGAATCCTTCCTTCTCCTTTATCCCTGAATTCTTAAAAAAAAAAAAAAAAAGACAAGACTTATAGGCAGGAAGTGGCTGATAGACATGTATGGAAATCCTTAGTGAAGGATGCTGCCTTTGGGGGAAAAGGTCTTTGGTACAGTAAATGTTTATTGTTTTGAACCCATTTCCAGTGCCCAGGTTCAAGAGAGCTGCTGTGTTCATTTCATACAGAGATTTAATAAAGCTGAGTCAAAGGGGCAACTAATTAGGAAGCTCTTCTTTGCTTTGAATCCCCACAAGAGGATGCAATTAGTAGGCCATCACATGCTGCCAAAATACTGCTCCTACAATTGGTAGAAAGTGTTGCTAATGGTGAAACCGCCTCAAGTTGTAACTCAGCAATTGCTAGAATGCCACAGATTGCCTGAACCCGAGAAAGTGTCGCTGTTATCACTTAGGCCCCAAATTCCAGTAGGCTGCTAGGTAGAGAGAGAGAGAGAGCTTTTAGTGGGCGGCATCCCTTCATTTTGTCACTGTCACTGCTGCCACTGCTTTGCCCTTTCTTTTCAGCCCAACCCACACAACTCCCAAAAGAAAAAAAGGGGGTGGGAGAGAGAGGGGGAGGGAGGGAAGGGGAGAGGGAGGGGAAGGGAGATGATTGATGCTATTGCTCTGATTTGCCACCCTTGCCAATGTGTTCTTGCTGAAACACAGCAGGTAAACAGGCAGCTAAAGTCAGCAAGAGTGGCAGTACCAGAAAGTAACACTGGGGTCAGGGGTGGGTGTTCCTTGCAGACATATTGACCTTGGCAGGTGCCTAATTACTTATTGCACCACCCCATGAAAAACACGCATTTGAACTGCTATGGGAACTTGTTTTTGTACCAGTCTGAATTATATCCCTTCTTGCTGAGCAGTATCATGAAAGAGGAGGCTGGATCAGCAGTGCACAGTGTGTCCCTAAATCTCTAGGCAACAGAAGCCTTGGATTGATTGAGATATTGCACGCTAGTCTTGGATGGAATCAGATCCTTATTCCATTCGGAAGCTGTTGGCATGACCATGGGCCAAGCACTCTCCTTCTACCCTAATCTGAGTCTTGTGGGTGTTGTGAAGTGATTGAGAACCCTGCAGGTTCCATTAGAAGAAAGGCTGGAAGAGAAAAGAGATGGAGAGAGAGAGAGACGGAGAAAGAGAAAGGTTGATACCTTGATCCTTCAACTAACCTTGCCTTATTTTAGGCTTCCTCTCCTTCCCAGCTTCCTAGCACAACGTCTTGCTACCAGACTCTGATCAGAATGGCCCTCTAGCCAGCCACACCAGGAGGAGCATTTTAATTCCAAAAGGCAATCCATCTTGAGAGCTTGCTTTGCCTCTGCTACACATGGAACATGCCCTTGGGGTGAATTTGGAGAGTCCTCTGGACTCAGCTTGTTTTTCCTTCTTTGCATAATCCTTTTTACAATCTTCTGAGAAGCAAAGTGCAAAGGAAATTGAGCTCAGCAACAAAACAGAAAAACGGAATTTCCTGCTGACTGCTGCTAAATCTGGCCAGGACTCCCAGTGTCCACAGTGGGGTGGAGCAGAAGGGCCAGCAAGTGAATGATTGAGAGGGCCTTGCCAGATTATTTCTGGAGTCCGTTTAGCCTATAGCCGCATCTCATGCACGAAGAACTATGGCTCCTATTGTGCCTGGACAGCTTGCATAGCTCCTATCACCCCCAGCTGACCAGGCGTGATTGGAGTTGTCAAAGACATCTGCGAAAATTCAATGATGGCTGTTATGGACTTTTGTATAGCTTTTATATAGCTTTAGCACTTAAGTGATTAAGTGGTTGATGATGGGTTTAGGTTTGTTTTCTTTAAAGTACCATTCCAGAGCCAAGCATCTATGCCAAACAAAACCACAACAAAAGAATAGAACAATTAAATGTGAAGACAGAGAAGGGTGTAATTGTATGAATTGTACAAATCATCATCAGGGCAAATTAAAATAGTCAATGGTTTGAAAAATGCATCTTGAAAATTTACAAAAAAAAATAGAAAGGCACTAGAAAAATAGAAAAGAGGTAGGTTTTAGGTGAGGCTTTCCTGAGGGACAGTGCCACAAGCCCCGAAAAAGGCCTCATTTTGGCTAACACCCTGCCCCGAGTCTCCTTTTGCCAAGAACATAATGTAATCATGGGCAAATACTGGAGCCCAGTTGCAACCCTTCAGACCTGAGTGTTGATAGCAAGGCAGCTGATGTTTATAGACCCTATGCCACCAGTCAGAGCCTGCATCTGTGATGCAGAAAAGAGGTGAAAAGGAAAAGGAAAGGGAGAGGGAAGGAGGGAGGGACAGCAGAGAGCCAAATAAGGAGGAGGAAGGGCAATTCTGACTTTTAACAAAAGAGGTGAAATATTGTGTTTGGCAGCTCAGAAGACCAAAGGTAGCCATCATTTTTGCAGATTGAAAGTCCTTTCAAACTAGACAGATTCTTTGTTTATATCTTTTCCCCTTTGTGAAGAATAGAACAAGCATGGGAGGGGAAATGATCCAAATATCCTTCTAGAAGCTGGACGGGTTGGGATGTCCTGCTGGTTGGGAATTATGGCAATTGTAATCCCAATATATCTCAGAAGGCAGTTGCTTGGCGAAGCCTATGATTAGGTTTCTGTACTCTTCTCCCCCCACTCTCCATCAGAATTTCCTTTCAGTGGGAACTCTTAAATATAACCCTATCATTTAGAAAAGGGGCTTTGTAAAGATAGGGTGCCTGGAAGTAACTCATACTTTCAGTTATTTATAAAGATGAATTCCAGGTCCCGGTAAGCTCCCTCCTCCACATATTTCATATGTGTCATGTAATCACGCTTTGTATTTTTAGGATTGAACATTTTTGTACTTTTTAATTTAAATCAAAGTACCTTCTTCATGAGGACTGTCGTCTTCAATCTTATGCCAAAAATTGTGTTACCACCCTCCAAGGATCATTTGCTGCCGGTTAAATCAGTTTGGGTAGCATTACAGCCAGGATGACAGCATGGCTAAAAAAGGTTGAAAATAAGGCATTTATTGATTGCAGCAATCATATGAGTTTATCAATTTCCCCTTCATGAAAAGAAATCCCCTTGTTTAATATAGATATTCCATTTTACAATGAGGGCTTCTATTTTAGTTCAAATTATCTGAATTACAGATTTGACAGGTTTCTAAACATCTCTGAATCAGTGGTAGTATTCAACCGGTTCGGCCTGGTCGGTAGGAGTGATGAGCAGCGGAGACAAAATTAGTTCTCTCTGCTGCTCTGCTGTTGGGCCTACCCACCTGCCTGGGCTCCCATACTCACTTTTATCCGCTGAATTTGAAGCGCAGCTGCTTTGCGTGGCACAGAATAGCAACCAGGATCGTACCCAGGGGTGGGATTCTACTGGATCGCACCAATTCACTAGAACTGGTTGTTAACATTCTAAGCAGTTCGGAGAACCGGTTGTTAGAAGAAATTACTGCCCTAATCCTGTAAGGAAGGCAGGAAGGAAACATTCTGGTGTTGCTTACAGAAACTGCCTCTCCATTAACTCTTATTACATTCTTGGCAGGACTAGACTTCCTATCTCTGGAACTTCTCTGGAGTTTCCCCCCCCCCCCTCCTTTGCTGGTACTTTGCTGGTGTAGAGTGACCATTCAAAGTTACAATGGCACTGAAAAAAATGACATGACCGTTTTTCACACTTACGACTGTTGCAGCATCCCCACAGTCATGAGAGGCCAGGCGAGGAGATGAGTGCCTCGGTGTGAGTGATATTGAGTTGGCCACACCCAGCCAGTCACATGACCACCAAGTCATGCCCACCAACTAAGCCACGCCCACAGTAACCGGTTGTTAAAAAATTTGAATCCCACCCCTGATCGTGCAGGCTTGTAGGAGGCGAGTTAGAACACCTCTGCCCCTGTGCAAACACCTCTGCACGCCACCAAGCCACACCCAGCGAGTCGGTGGCAAAAATATTTGAATCCCACCACTGCTCTTAATATATAGCTTTCTGCTTCTCAGGGTCTCCAAGTAGAAAGATTAAAAGTTCAGTACAGGTAGTCCTCGACTTACGACCACAACTGAGCCCAAAATTTCTGTTGTTAAGTAAGACATTTGTTAAGTGAGCTTTGCTTCATTTGATGACCTTCCGTGCCTCAATTATTAGGGGAATCACTGCTGTTGATAAGGTAGTAGCGTGGTTGCTAAATGAATCAGGTTCCCCATTGACTTTGCTTGTCAGAAGGTCACAAAAGAGGATCACGTGACCCACACAGCAATGGTCATAAATAGGAACCAGTTGCCAAGCACGTCAATGTTGATCCCTTCATCCTGGGGATGCTGCAAAGGTCATAACTGTGAAAAATGGTCATAAGTCACTTTTTTTTCAACGCTATTGTAACTTTGAAGGGCCAATAAATGAACTGTTGTAAATCGAGGACTGTCTGTATACCTTTTCTTAATTGTCAGGGCTCCGACTATCCACCCCCATTCAAATCATGAGTCTCTAGCCGCATCTCCCAAAGTTTTCTTTAAAAAATCATTTATTAGGTGTGAACATGCCGGCATTGCCTGGGTGCAGCCGACTCTGAGACACATCATTCACCTCACCCTTGACCCTGGTCTTTCCCCACCCTCTGGATGTATATTCTCCAATGGGACACACCCACAGCCAAGAGTCATCAATCATGCTCCCCAGTAATAATCTTGCGTGCCAGAAGCTTCGGCCGCCTAGCAATTATCTATAAAAAGTATTTAAGGTATGTATTACTTCCCCCACTCCCTTTCTACTGACAACTCTAAAAGATCAGAGAAATAGTTTGAGTTGACACTTTTGCTATCAACTTTTGCCTGCCTCCTATTCAAGTCTTTCAAACTCTCCTCCAGAACCACTAAGCAGATCCATCTCCATGCATGGGCAATTGATGGAGCTTCGGCCTTCCGGAGGTTGCTGAATTACAATTCTTGGCAGCATGAGGTAAGGTGGCTAATGCTAAGGGATGCTGGGAGTTGTAGTTCAACAACAAATGGAAGGCCTCATTCTTCAGACACCAGTCCTATTTCATCAGCCTCACTGCATACGTTGAGATCTAACAAACCTACTCCAGGGCTAAGTACAACCCACCAGCCCCTGCGCAGCATCCTATGACAATGTTTTTCCACCCTATTAACTGTGACAATCTGGATTGCCAGATAAACAAAATCTCCATGAACATTTTAACCTTGCAAGACTGCCATGTTACATTCCAGCAAAAGGCTGGGCACGAAGGGACTATTAGTAACTTTTAAATTCATGAATATATTCATGAATAAACAGCAAAAAAAAAATATAGATTATTTCCATAAAGTGTGTTTTAGTAACGTTCTGTTCCTGTTGAGCCTGCTGAAGCATCGATTCTTGTTTTATCAAGAATGTCTAGTAGTTGGTCAAGGATAAAGCAGTTCAGATTAGCTGGGGAGCTGTCCAGTATGAAGAATAGTGTGAGAGATTGTTGCTTCAGCAATGGCTGGGCTCCAGCTGAGAAGTTGTGTAAAGTGACTTTGCTGCCTTATGTCTTTTTTTCCTTGCTTTTTCCTCACTTGACTGGTCTCAGAAAGGCCACTTCGTTTTATCTTCTTCATCCTAAGAAAATGGTCAGGGAAGAAACTCTTTTCAAATTCATTTATTGAGGTTTGACATGTTTTTGAAAAGAACAAGGTCTTCTCAGGGCATTCAGCAACCTGCAAAAGTAAATTTTATTCATTTGTTTATTTCCTGCCTTTATTATTTTTATAAATAATTTAAAGCAGCAAACACGCACAATACTTCTTTCTCCTCCTCCTATTTTCCCCACAAGTGAGTTGAGTTTTGCTGAGAGAGAGGGACTGGCTCAAAGTCATCCATTTAGCTTTCAGGCCTAAGGTGGGACTAGAACTCACAGTCTCCTAGTCCGGTGCCTTAACCGCTAGACCAAAATGCCATAAGCCTCACTTCAGAGCTATAGTAACCATATATGAACTGAAATGCAAATATGAACTGAAGAAATAGAAAAGTATATTGCAAATTCTCCTTGAAGTTTCTCCTCTGGCAACGTTGATGTTCCAGGAAAAAAAGGAAAAAAATAAGCCAACACTAGATTTGTCTTTGTTGATCTGAGAACAAAGAAGGCAAAAGCAGAGTGAGTTGGAAATTCACACAGACCTCAGCCTCTGGCAGTTTTTGCAATCTTCAAGTTCTCATCAGAGATGCTGGCTTACCATAGGATGATTATCTCAGAATTGGAGATATTTCCCTGACACTTAGGAGTTTCCAATGCATTCTGGGAAATCATTCCACTAGGATGGTGTTCCTTAACCTTGAATAATGTCACTCATCTTCCTCAGCCATACACCATGCTGATTGTGGCTAGTGGGTATCAAAACTAAAATAGAGAGAAGGAGCTGTGTGGAGGAAAATGATATAGAAGAAACAGGTAAAGGGAAGCAGAACCAAACAGCCTGCAGTTTAGATGGGGAGAGGTGATTGGGTAAAAGCAGGGGTGGGATTCTACCAGTTCGCACCTATTCTCTAGAACCGGTTGTTAACTTTCTAAGCAGTTCGGAGAACCGGTTGTTAGAAGAAATTACTGGCCTAATCCTGTAAGGAAGGCAGGAAGGAAACATTCTGGTGTTGCTTACAGAAACTGCCTCTCCGTTAACCCTGATTACATTCTTGGCAGGACTAGACTTCCTGTCTCAGGAACGTCTCTGGAGTTTTTTTTCCTTCCTTTGCTGGTACTTTGCTTGTGTGGAGTGACCATTCAAAGTTACAATGGCACTGAAAAAGGTGACTTATGACCATTTTTCACACTTACAACTGTTGCAGCATCCCCACAGTCATGAGAGGCCAGGCAAGGAGATGCATGCCTCCATGTGAGTGATATTGAGTTGGCCACGCCCAGCCAATAACATGACCACCAAGCCACACCCACCAACTAAGCCATGCCCACAGAACTGGTTGTTAAAAAAATTGAATCCCACCCCTGGGTAAAAGGGCTACTCCTTGAGGCTCACTTCAGGACTGCTCTGTGGGAATCTGAAGCAGGAACAGAGGGCGCATTGAAAGCTGCAAAACTGTTTGATTTCCTCTGAATTTCCTTTTTTGCACATATCTGTAAAACATACACGCAACCCTGCCCCAAAGCAAATATCAAAAAGTCAGCTCAAAGGGAAAGTAGGAGATCTAAATTGCTGCCCAGCTTGGGATCATGTGAAATGAGTAAAATACATTTTATAAACTGTAAAAGCTGGAATAAGTAGAATAGATTGTGTTCAAGATGTACTGCCTGCTCTAAAGAGAAATTGGAGTGAAGGCCTGGCCAACCCAAAAGACAGTAGCTGCCATATTTATTGTGAGGTAAGCTTTCCTCAGAGGCAGGGTATGTTGTTTGCTGCTGTGTTAGGGGTGCTTGTGTAAGTACAGTATATTTGCCAATATAATGATGGAGAGGGATTGTCTGAACGAAAGGCCTTGAAAGGTAAGAGGCCCTTATTACAATTTGTACCCTTCCTGCTAGAAAGCCTTTGGGGACTTTCTATTAAGGGGTGTGTGTCCATAAAGCTTCCAAGTTGTATTTGGCTGATCATGCAGAGAAATCAATGATTCAGGCCAACTGATTCTTGTTCCTCTAAGACAGAGGTCTTCAAACTGGACAGCTTTAAGACTTGTGGACTTCAACTCCCAGAATTCTTCCTCCAGACATGTTAGCTCAGGAATTCTGGGCGTTGAAGTCCACCAGTCTTAAACGTGCCAAGTTTGAAGATCCTTGCTCTAAGGGCTCTTTCTCGTCCTGGTTCAGCGCAGGCCACGGCTGCCACTCATCTCTCCTTGCCTCGTGCTTTAATGAGGAACAGCAAGGCAGAGTCAGATCTCCCGAAGCCTCCGAAGGGCTCTGTGCTCTGAAGACGAACCTGATGGAGCTGCTACTCATCGGGGGAGGAATCTCCTTGAGAACAGCACCTTTTAACTAGAGCATTGCTGGTTCTTCAAGCATGTTTTATTAGCACACATTCGCCACCAGATTAAAAAGATGGCTGAAGAAAAGCCCAGGCTGTAACTATTTGGATGGCTGGTTCATGCCGTCAATGCAGACAGTGAGTAACCTTTTTCTCGCTCTTCCAGCTTCAGGCTGCTGGTGGGACACTCCCTGCTAATAAAAATAGCACCAAGAGCCAGAAGACTATGACTCTTTCAGCCTGCTGTTCTTCTACAGGCAACAATATTTTCCCTTTGAAAGAAGGGGAGAGGACTTGGTCTATTTTTTCTGGATAGGAGAATGACATGCAGGCTTCCTTGCTGAGTGTGCCAGCACAGCTCACGCGCAGGAGCTTCAAGAGGACCACTCAGGTGGCTCCTTCTGCATTCTTGCCAGGGGGTTCTATGGTTTTAAACTCGCGCTATCTCCTAGAGTGAAATGAACTTGAAATCCTAATGCAGTCTGAAAAAGAACAACAACAACAACAAAAAGGAATAAGCATCACATGATGCACTCCAGTGCAATTTGAAGTTCTCTAATTTAAGCTAATGCATTTTGAATAAAAATAGGAATTGATTGGGATGGAAGAGTCAAGAAGAAAGAAACGGGGCTGTGGCAGCCAAATACGTGCAGGAATAGCTTTTAAAGCCCCTCAGTTGGTTCACAGAATTACATTAATGCATTGTAAAGCCGCCAGTCCAAGATTGACCTCTTAGAAGCCCAGGCCCTGCACTATGGAGAAAGACCAGGTCCCTCCTGTTTCCCATTTCACTTAAAATTGGTCTTTGACCACTTGGAAGCCACCCCCCAATTTAATAACTAAAACTGTAGAGAGTAGAGTAGAGTAGACAATGGAATGGAATGGAATGGAATGGAATGGAATGGAATGGAATGGAATGGAATGGAATAGAATAGAATAGAATAGAATAGAATAGAATAGAATAGAATAGAATAGAATAGAATAGAATAGAATAGAATAGAATAGCACAGCACAGAACAGCACACAACAGAACAGAACAGGACAGAATAGGTCAGAGCCCGGGGGCAGAGTCAAGAGAGGAATTAGCCTGGAGTCATTATATTGCCACAAGCAATCCAAGTCTAATCTCCCCTCCTTGAATTCCACGGACTCTTTTCTAAGTGGCAATTTAGTGATTAGCTGATGAGCTAATTAGATTCGTGTGTATAGGCATGAGCAATACATCTTTTTAACTGGAACTTAACATGTGTGATCCTGATTCTTAGCACCTGATAACAGAACAGAACAGAATGCTCATGGGACACCAACCTTGAAAGTCAGAAGCTGAGCAAAGTCAGGCAAGGCTTAAAAACTCCTGTCTGTGAACAGGAGTTTTGCTGCTCCTTCTAGGTCAGTGGTCCCCAACCTTTTTTGTACCACGGACCGGTACAATCCATGGACCGATCCACGGACTGGTACCGGCATCAGCACGCACGACCAAGGCAAGGCGAGCCAAGCGACCAGCCAGCCAGCCGTCCCCCGCTTCTCCCCGCCACCTTCAACTCCTCCTTTGTACCTTCTCGTGGTCGATGGGCTTTTCGGGCTCTTTCTTAATCTCCTCCTGAGTAACGCGAGACTCCATGCCATCGGACGGCTCTTCATTAAGCCGCCCCCCTCTTCCATGAAACTAAGGCATGAGGATTCCTTCAGCACCCAAACGCCGCTTTCCAACCACTCACCCGGAAGCACTTTCTCAAGCGCCGTCGAAACAAGATGGCGGCGCCCAAGCAAAATAGGCGGCCCAGTACAAAATGATCCACGGACCGGTACCAGTCCGGGGCCCAGTGGTTGGGGACCACTGTTCTAGGTTATCTATTGTAATACAGAGCAATGCTTTGAGTGTGGAGCTTCCTCTTATTTTTCCTATATCGGTGATACAGTGGCAACCAGAAAGAGTCCTCGTTCCATATACTTCAGGTCTTTTTCTTAGGCTGCAGGGTTGTTGTTGTTTTTAGTAAAAAGTATAAATAAATGTTTAAAGCTTTGTGTAGCTCACATACAAGCTTCATAGTATCACCATTGAACTAGGCATTGTTTTCCTCTCCCCTCTGTTTCAGTCACTCGGTCCAGCTTGAAGGCTGAGAGAAATGCTAAAGGAACTAAAAAGTATTGACCAATATTCATTAAAGAATATTCTGCCTTTCTTGCAGGCTTAGACCTTAGATTTAGCAGGCTCTAAGAAACTGGATGCCATCCAGATTATATCTTCAGGGAGATCAACTGGGGGAAACTTCTGGAAGTTGTTTTAAATTGGACTTAGATAAATCTGGGGTGAACGAAAGTCTGTTAAATTGAGGGTGGTGGAAGGAAAGGCACCACAAACACCTTTCCCGTTCTTCTCTGAACTGGACACAACACTAATACTCTTAAAGGTCAAGGGTATCATATTTTTCTCTATTTTTAAAATTCCAAGCTGTCTTGCATTTGCAAACAGTCCGTTCCGTTCGGAAATCCAATAGTGACTTAATCAAATCACTGAATCAAATTAAATTTCAACATCAGATGGCTGAATCAAATTCGTCATGTCGCTTTGTGCACATACAAAAATACCTCTTCCCCCGGTTGAATCCACTTTCCAAACAGAATGAAATCAGATTCAGAGGGCTCACTTTAAAAAAAAGAAAAAAAAATCCAAACATGACCAATTTAGAAATCAAATCACCATGACTGTGAAATCTGCATCCGAATAACTAAATTGAAATGGATCTGATCTGTTCCCCAGGCCTCTCCTGTGTCTGGAAGAAAAGGAGCTGTAAAGGTTTGGAGAGAAGAAATGAGGGAGAGGATAGAATTGCAGAACAGATTCTATGCTGTGCATTAAAGTGGGCAGGAGCTTTTACATCAGTCTATCACGTCTATTCCTTAGGTAAAGCTTCATAGACTGGATTTGAGAGGCTAAAAATCAGCTTGCAGTAATGGACTGGCCAAAAGGGACACTGGGACAGATTCCCACAATCCCCTTGAATTTTCCAGGTCCTGTCATCCTCTTTGGTCCGCTCCTCTTCATTTACATCCAAGAATGCTGAGATGCCAGAGATAGAAGAAGATAAAACTGACTTTCGTCCCATAGTGTCAAAGGCAACTTTTGACTAAGATGCTTTTAATCTCGAACTGTGCTATTATTAGCAAAACACCTTGCCAGGGTGAAAGAAAATGAGCAAAGTCAGTCTCTCTTAGCCAAAGCCCTGTTGGGTTAGAGATGTAACAAAATGATGAGAGGAGAAGCAGCAAGAGGGAAAATTACAGATACAGTTGAGAAGGAAGTAGATGCTCCTTGCCATTGCAATAAGGGTGGTATATAAGCAGGATAAGCAGGGATGCCAGCTTTAAATTTAAAAAAACATCTGGAAGAAAGCAATCAATTATGAGATGTGATGTAGATGGAGTAGTCCAAAATCCAGAATCAGTTTCCTTGGATTTTGCTTAGTAACTTTAATTCTGAGTTTAACCTACTGCAATAGTCCTCCTCCTCCTTGTGAGGATATTCTAAGGTGGCAAGGGGACAGGGTGAATCTTGATGCAAGCAAATTTCTTTGGGGGAAGAGGGATGCTAAATTGTCAACTGGTCAAAAGAGAAACTTCCTTTCCTTTCCTTTCCTTTCCTTTCCTTTCCTTTCCTTTCCTTTCCTTCCTTCCCTTCCCTTCCTTCCTTTCCTTTCCTTTCCTTTCCTTTCCTTTCCTTCCTTCCCTTCCCTTCCTTTCCTTTCCTTTCCTTTCCTTCCTTCCTTTCCTTTCCTTTCCTTTCCTTTCTTCCTTCCCTTCCCTTTCTTTCTTCCTTCCTTTTCCTTTCTTCCTTTCCTTTCCTTTCCTTTCCTTTCTTCCTTTCCTTTCCTTTCCTTTCCTGCCCTTCTCTTCCCTTCCTTCCTTTCTCTCCTTCCTTTTCCTTTCTTCCTTTCTTTTCCTTTCCTTTCCTTCCCTTCCTTTCTTCCCTTCCTTTCCTTCCTTCCTTTCTTTTCCTTTCTTCCCTTCCCTTCCTTTCTTTCTTTCTTTCCTTCCTTTTCCTTTCTTCCTTTCCTTTCCTTCCCTTCCTTTTCCTTCCCTTCCTTTCCCTTCCTTTCTTTCTTTCCTTCCTTTCCTTTCTTCCTTTCTTTTCCTTTCCTTTCCTTTCTTCCTTTCCTTCCCTTTCCTTCCTTCCTTCCTTTCCTTTCCTTTCCTTTCTTCCTTCCCTCCCTTCCCTTTCTTTCTTTCCTTCCTTTCCTTTCTTCCTTCCTTTTCCTTTCCTTTCCTTTCCTTTCTTCCTTTCCTTTCCTTTCCTTTCCTTTCCTGCCCTTTCTTCCTTCCCTTTCCTTTCCTTCCTTCCTTTCCTTCCTTCCTTCCTTTCCTTTTCATTCTGAATGGCAGCACAATTTGCAGAAATGCAAACAATTATTATGATCTTTGTCAATTCATCGTGATAAATGCAATCATTGCATTTCTTATTCAGAATTGCCCTTCTTTCCCCAAGAAAGCTTCCCTGCAAAGAAGGCTAGAGTGACAGATAATGACTAGCCCTTTCTTAGCACAATTTTGGCCCCTGTCTTCTTAACTGAATCCCAGGAGTCTGCTCTATCTACCCTCTACAGGTAATCCTTGGCCTTTGTGCAGAATTGAGCCCAAAATTTCCACTGCTAAGCAAGACAATAGTTAAGTGAGTTTTCTCCCATTTTACTAACTTTCTTGCCACAATTGTTAAGCAAATGACTGCAGTTGTTAAGTTACTAACACGGTTGTTAAGTGAATCTGGCTTCCCCATTAACTTGGGCTTGTCAGATGGACTCAAACGGTGATCACATGATCCTGGGACATTGCAGCCATCATAAATACCTGCTAGTTACGGCAAGGGTCCGAATTTTGATCATGTGACCACAGGGAGGCTGCAATGGTCATACATGTGAAAAGCAATCATAAGTCACTTTTTAAAATGCTGTTGTAACTTCAAATAGTCATTCAGTGAATGGTTGCAAATCGAGGACTACCTGTATTGATAGTTATACTAACTAAAGGAATTTTGAGAAGTATGACAACCAGAAGCTCGTTTAAAGCTAGCAACCCAAAATGTAAAAGCTCATTTAAAGTTTGCAACCCAAAATGCAGAAGTGACCACTTAGACCAAAGATCCCTTTGAGCTATTTTAAGATTTGGAAAACAAAATTTCAGTGGCATGGCTTCATTACAGATGTTTAAAGTGAAGTGCAAAGTTGCTTTTGATTGTGCAGAAATGGATAAATTGACTATAGAGTTAAAAGGAAAAGAAGATTCGGAATATTATGCAATATGGGAGAAAAGGTACAATTAGAAGTAGAAGGTATAGAAATAGAATGTATAGATTGTATCGGACATGAAATGTAGTTGTATAAAAAAGGTCACAGTATTGTTTAATATGTGATTGAGATATGTAAAAAGGAAAAATCCATATATATATATTATTATTATAATATATATATATATATTCTTAAGTTTTCGCGGGTACTTACATGTATGGTATTCAGCTTTGTTCGGGTATTTTCCCACGTCATTATAGTTGTGCTTTTTAAAGTTGTAGCAACATTTGGCAGAATCTCATCTGCCATCATCAGGCTTCCACAGACAGAACACAATACAGAAGCCTGATGATGGCAGATGAGATTCTGCCAAACGCTGCTACAACTTTAAAAGCACAACTATAATGACGTGGGAAAATACTCTGAACAAAGCTGAATACCATACATATAAATACCCGCGAAAACTTAAGAAAACATATATAGTACAGTATATATGAAATGCATGTAAAGCTTTACTCAATACTTTATACCTGAGACAGGGTCTCAGAAGCACCTAGTTTAAATGTTCCTTTTTCTTGAATACAGTATGATGTCTTGCTGTTTCCTTTGCCAGAGGATAATAATAATAATAATAATAATAATAATAATAATAATAATAATAATAATAATAATAATAATAGCTGGATTTTTGTGGCTCTTTCAAGAGTTATTAAAAGCCATATTGATTTATTTGTCTCCCTTGAAAATATATTTCCTGCAGCCTTTTCTCAAATAAAATCTACATTTTAAAGAACACCATGCAATATTTACCAGGAGATCATATGACAGTCAGAGTGCTCCCTCCACATACACCCCCTCACTTCAATCAATGCTAGCAAACAATATACATTGGGAGGGAAGTATTTTAAGCCAGTCCTATCAGTGAGCAATGTGCAATGATGCCGGGTCAATAGCAGAATATTAACCAGTATTTCTCCTATAATTTTTAAGTAATATAGTCACAGGGCACTGGGGTTACCCAGTATATAGGCTGTTTGTTTTGATCCACTGCAGCAGAACACTGGAGTCCAGTGTCACCCTATAGACCAACAAATTTAATATTATTGCATAAATAGGTTATGTAATAGTGAATACATTAATCCTAAAGGTGCCAGATGATTCTGCTGTTTTTGCAAAGAGAAGATATAGAATCAGACAGCTGCTGTTCTCCCCAACAACCTCAGAGCCAAGGTCATGGTCATTAATTCTGATTACATTTCTTTCTGCTCTCTTAGAGTTTATGATTGATTTTCTATTCATTATTTTATTTAACTGCTTTCAGCTGAATGTTTTAATAGAACAAAATCATTTTTTAAAGGATGTATGTCCTCCATAATTTATTGCCATTTGTATATCTTCTGCATCATCCAAAAAATCAGATCTGATTCTTTCTTCCCTGTTATTAATACATGGTGGGCACTCCTAGAAGCTTCTAAAGAATTCACTTGTTGTTCCCTTCTAGTGGGGGGTTATCAAAGGTTGTTGACCCTGTTTCCAAGGAAAGTGATAAGACATACATTTATTTTGTTTGTCAAAATTTTACTTGTGTTTGGGTAGGCAAGTTAGTCCTATAAAAGTTTATCGTTTTACCTGTTTGTTATTCTAGATGGAGCTATTATATGCAAACTATAACGTTCCAACAAATCGTATATCCACTTTATAGTTGAGCCTCTAACTTTCCTTTCAGTGGATTATTGCTGTCCCTACCATCATTATTACCAGTGGTGGGATTCAATTTTTTTTACTACCGGTTCTGTGGGCATGGCTTGGTGGGCGTGGCAGGGAAGGATACTGCAAAATCCCCATTCCCTCCCCACCCCACTAACCTGCTTTCCAGCTCTGTTCTCCTGTGCAGGGCAACAAAAGAAGACCCAGCCAATCAACTGGGACTCGGGAGGCAGAGAATAGATGGGGGCTAGTCAGAGGTGGTATTTGCCAGTTCTCTGAACTACTCAAAATTTCTGTACCGGTTCTCCAGAACTGGTCGGAATCTGCTGAATACCACCTCTGATTATTACTATTCCAGTTATTATTGATGATCCTATGATTATGTTTTCCATAGCCATTGCTGAATATACAAAGTATTTAATATATATTTTCAATTCCAATATGGAAAAATGAAAATGACACACACTGTCCTATGGAATGAGATAGCCCAGTTGCTGCAAAGATCAAGCGTTTTAAATGGTTTTGTTTAATAGAGAAAAGGAAGATTTCTTAATGCCTGTCTTAATTTTCAGAGACATTATACCTCTGACTGCCTTCATCATAACAAGGGATGATTTTATGCCTCCAGAATCTTGTATAAAGAAATCTCCCTGTGTCGTTTCTATGGCCATTCTCATGCCAAAGGGGATAAACAGCCAACTGACTGGACTAAGCCTTGAGGTGCTGGTGGGTTTAAGAAGAGCAGTTTATTCATTTATCTATTGTAGGGAATAGCCTCCTCAAATGATTTACAGAGGTAAAATACTTTGCCACTATAAAGGCATCCTCTCTTCCTATGATGATTGAGCCTACTTGCAACCTGGTGGGGGGAAGATTTTAAACTGTCGGACCACAATCTAGGCTCAGGAATTTTGGGTTTTGTGATCCCACAGGAATGGGAAGGCTGGCTTTATATGCTGCTTTAGAACTATGACATGCCAGGTCCATATATCAATATGTTTATCAAGGAGCTTAGTTCTTGATTTGGCTACTCAGATAGCAGAATTGTTTTGGCCTTGCCTGAGATATCAAATAACCTTAGAACACTGTGCCAGGGGAAATAGTGGCATATGTTATCTCCTTGCCTCCCCTCCTTCTCCTAATGCTATGCTTACCAGTGGGGGTTCTTTCCTAACAGTAATACTCAGGCTCATCCCATGAAATGAAATGGATGGGTGAGAGATTTGGGACAGAGAGAAGCAGCTTTTCTTTGATTGCTGCTAAGCAAATAGATTTCAAGGGGACAGAATAAATTCATAGCTGATAAATCACGACCCCTAGATAGAAATCTCAGATTTTATGACAGTATTTCTTTACGTGCTTATTCCTGGAAGGAAAACGGAAGAGGCCTATTACTTTCACCTCCTATCTGTGGCCTTGTTTTTATTTATTTACACTCTCATTGCCTCTCTTAGTCACGCTTGTGTGTGCATGTGTGTGCCAATATGTGTGTGTATATGTAAATGTATGGTTGTGTATATGTAGATCTGTAAAAATCAGCAGTCAACAAGAAAAATAATCCTGCACATGTATTTTGTGACTTATTATTTCAGGTAGGTTATTTTGTACCTCCTAAATATTTAAAATCAAGATTCCCTCACACTCTGAGGGGATTGCCTCTAACAGGCATGTATGGAATTATATTGTTGCCTGTTTTAAAATATTTATATCTGACTCTCAGAAAAAGCTCCAAGTTAGCTGGCAGCAAACCAATAGTTTGCCTTCTACCATACTTAGAGAGAGTGGATTTGTTTCCATATTTGGGATATAAAGACTTTTAGGATACATGTAAAGTAGACTTCTAGTTGGGCTAAGGTAGGGATAGGAAATTGATCTGAATTATTCTAATTAATATATTTGTATCCCTGTTTCCATATTGCTTGAAGAAAGTTAGGGGAGGATTTCTGCCAAATGATCATGACAATCATTTTTGGGATAAGATAACCCAATCTTAACCTAGCCTCTCCTACATTTATTGAGAATTCTGAGAATTGTAATCCTGGTATATCTGTGTCTCACTCTTTAGGCATGGCTTTGGAATCAATATATCAGGTCCCTTTGTACATTCATCTAGTTATGTAGTGAGACCAATAATCCAAGTTCCATTGACGTGGCCTCAGCTAAATACACAGATGCATAATGCATAATGCATACACAAGATCACACTCCTCTTGCTTCCTTATGGCAACTGAAGTATATAATTAAGGCAAAGGAAATTTTTCATGCATTGGGATGGATCAAATATGTGTTGGATTTCTCTGGTTTGGATCCAATTTAGGCTACCCGTGGATTTGATCATACTAATTAGGAGTTCCTGTGAGTCTCTTGAGTTCTAAAGACTGTTGTATGATGCCTTGGTGGTTTCAAACTCTTTTTTTGGGATTACTTAATTAGCTGCATAGTTGCATAGCCCCTGCATGGTGATTTGGCATTCCAGGCTGATTTCAGTGGATAAGAAAATTACATTTGCACAGAAGCATCTATTTTGAAAGGAACTTCCTGTTTCACTTGACCCAAGTTTTAGAAACATTTTTAAAACTACAATTTATCTGCATTCACATAGCACAGTGAACCACAAAGTAATCAACTACTTTATTGCTAAGGATCATCTTAATTATCAGTCCTTGCAGAACTATAAATGAATACGCAGAGAACAATTGGACAGTTGGTGAAGTCAGAAATTCTCCTTCTTGAAGTGAAATAAGTCTAGGATGCCACAATGAGCCAGAGCTATAGAGCCAAAACAACTCTAAACTTTTAATACTAGCATTGACAAATGAAACCCAGTTTATACAATTGATAAAATCAAAAACATTACTGATTGCCCCACTTCTAAAAGCAAATAAAGCAACTTCAGGAAAACTAAGTAGGGAATTTTCTACTGGACTGTGATATGATATTACACTTATATAATTTATCGATGCAAAATAGATAATAAATCATGGGGAAATGTGAGCATGGATACTATATTAGCTACTTATCTATATAGTAAACATATTCTATATAGAATCAATAGTAAACAGAAAATTGGTTGAAAGATCTTTTTCAGAACCCTGGACAGCTCCTTTGCCTTGTCAATAACTTGCTGTACAATCTATGTTTTCTGTCTGTGCTTGAAGGACCACTGGTGGTCCTTGAAGATACTGCAGGTGGTCCTGAGTTTCAATACCACTACACTTTCCCAAGTGCAAAATTTGAACGATGTTTTTGCTTCATCCAGTGTTTTTGGTTGAAATCATGTAAAATATTGGCATTTTCATTTAAATTTTTGCAAGAGGTTAGCATCCTCACTTGAACTTTTCACAATATTTCAGATAGCAGAATAACTTTATCCTGAAAGTTGGATATCTTGCAAAATATTGACCATTTTAAATTAAAAAAAAATACTTTTAATTTTGAAGTTCCATGGGCACCATCAAGAAGTTGCATACATGTAAAGCAATTCACATAACGGAAATAGTTGGGAATCACTATCTTCATGCTATTATACTGGGTACAGTGCTTATTCTCTCCTAGTAGAAATTGATTTGGGAGGAAGAAAAAAATAATAGGTTGTATGGGAGGAAGGAACGACTTGAAAACGGGTGTTTCATTCCTTGATAGCAGCAGCCTTATTGGGCCTATTGGGCCTTGTTTCCCTGAAATCACTATGAAGAAAATGTTCACCCTCAAGGGAGAAGCAGGAGACAATGAGACATGGATACCTTATTTACATTAGGTGTTTCGTGTTTATGTGCTCTTTTTGAAGACAAGAAGACAGCACTGGAAGTCAAACATTTGATTGCTCAAATATTCCATTCCCGCTTTCTGACCATAGTCTCAAAATGTTGCAGATTATATATTTGGAATGGATTACATCAAAACAATAATAAACAGAGCAGAATTGAGTTAAGTCTGGGAAATTCTTGAACTTTGAGGTATTTAGAAACCATAATTATAGGATTACTTGTTGACTCTAGATACGTTAGCACTAATTACATGAACTACTTGTGAAACATTTAGTATGATCACCATACATCTTAAAGCCTATATATTCTTATATTATACCTACCAATTCACCCTCTATGATACCCTTATCTCCACATATGAAGATTTATTCACAACATTGGGTGATCTGGTTGGTTCCTGATCCAGGTTTAAATCCACTACTCACTGAGAGCTGCCATGTGTTTGTGTTAGATTTAGAGCACTTGGGAAACATACTCACACATACTTATATAATTAGGACTGAGGAACACTTCAAATTTGTTTCTAAAAGTCAAATGGAGGGCAGCCATGCAACCATTGGAAAAGACACCGCTGTTTTAAGGAATTTGAAAAATGAAAACCTCTCTATGTTCCAAAGTACTTTTTAAAATTAGAATATGAAGCACTATAGACCCCTAAAGTAAATTTACCAATTTCATGCGGCTTCCTTAAAAATTAGGACTCTACTTTCTTTTTCTACTGAAACTCACAGATTTATGTGAAAACTGTAGGCTTTGTTTGCCTTTCATATTTAAACATGAGACCTGTTTCTTTAGTTGGAGATTAATTGACATTACAGCCTGAACTCTGCAGATATCCCACTTTTTCTCCAAACATTATGCACATTTACCAGTCAGATCTAGAAATAAGCACTTATTCCCCCTCTTTTATTTGAATGTAAGAAAATTCCTATTATCAGTTTTGCTCTAAAATAAAACCCTGAGGTGGGTTAGTTTTTTATTATTTATTTATTTACTTGTATGTGTGCATGTGTATGGGTATGTTATGAATTACATTCTTCTATCCTTTAAATGGCATGTTACAAAGAATATTGAGGAATTTCTTTTTTATTGCTTGATTCAAATACTTAAAGCTTTGATTTATTAATCTGGTAAATTTGCATCCCACTTTTATGAATATATTTAAAAAGACAATGGAGGGTTTGGATAATACGCAAAGTAGTTTATATTTAATCTCTTGATTCCAAACCCTACTTGTAGTTAAATAACGACCTTGTCTTTTTTATCTTACTGTCTTTTACAATATATCAACATGTATTCAGGCCCTTGGGATCTGCAGGATCTTCCTGGGAAAATATCATCTTAAAGAATATCAACAAATTAAATAGGATTAACGGGGAAAGGTTAAGGAAGCTGGAGA
The DNA here is from genome assembly GCF_049901735.1 of Notechis scutatus. NCBI lineage: Eukaryota > Metazoa > Chordata > Lepidosauria > Squamata > Elapidae > Notechis > Notechis scutatus. The sequence goes on along the minus strand of NC_142010.1, from coordinate 152,694,857 downwards.
GACAGCAACGTATTTTAAATTGCACATCATACTACATCATGCTATGTTTTAATCACAGTTCTTAACTGAGGCACATTGATTGAGTTAAGCCATAAAATGTTGATTGGCAAACATTAATGTTCAAGTTCAGGCAACAAGCTGACTTCAAATTAAATATACCATATTGGGGCTTAGTGGAAGGGTGCAAAACCCATGGACCACCAACAGTCTTTTTTGCAGGGCTCTGGATCCCCCAAAAACCATTTAGGAAAAGAAAAGGAACATAAAGCCTTAGAGATACTTAAAGCCACCTATTACACTTCTTTAAACTCCTCACACACAGAGAGACATATGTGCCCTGGCCAAGCCTATTTGGGAGAATTAGCCCTTAAGACTAGTGCGGTCGTTGTGTTGATGGAAGGTATACATTCCTGACTTATTTCTAAGTGTCATTGCAGACATTGGTTGACCTGAGAGCTTCAGGCTTTGCTAACCTGAATGAGTGGCAGGAGCTTGACTACAACTCTTGCTTTTCTAACAGGTTTCCTTTGGGCAGCAGGAACACCCTTTGTGCCAAGCTCTAAGAAGGCCTTCATCTCTGCTTCTTCCATGGCTTGGCCCCCTGGCTGGCTGGCCTCTAGAAAACCTTGTGGCCCCACCCCTGAGGCTCTATAGAATGAATCCAGGAGACAGACGGGACTGAGTAGGTAAGCGAGAAGAATTTGCAACCAGGAAACAGGATGATGGACATTCTTGGCAGAAATGGTATTTTCTTTCTGATCAATCTATGCCTTTCTCCATTCTTCTCCACACAGGTTTTTCATTCTGTCTACCAGACTAACCTAGCTCAAATCTACTCTTCATCCTCCACACCTCTGCCCAGTGTAACCAGCTGGGCTGTGACTCACATCCAACATGGGAGACATGGCCAACAGCTCTGTGGATTTTTATCCCAAAAACCAGCGGCAAGAAATGAACCATGCAGGTGGCTTTGGCTGCACCCTGTCGGAGCTGCGCTCCCTTATGGAGCTGCGTGGGGCTGAAGCTCTCCAGAAAGTCCAGGAGACCTACACGGATGTCAACGGGCTCTGTAGGAGACTTAAGACTTCCCCCACTGAAGGTACCAGATAAATGACTTGGGCAGGCTCATAATCAGTGGGATCATCAGGTCAGAACTTGGGAGCAGGACCCAGAGACCCAGACAGCAGAATAAATAGGTACCTCCTTAGGACCCACTGCAGATGAAAGCAAGGGAAAGCATCCATAATCCTTATCATCTAAGGCAAGGGTCTCCGACTTTGATAACTTTAAGCCTGAGGACTTCAACTCTCAGAATTCCCCAGCCAGCTCTGCTGACTGGGAACATCTGGGAGTTGAAGTCCATCAGGCTTAAAGTTGCCAAGGTTGGAGACCCCTGATCTAAGGGACATCAGTGGCATGAAATAAAGGAAGTAAAATGCATTTATTATATAACAAGAATTGTCAGAGGATTGCACATTTTAAGGAATGCAAAATAATACATATTATCATTTTAAGGGGGTCCTTTAACAAAATGTTTAAATCCAATTTCTTTTTCGTGTACATCACTTTAATAATCTCAGATTGTACTCGTTGTTGTTATTTAAGGATGCTTCAACCTCTCTTTATAGCTGTAGTCTCAATATCACAATGGAAACTTGCTAAAATGTAGCCATTCCTTTCATTTAAAATGCTTATATTAAAATTGTTCTATGACTTATTCAGTGTAAGCCACCATCTCAAAGTCAACTACACATATCTTAAGAGTGCTACATATTGTAAAACCCATTAACCCTCTAAGAACTAGCACTAATAAGCTAGCCTCTCCCTAAATAATCTACTATTCCAAAATTAAACCATTACTTTCTTAACAAATTAATCAGACCTTTGGATTTTAGTGGCAATATTTATTTAGCAGCATATATACCTGCATTGATGTTGAGGCATTACCAAAAACCCCTTCAAAACAAAGTCAACAGGGAACCTGTGTTCCCCTTCAAAACAGCACATTGGATTGGCTACCCAAACAGGAAGTCAAAATGATTTGGGGGGGGGCATATGCTATGCATGCAGAGTGGTCTCTTCCTTTGATAGCACCTGGTTTCATCAAGCTGGATCACCTCAACCCTTTAGTTTTGAGGCATCGAAGTGGAATTGCTTGCTTTTCCAAAGGAAGGCACCATCTGAAATTACAATGCTATGGAGATCTAGTTCAATGTGACACATGAGTTAGAGAAAAGCCATTTCACGCAGACATAAGAATTAGAATTTTTAAGAAGCAAGGTTCCCTTTACCTCACCAGCTGGAAAATGCTTCCTAGAGCACATAAGACTATATCAATATCAATATCTATCTATCTATCCATCTATCCATCATCTATTTTCTATCTAACTGTAATCAACTTATATATCATCTATCTATCCATCCATCTATCAACTATCTGTCTGTCTGTCCGTCCGTCTGTCCGTCCGTCCATCCATCCATCCATCTGATTAATTGACTAAGAATTACTTATATTTTCAATAATTGGATGCTTAGCATCCTTAAAATATCCGGTCCTGGCACCTGACACAGAAATATAATTAAATCACTTATTCCCAAGTGGCCAAGGGTGAACGTTGTCAGGATAGATAGTGTCTGCCTAGGTCATTTATTTGTCATCATCTCTAGCAACAGCCTCCAGAGACTTGGGTGGGAGGGTGAACATGATTAAAAGGAAGCAGTTTGAGGCTTCTGAAAATGTGTGAAGGGTGTGATTACGTATTGCCTAAATCTGCCAAGTGTTTTGTGCAATCCTGTTCTGGAATAAAATAACCACAGTGCTGTATATGTGAGGAAGCTGGATATCTGTGTTATGAGCCTTTGTAAGAGAAAGGAACAAAGCCATGTAATTTTCCTTCCTTCCAAAGCTACAGTGATAGGAGAAAATCCAATAACCTACGGTATACTTTCCCAATAGTTTTCATTTAGATCAAGCCAGGGTGGGCAATCTACAGCCCTCTGGGTCCTTTTTTCCCCAGCCTCCGAAGCCCACCGCTGCATTTGAGATTACCCTACCAAAATTTGACAGCAGTCACAGATAACAGCAGCAGCCCAATTTTCCACAGAACACCATTTTCTTGCTTTTTTAAAAAGCCCTCCGAGTGGCAGCTGAGAAATCTAGTGCCAATCTCCCTAGTGATGACATTCCATCCCTGCCATTCCCCAAAAGTCCTCAATTATCCATTAAATACCAGAATGCATCTCCAAGACTTAGATGGTTGGCCACAACTCATTTGGACCATGTCCCCCTAGAGTTTTATTTTCTTGCTGTACTCAGATTACTTGGGAAAAACTCCAAATTGCTTTAACAAGTAGCATTCTTGGCAAAGCATGCCATCCCACCACTTGAGTGATTATAGCAACAACCACAAAAGTGACTATAGCGGTACACAGCTTTTCCAAGGAAGCCCTTTGGTGGGAGGTTTGAGGTAAACTAAAGAATGCCCTTCTGCACCCAGAACTTGGTTGCGCTGTGGAATCCACCCACCAGAAAAGCTGTGGAGCTTCTCTCCAGATTGGATAGCTTTAAAAGTCATATTGGAGGAATTTCAGACTATAAGTAACTATCCTTCATTAAGGCTATATGTGAGTTTCAGCATGACAGGCAAGGTGCTGTGGGACACAAGAGGGCGGGTTCCAATGGCTTTATGCCCTGCTTAGAGATTGACTGGGAGCCTCTGTGGAACAGTGGTTAGAGTGCAGTACTGCAAGCTACTTCTGCAGCCAGCTGCCTACAATTTGGCAGTTCAAATCCCACCAGGCTCAAGGTTGACTCAGCCTTCCATCCTTCCGAGGTGGGTAAAATGAGGACCCAAATTGTTGGGGGCAATAGGCTGACTCTGTAAACTGCTTAGAGAGGGCTGTAAAGCACTATAAAGCACTATATAAATCTAAGTGCTATTGCTATTGCATGAATGTGGTTGGCCACTGTGGTCCAATATATTGTTCCTATATCTGGGCTGTAGAAACCTAGTAGGCTGCTGTATGGCAGCAAAGAACTGGAGGTTTTGCTTACTTCTTCGCTAACCTCTAAATGATAATCTGTATTTTTGTAGCTCAGATGTGATAGACCAAACATGGTCGTAGGGTTGTAAAAACGTGAGTTCATACAGGAAATTCCTTACATTCCTGACAGGAAAAATATTCTCTTCTGATGTGAGCTATTGCTAAAGCAGAAGAAAGAGCCAAAATCCATGACTAACTGTGCAATTCTATGCATGTTTGCTCATAAGAAAGCTCTTCTATATTCAATTTTAGTTAGTATGTTTAGGAGGCCTAAAGGAACTGAAGGAAAGATTTACCAAGATAGTCCAATTTCACACTATTGTGAATAGAGTAGTGGAGACAGATCAATCTATATTAACCTAAATCTCCTGGTTTTGATTCCCTTGACATGGCAAGAATTATGCTGCTTGACTGGAGTTTATACAGACTAAAGCTTGCAAAATTCAGAAAGGCTTGATTTAGTGACCCATGGAAGATGGGTCTTAACTCTTCTGGAGGTGGTTTAACCCAGTGCTTTATATTCTTCCCCGATGGTTGGACAAAATAGCTCCTTTTCCTTCACTTCAGTTCATCCCCAGGGAAAAGTAACAAACCAACACAGAGGTTTTGGCTTTGGGCTGCCCTACTGGATCTCCAGGGCCTTTTAAATGTTCCATTTCATGGGGCTCTGATACTTCTGATACATTCACCCATTTCAAAGCCCACCCGGTTGTGACTCTTCCTCAGGTGACTAGAGCAAGAAAATAAAATTGTATTTCCAAGCAGTGGTGAATAACCATGATAGTCCTTGAAGTTCCAAGAAACTGCGATATAATTTTCTCAGCAGGGGCAAAAAAAGTGTCTAAGGTTTCTCTTAAACCTAACATCACATGGATGCCCAGGGAAAATGAATTCTAATTCCCTCCATGACACAAAACTCTTAGCCTGCTCATTTCGGTAGGATCCCCAGTCACATAATACCTAATCAAAATTGTCATCAAGCTGTAAAAGCAGAACTGGTCAATTATATGGTTGACCTGTACTGTAGCTCAATTGCCTAAAAATTGCCCACTGGTTTTCTAAGGCTAAGTATCACAAGAGCAGAGTTCGTAAGCTATAGATTTTAGGCATTCTTGATGTAATTCATGGCAACCTGTCTAAGGATGGTAAAGTCAACACTTTCTCCTTAGCTCTATTTTCTTTAGTTGTTTTCCAAAAGGGGTTTGAACTTTTCTTTTTCTTGTAATGGCAGTGATACATCACATGCCCAAATTTCTTGCTTAAGGGTGGAAGGGGAAAAAAAATCTTATTAGCAAAGAAATTACAAGTATGGTTTTATAGTAGCCCATCACACCACTTCCCTCTCCATAAGTACTAGCCCTCACAATTATACAGCCCTAGTATTCTCCCAAAGTCTTTCATCCAGGAATGAGCAGGCTAGAACCTGTCTTAGTTCCACAGCTAGATAAAATTGGCCAAATGCTGAACATAGTTTAGATTAGAAAGGTGAGAGGGCCCAGCTAGGAGAAGGGTAACTGTTTTTCTTTTAGTGACAGTTGTCGTATTTGTGGAAGGTCAGACATAACTGGTTAAGACTGAAAGGGAGCAATCAGAAGTAGGATTAGTGTCCTACTCTAGGGTATGTTGAAAAACACACCCCTCCCAAGCACCAACAACTGGCAAGGAACCAAATAATTATTTTATTCATTCCATAGTTAGTTGCATTGAATCAGTGGTCTCTTACACCCAAAGAATCCTAGAGCAAGAACCAAAAGGTTGCATAGACCTTAACAGATATTGATCAATAAGCAGATCCCAAAATGCAAAAATAATTTTTTTACACCTGGTAAGGAAACAAGATAACTAGAAAGGAAGACATGGGCAATAATGTGAAATCATATCAGATTTAAAAGTGAAAGCTTTGATGTATATTGGTTGAGCCCAAATCCTGATATTCTAAGAAGCTAACAACAGGTTTACAAATGGGAAAGATAAGGAAGCATGGCAGAATATATCTTTTGATCCCTTCGGGGTGTAAACTCTATAATCAATTAAGTCATAACCAGGTTGCCAAAATAATAAAATTTCTATTCCCAAGGAGCCACAGCAAGAACATACATCTAGTAATATTATATTCCAAAGCATAATTATGCAACCGATTCAGTCTAAGTTCTATCTATCAACTCCAAAGTTGAAGATATCAGAGGCAAGTAGTGCTGGACTAGATGGACAAAGAGCACTGGAGCTTCTGGTGCTCTTTGGATCCTGCAGCCTCAGGCAGCAGATGAGCACATGAAACACCACAGAGTTTTGAGGCCCACTTGGTCTCGATCTTGGGATCCAGTGATCTGAAGGATCGTCTCTTTCCCCAATTCATTGCTTTGCCAATCTCTGTACAGTTAGCCTTAATGCACACCAAGGCCTTCTGATGCATAATGTCAGAATGGGAAGGTTGAATCCCGAGAAGTGGTATCCCTAAGCATGGGTAATGGTACCTCCCCTTCCCTTGATAATAAGTTACTACATAGGAATTGCAACATTTAGCAACAAGCAAACAATTGTTTTGGGGACCATTACTTCCTTTTTTCCCTTTCAGGCTGTGTATGCGGGAAGGCAGGGGGGGAGGAGTGAGGAATGGTGTCCTTGTGGTCCCAACAGATTCACACAGGGCCTGAGGTTTGGACAGACTGAAGTCATGTCCTTCCTATCTCCTAACCATTGTCTGCACCTTGAGATGCGGCTGTTTCTGTTCCTTCTAAAAGGACAGGCAAACCAAGGGCTTCCCTTCCCTGCTTTGCCCTCTGTAAAAAACAATCTGGGTTTCCAAGTGTAGGAAAGCAACAGAGCTCCGGGAAAGCAACAGAGAATTCAAAGCAGACCCATTCTGTCTTCTCGCGTACCTCCACCTCTCTCCCTTTGCTGCTTTCTCCTTGAATTGTCCTTGAGGTTGCTGCAGCCAAGGGTGGTTCATTCTCTGCTGCAGGGAGCTGCAGGCTTTTTCTCATCGCATTGAGAAGGGAAGGGAGGGGAACCAGGCAAGGAAGAACAGGGCAGCGGGCAAGTGCTGGGAAGGAAGGAAGGAAGGAAGGAAGGAAGGAAGGAAGGAAGGAAGGAAGGAAGGAAGGAAGGAAGGAAGGAAGGAAGGAAGGAAGGAAGGAAGGAAGGAAGGAAGGAAGGAAGGAAGGAAGGAAGGAAGGGAAGGAAGGAAGGAGAGGAAGGGAAGGAAGGAAGGAAGAAGGAAGGAAGGAAGAAGGAAGGAAGGGAAGGAAGGAAGGAAGGGAAAGAAGGAAGGAGAGGGAGGGAAGGAAAGGAAGGAAGGAAAGGAAGGAAGGAAGGAAAGGAAGGAAGGGAAGGAAAGAAGGAAAGGAAAGAAGGAAGGGAAGGAAGGGAAGGAAGGAAGGAAGGAAGGAAGGAAGGAAGGAAGGAAGGAAGGAAGGAAGGAAGGACAGAAGAGGAGAAAAAAAGCAACCAAAGAACAACCAGGATGAGAAAGGGCTTAGATGATCATCCAGATAGAGAACCCGAGGGAAAAATTGATCTTCGTGGCTCTCACTGACACAGAACAAAAATCAACAAGCATTCCTGGATGATCCATATTGCCTGTGCCTGTGCCCTTACCACACTCAGCAAACATACTGTCTTTTGCCCACACCGCCCCTGTCCTTTTCTCCTTTCTATCTCTTGATTTTTTTTTTTAGTCTTTCTTTCTATTCATTCACTCCTCCCGGGTATTAGCAATTCTACTGAATTTTCTCAGCTCTAAATGTGAGGGTCTGTGTCTGATAGGGCAACCCAGTGGTGACCTGGTGGCTCATACTGTATTCCTATATGTTTGGGGTGATGTAGTTGTTGCTCTTGTTTTAAATTTCATGATAAATTGCCCGGACTATCATTCTTTCATTTTTCTATCTGTTAACTGGCTGGACAAGGGAAAATAAACTGGACCTAAATTCTGATCTGATCTGACCAAGGCCTTTGTATTTACCATATGAGGTTCAATAAGCTTGGCTGTCTAGTTCCTCAACCACGGCATACATTGGTCACAGTGGATCATCCTCAGGTCCCTTGTGTTCGATTCCTGTAAGATCTTTTATTGGAAGAAGGATCTTCGAGAAGGATTCTGATTTTGACAGATTACATTGCTTCCCTATTCCCTATTGAGCCCAGGTCCAGGTGCTAGATCAGGGGTTCCCAACCCCGTGGCCGTGGCCCACTACCAGCCCATGGCCAATTTGTAACTGGGCCACATGAGTGGTGGTCTTGCTTGCATGAGCAGTGGGCCAGCAGGTGTGCACACCTGTGCACAGCTCAACTTGTGCAAGTCGAACTGTGCACACACGCATGCTCACATAAGATGAGCGGCACGCATGCATGTGCATGCTCACCAGTGGTGGGATTCAATTTTTTTTTTACTACCGGTCCTGTGGGCGTGGCTTGGTGGGCATGGCAGGGGAAGGATACTGCAAAATCCCATTCCCTCCCCACCCCACTAACCTGCTTTTCAGCTCCGTTCTCCTGTGCAGGGCAGCAAAAGAAGACCCAGCCAATCAGCTGGGACTTGGGAGGCAGAGAATAGATGGGGGAAGGGCCAGTCAGAGGTGGTATTTTCCGGATCTCCGAACTACTCAAAATTTCTGCTACCGGTTCTCCAGAACTGGTGAGAGACTGCTGAATACCACCTCTGATGCTCGCACGACCCGATTCCCCTTCCACCTCCCTGGGCTGCCAAACCACAAAGGTTGGGGGCCGCTCTGCTAGCTGCCTGAAGCCATATCCCCATTTTTTCTAACACACCCTTATGACATCTTTCTTTCTGTCAGGTCCTCCTGGCATGGCCTTCATTTTATTCCCAGTCCATGAGCAAGACAGTCAGGTTATTCTTAGCTGTACTAATGTTAAAGTGACACTTTCTCTTATTCTGACATCATCCAAGGGCACCCTTGAGCCCTATAAAAATGTGTAGGCTTTGATTTTCTGATTGTACATCGTCAAGTAGGGGTTGACTCTTAGCAACCACAGAGATAAATCTTCTCCAGAGTGATCTATCCCCAACCTGGCTCGGATCGTATCTTAACAATACAACCATTACCAGTGTAATTTAGTCCATCTACTTTGCTGATGGTGGTTGTCTTTTCCTCTCTTCTCCCATTTTTTCTAGGTCTTCGTCCCCATCAATTATCTTGGGAAAGACAGATTGCTAAAGTTACTTGAAACAGACAATAGAGTAGAATAGAGTTTGGCAAGGAAGTCAGCCAAGTCCATGCTTGTATAGATTTCTGCTGACTCAGGGGTGGGCGGAGAGCTCTAGAACTTGATGGCCCTGAAACTATACTAACCTGCCAAAAAATTGTAATCATCATTCCTCCCACTGCTTCTTTCCAATCCTATTCCTCAAGTGGAATAAGTTGCTGATCTGAAGGTAGGGAGGACCAGAAAGATTTTGGAACATGATATTGGTGAAACCCATAAGCCTGAAGACAATCTTCTTGCCTTGTGCTGGGCCTTTTGCTCCTCCTGATTTAGCTAATAATAATAATGCTAGTTCTCAAAAACATTTCTGCTAGGAAGCACCGACCTTATATGTCCTTTTTATTGCCTGACATGTCTCCAAGCTCCAATGGAGGATGAAGTCTTTGGAAGAGTGCCAGAGTTAGAGGAGAAATTTTACCTGGGCTAATATCTATGTTTGCATCTTGTTTCAAAATGCAGTAGGCCATGTGGCGTATGAGTCTCTGTGATGTGGTTGGTTTTTCATCTGGCTTTGGTGTATGAAGCATGAATGTTTTTTGTCTGTTTGTATTTGCTAGAGATGATTCATTTTTAACATGTTGGGCCTCTGGGGGCATTACTAGTCCCTGGGCTTCTGAAGTTCTATTTTGTATTCAGTCAGGCTTTTTGTATCTCTCTGTATATCCTCCATTGTCCTGCAGAATGTGTGTCAGAACAGAAAACAGCAATCAAAAGAATGGATCTGTATTTTGGCATTTTGATAACCATTGGGGCTCCCTTTGAACAAATATACTTTTATCTCCTTAGTTTACATTCGGGGAGGTAAATGATTTGTGGCTGGTAGAAAACACTCTTACAAATGGATCTACCCATCAAAACATTGGGTAACATTCCACCATTTCCCCCCCTGATGATTAACATCTGATCCCAAAAGACTGAAGTACTTTAATTCCTTTGAGGATCCTGGCATCCGTGGTGCTACTTTTTTAAAAAAATTCTGTGTCTTAATCCAGCAGCTTTTTTTACAGACAATAGTGAACAAAACCATTTATCTTCTTGCCAAACGAACTTTTCATTGTCTTTTTATCTTGTAAGCTATCAAGAATAGGAGCGATTCAGTGGCATACACCGTTAATAAATTATATTATAATCACCACCACGTTGGGAAAAGTTTCTGCTTCTACTTGCTTCACCTGAACAAGATACTAAGACCACAGAGGAATAAGCCAGATTGGTTTTGTTGTAGTCATCTGGTAAGCCTAGAAGGCAAAAAGAAATTGCACCTACACGTTATAATATCCTGTGAAACCTTACTAGTTAATGAGAGAGATAGCTCCTTTATGGCTGTGTGCATGCACCACACTGAATTAAACAATTAACCCTCTTTCAGGGTTTGCACAATTCACTGAGCTTTAAACTGACTGAAAGAATGAGCCTCACAAGACATTCTCAACCACTAAAAAAACCAAAACCTTTTATTTATTTTTTATTTTATTTGGTTTGTCAATTGCTTACAAGATAATAGGTATAAGTAAAAACATAGTTATGAATACATGGATACATATAAGAAAAATAAAAGAAACAATAGGACAGGGACGTTGGTGCACTTATGCATGCCCCCTACAGATCTCTTAGGAAAGGGGTGAGGTCAATAGTAGAAAGTCTAAAGTTAAAGTTTTTGGGGTTTGGGGAAGAAACCACAGAGTCAGGTAGAGTATTCCAGACATTGACCACTCTGTTGCTGAAGTCATATTTCCTGCAATCAAGTTTGGTGCGATTAACCTTGAGTTTGTATCTATTGTTTGCTCTTGTATTGTTATGGTTGAAACTGAAGTATTCATTGACAGGTAGGACATTGTAATGTATGATTTTATATACTATACTTAGATCGGACTGAAGGCGGCGTAGTTCTAGGTTTTCTAGGTCTAGAATTTCAAGCCTGGTGGCATAAGGTATTCTGCAACGAGTAGAGGAGTGGAGAACTCTTCTTGTGAAATATTTCTGGACTTTCTCAACTGTGTTAATATCAGATACGTAATGTGGGTTCCAGACTGATGAGCTGTATTCAAGTATTGGTCTAGCAAATGTTTTGTATGCTCTAGTTAGTAGTGTAATATTACCAGAGAAAAAGCTATATAAGATTAGGTTAACAACTCTTAATGCCTTTTTGGCTATGTAGTTACAGTGGGCTCTAGCACTTAGATCATTAGGCATGATACAAGGTCCTTGACAGAGTTTGGATCATCAACAAGGTCTTGACTGTATTTTATTTTCTGATTTTTTTTTTGCCAATATGTAAGACAGAGCATTTATTTGTTGAGATTTGAAGTTGCCATTTGTTTGACCATTCTGATACATAGTCGAGGTCTTTTTGAAGGGTAGCAGTATTGTCGGTGGTGTTGAATAGCTTTACATCATCAGCAAAGAGAATGCAGTTGCAGAGGTCATATATGTAGATGTCATATATGTAGAGTATGAAGAGAATTGGTCCTAGAACACTACCCTGTTGACAGGTACGCTCCCATTTTTGACCATTTGTTGTCTGTTTGACAGGAATGCTGCAAGTGTCCAGAGATACCATAAGATTTTAGTTTTAGGAGTAGTTTGTCGTGTACCACTGAATCAAAGGCTTTACAAAAGTCTATGTAGATTGTGTCTATTGCTTTGCCCTGATCGAGTTGTGTAGTCCATATGATATTAACCTTACCAAGGTTAATATTCTCCTAGAGTGACAAGTGCGAACAAAATAGATAAATCTTTAACGAATCTGATTATGTAAATACAGTCTTTAAGTTATAAAAGGTGACAAGCATAATACAAATTATATATTATCATTTTCTTAGCAGATAGCTTTTATTTTCTTTTAAATAAAAATGTGTGCCCTCTTGTTTCTATTACTATTAAGAGTTTATTTGGGAAGTATTGCCTGCCACCCAGTGTCCAAAATCAAATTATTTTGAACCTGTATATCAGACGTAGAAAAGAACTGATCAGCACTTAACAATTTATGTTTAATATAATTGCTTATAATTTTATATAACTGCTTATAAACCAGTGTTAACACATGAAAATACACTATTATTACTCTTATATATACAAAAATGTTACATCGTAGCTCCCAGTTCTTTAGCTAGTATTGGCCTTCTGATACCTTCCCAAGAACCTAGAAAGTTGTAATACATCAATATAATATACCTGCAGATTAAAGCAGTGTGTCCTTTTGTAATTGGCAGATAGAATTTTTGTTAATGTGTGATTTCTAAGTGCCATCCAAGATATTTCTGGGTCTGAGACTCAATATGCTGATAATCATTGGGACTGCCATTTCAAGTTTATGCCAAAATCTTTCAACTTTTTAAATATCTTCATATTTTGTGATCATCTCCAGTTTTTTGTGTTCAATTCCACAATACCCTGGTATTGCCATATCAATTATCCGCACTTTCTCCCACAGTGAAATCTGGTGTGTTATGAGCAAAGATTTTATCAATTTGTTATTCAGAAATCTCACAATATTTTAATTTGCTTATTTTCAACTACTTTTTCAAGTGTATATGCCCAACAATTTTTCATTACTGGCACATGATAATTTTTACAGATGTTCAAGTAAATCATTTCGGCAACTCTGTTATGTTATTGTTTATCTACTTGCATGAGCTGAATATACAGTATTATCTACTGTTTCTTCTGCTTCTTTGCACAATCTGCATTTTGAATCATTTGATGATTTTTCCCCTCCTAATTCTGACATTGATTGCGTTAATTTGAACAGCTTGCTCTTGTGTAGCTGACATCAAGCCCTCGGTTTCTTTTTTAAACGTTCCAGCCATTGCCAGTTGTCAAGCCTTCAGTTTCTTTCTTTTTTAATGATCCGGTTGTAAGCCATTGCCAGGTTGTATTTTTATTCACTTCACTATTATTATTATTCCTTTCAGATGTTAGAGGGCTTACTGGGCTCAGCAAACACACTTAAGCTCACCCAAATCAACTTGCCAGGCTGACTAAAATAACACCTTAGTTCCTTTTATTAACCAAAATATATGTATTTCTTAGTATCTAGATTACCCAGCCTCTGTAGTTTTAACTGCTGCTCTGTTGCCTCCTTGTCTTGAAAAGCAGAGGCACTGCTCTGGTACCCCTGGGCCAGCTGTGGAGGGCATTTGAGAGCAAACTCTGGGTTGTTGTTCCTGCTGCTTGCCTGGCTCTCTGGCATTTTTAATATTTAACAAGGACTTAACAAAGCTAAGGAAAGGTGAGCAAAGCAAGAGAAGACAACTACAGTGCTACCCAGTTGGTCCTTTCATCTCCCAGGAGCTACTGAATCCCACCTGGGGTGAAGTCCTCCTCCTTCACTACAGGTGCCAAGTCTTTGAAGTGCCAGCCTATACCCACTGACATTCATAGCTTCCAGAGGACGCTGGGGATGGATTGCTGCCCTAACATTGCAGAGGGGGAATCTGAGGGGATAGCAGCCCAATCTGGGGCAAGCCTGCCGTGCTACAGTATGGTGATCCTGCTTGTTCTATTGGTAGACTCTGAAATCCTACCCTCACTTGACCAGACATGATCAGGCTGGCTGTGCTGTGAATGAGAAGTTTTTCAGTTCCCTTCCAGACTTCTCCTTATGAAGAAGAGAAGGACCCTGTGTATAGTTTTGATTTGGTGAAAACAGTGCACCCAACCTAGCAGCACCCCTGGCTAGGAAGGAGCTGGAAAATGAAGAAGTATTTAGGTGGGAAAAATGGGATGAGAGGGATTTAGTAAGCATGTATTAGTCAAATGCTAGAGGAAAAACTTTCTTCACAAAGATGAACTATGTAGGCCAAACTAGTCTGTTTACATAGCTTTATACTCTGGACTTAATAGCTTTACTGAGGGTGTCAACTCATAAAATATTTCTATGGTCTTTTTAGAGTTGTTAACAGAAAGGGAAGGGGAGCAGTGTGGCAGCTTGCAAATTGAAAGTGCGAATTCCACAAATGTTCTCAAAGATAGTAACTAGGTGACTGAAGTTTCTGCCATGCAAAATTCTAACTGGAGAGCATGATTGATGACTCTTGGCTATGGATGTGTCCCATTGGAGAATATGAATTACGATACACCCAGGGGATGGGGGGAAACCAGGGTCAAGGGTGACAATCAATTATGTGTCTCGGAGTCATCTAAACCCAGGCAGTGCCAGACATTTATATAACTCCCAATAAATCCTTTGAAGTTTTGGAAGTTTGGCTCGAGACTCATGATTTAAATGGGGGTAACTGCCGGGATCCTGACAGAGGGTCTGTTTTAGATGACCTTGTATTTTCTCTTCTTTTCTTCAAAATATTGAAGAAGTATTGAAACCATACTCCCTCTGGGGGAGGAGGACTCTCCCAATCATTCTGCAGATTGAGGCCTAGACCACTGTAAGCTTACCCCCACCGCTTACCCTGATGGTAAAACTATTTGTCATTTGTGATTTGTGATCCAGACCAAGCTGATCCAGAAGTCATGGGCAAGAAAATAGCACCAGGCTCCACATTTCGACTGAGACATTGTGTTTGTTGCATGCTGGAAAATGACCACAGTGACCAAAGTTATTTTACAATAAATGAGATTTAGTAATTCTCTAAAATAGATTATTCTTGCTTTGTCCTGATAAGATGCTGATGGAATTCCAGAAAAGCATTAACTATCCCAGTTCTCCTATTCCTCTGAATCAGATTTTAAGTTGGGAGGGGGAGAGAGAGGGGGGAATAGAAAGCAGAAATGTGTTGTCTTTCCTTTACAATTCTGCAGTGGAAGGAAGAATCTTTCTCCCCTTTTAAGACCTTACGCTGAAACTTATTGGATATGCAGGATTTGTCCTCAAAGCCATAACTGAACACTATAAGAATATAGAGTATCTCTTGATGATTTTTAAGTGGGCAAAGCCATTTACTAAGGATCCCTTCTTTAAACTTAAACCAACACTTTCCTTCTTTCATTTTGTTCTATATTGACATCAGGGCATCCAAGTTCACATCTACATGCCAATTCAAATCCACTCCAGTCCAATCTACCTCACCAATGGCTGTTGGTTTAGTTTAGTTTAGTTTAGTTTATTGTCATTGCACCTCATACAATGAAATCAAACACCATCTTCAGTGCACATCATGACCATGATCAAGAAAATAAACACAAACACACATCCTTTACACTCCACACATTGAACTGAAAACCCTCAACACTGCACCAATACTGCACTATACAGCAGAATTCAAAAGAGCTACTGCCCTGGGATAGAAGCTGTTTTTCAACCTATTTGTGCTGGTTTTTAATATTCTGTACCGTCTGCCAGATGGTAACAGTTCAAAAAAATGGTTCCCAAGATGAGATGGATCTTTGAGAATGTTTTGAACTTTCTTAAGGCAGTGGGAGCTATAAAGCTCTTCCAAAGAGGGGAGAGGGCAACCAATGATCTTCTGGGCATTGACGTTAACCCTCTGGAGTGCTTTCCTATCTGCCAATGTGCAATTGGCAAACCATACAGAGGTGCAGTAAGTTAAGATACTCACTATGGTGCAGCGGTTGGGGAAGGGAATGAGACCTTATGGGAACAAAAGATGGTATAGGCACTCCTTGACTTACAACCATTCATTTTAATAACCATTCAAAGTTACAATGGCACTGAAAAAAGTTTGGATGCTTGGCAAGAGGCCAAGCATGAGGCTCATATTTATGACAGTTGCAGTGTCCTGGGGTCATGTGATTACCTTTTGTGATCTTATGACAAGCAAAATCAATAGGGAAGCCAGATTCACCTAAGATCCGTGTTACTAACGTAATAATTATAGTGTTAACAAATGTTGTAAAACTGAGGCAAAACTCACTTAACAACTGTCTTGCTTTAAAAAAAGAACTTGGGCTCAATTGTGGTCATAAGTCAAGGACGACCTGTAGAAATAAGAGCTATAAATGAGATATAAATCTAAATAGGTAAATGAACATATCTTACTTTCGTGTTCTCGTGGCATAGGTTACTTCATCCCAGATCATAATATAAGCAGCCTTATATCACTCTCTCTTCCATACTGGAAATCACCCACCAATCCACAAACAAGAGAACATCAAGAAAGCTAGGAAACGTCACCTATATAGCAACAATAATTTTAATTGCCAAGCAACAGCTAGAGTTATCTGAGGTGGGTTGGTGAGTGCACACCATAACCCTTCCTTTCACCTGCAGAACTCCACTTAAAACATGAAAAGCATAAGCCTAACATTGTAATAGGATGTCTGGAGAATGATAGAATATTGGGAATAGAACAGCCTTCTCCCTGCCGGTAACTTATGGCTGCGGAAAATGGGCATTGTAGTCTAGCTCCTGAGGTAACAAGTTGGGAAAGCTGATTAACATACTTTTCTCCTGGTACATTGACATTCTCTAGCCTGTCACAAAGAGGCCAAGTGGACTTGCTGCTTCATTCTTACCACTATCTCTCTCTCTTTTGACCTCAGGCCTCTCTGACAACACAGCTGATCTGGAAAAGAGAAGACAGATCTACGGACAGAACTTTATCCCTCCAAAGAAGGCCAAGACCTTCCTGCAGTTAGTGTGGGAGGCACTTCAGGATGTGACCCTAATCATTCTGGAAATTGCTGCCATTATCTCCTTGGGACTGTCTTTTTATGCTCCACCGGGTGAAGAAAGTGAAGGTAAGGTTGGGTCCCTGCCGTCTCTGCCATGAAATCCTCACATGGATGGAGTTCCTCATTTCAAGAAATTACGGAAACATTGCTCTGGAGGAAAACAAAAATAAGTGCCACCATTGAAACCTCCCCCAATGCCCCATGGCCATCTAGTGCCAGAAACTGTTTGATTGATTGGAGTATTTATATACCATTCTTATCACACAACCAAGGGCAAATCACAAGACAGACTCCTAAAATAAATCAAGCAAGCTCCTCATCAAAGCCATAAAATAGCCATATCAACAACAATAGAATTTGACCCATCATCTATAGCAGGGGTGTCCAACCTTGGCAACTTTAAGACTTGTGGACTTCAACTCCCAGAATTCCTCAGCCAGCAAAGCTGGCTGAGGAATTCTGGGAGTTGAAGTCCACAAGTCTTAAAGTTGCCAAGGTTGGACACCCCTGATCTATAGGTATGACAATAGTACAACAGACAGTGCTTGGATTCTGAATGCCAAAAGGAACAATATACTTTTGATCGATCTCTAAAAACTATAAAAGTGGGGGCTGTCCAAATCTCAGCAGTGGGGGAGAAACTATTCCAAAGGGATATGACAGCCATTGAGAAGACTTGGTCTCTTACTCTTCTTAACTCTTAAAGCAGGACATCTGAAGGATGTCTTCCTGAATGAGCAGGCAAACTCCCCACAAAGAAGATACTCCCTAATACAAGTTGTAGATGAACCATGGAAGGTCCTTGATGGACCTAGAGAGTGCAATTCCCTAAAACTGACTAGCACCTCAATGGAGAGGGCAGCCAAGGGATACAAAACTTTCTTTGCTGTGATCCGTGGGTCAACTAATCAACTAGGCAGCCCAAAGTTTCAAAGACTGTTAGTTTAATTAGTCAACAGTATAATAGGAATGGTGGAGGGGGGGAGCAAAGCACTGTAATATATGGGATGAATGAGAACACTGTAAATCCTAAATTGGAGGATGTACAGTAGTTATATGACATTGGGCAGGGCTGGGATTTACATCAAGGAAACTACCAATCACAGCCATTAGAATACAGTTTCCAAGGACAGCAAGATTTAGACTAGCGTGATTTCTTGCTAGCTTCACTATGGGAGGGGAACAATTGTGATCATTATGGGGATGTGACATCAAAGCTCTGTCCTAAGATTGTGGATCCATCTGCCTTTGCAGATCAATTGGGTGAGCCAGGAGACATTGATTCTGCATATTGGTCTGCTCACCTTTATCAAATTTCTTCCTGCTGACTCATCCCTATGTCTGCTATGCTGCTTCATCTTTTTATTTATATTTGTATGTATTATGCAAAAGACACCGTCATGTGTACAATAACACTCTGAAATTGAGAGTTATTTTAGCAGCTTTACCCAGGCAAGATCAGGGCGTTCAGGTTAGTTTAATTCTGCTACCATCAATTTACTTACCTATTAATGAGTTTCATAGGTAAATATTAAACTCCAACTTCTTCCACAATCTATTTGGAACAGATAGGAGAAATATCCAGTTCTACGCAATTATGCAATGGTCTGCATGCACCAACAGACAAAACAATGAGGTTAATAATATGTTTCTTTATGGGATCTCACATCTTGACAGTTGTATGAGACTTAGGCCTATTAATACTGGAAAATTGAGTGGTAAAGTCAGCAACCTTTATAGCTGTTGCCTCACTCCTAGGAAATATCAGGTCTGTAGCTGTTTGAGGAGAGTGGACTGTAAGAAGGAGGTAGGGACCCCACTGGTCTCTATACTAAGATGTATGGATTCAACTCCCAGAATTCCCCAGTCAACATGATGGCTGGGGAATCCTGAGAGTTGATGTCCACACATCTTAAAGTTGCTGAAGTTGAGAAACAGACAGTTGGATCTCTCATCACCTGCAACCCCAGATATTGTGGCTGATAAGAATCATGGCACCTCTTCCTGATTTAAGAAGTGATGCGTGACAGTGGTGGCATTCAGCTGGTTCACACCGGTTCACGCAAACCGGTAGCAAGGATTTGGCGTGGGTTGCCAAACCGGTAGTAGCTTCTGGCTGGCCACACCCCCGACCCTGTCTCCTGGTCACCGCTTGCTCGCTTGCCCTGCCCAACCCCGCCCACCTGACGCTAGCCCACCGAGTCACTCCTTAAGGTATTTCTTTCCCGCCCCCCTTCTGACAATCAGCTGTTCCTACAATCAGCTGTGCCGGGATTCCCCTCGCTTATTTACTGCTTCACCCAGGAGGCTCCCCTGTGGCCCAGAAAGCCCCAAAACAAAGCATGGGGGATTGCTGTGCACCCCCCCAGGCTCAGTTTTCTGCCTTCCTGGGCCCTAGACAAGCCTTCTGGGAGCAAAAACGCCCCACCAGGAGGTTTGCCTGAGGTCCAGAAGGCCCCCAAAATGAGGGAGGGGTTGCTGCAAAAAGCAAAAAGAAGCCACACCCATCTAGTCACATGGCCACACCCCTATCCACCCTCCTATCCACACCCACAGAACCAGTAGTAAAAAAATTTGAATCTCACCACTGATGCATGATCAGAGTATCAGGAGCATTTCTGTAATCAACACTTTCCTTTTTTTTCTCCTTCCAGTCTGCGGGAATGTGTCAGGGGCTGCAGAGGATGAAGGTGAGTCAGAGGCTGGCTGGATTGAAGGTGCTGCCATCCTGCTGTCAGTGATCTGCGTAGTGCTGGTCACAGCATTCAACGACTGGAGCAAGGAGAAGCAGTTCCGAGGCCTGCAAAGCCGCATAGAACAGGAACAGAAATTCACTGTCATCCGTAATGGTCAACAGGTCCAAATTCCCGTGGCCGAGCTGGTGGTGGGAGACATCGCCCAGATCAAATATGGTAAGAGGGAAGGCAGGAGATGGACGATCACTCAGCTTAGCCCAGTCCTGCAAAGGCAAATTCAGCTGCATGGAGATACCTCAGGGGCTGGATTTAAAACAATTCTGATAGCTAGTTTCTGCCTCTGGGAACACCAAAGTTGCTTGGTAAACAAAGTGGTCCATGATGCCCAGAGGTGGTTCAGAGCTGGTGGTTCAACTTTATATGAGCTTCCTTTACAGTTGTGATGCAGAGATGCTGGTCTCAAAGCTTACGATGGGGCATCAGGGAGGAAAATTTAAGATTATCTAAGACTATGTCTAGACAAAAACTTTTTTTTCCTCATTATTCCACTGCTCTTTCATTTCTTGTTTCTCAAGGAATGCAATGAATTGACCGTAGAACTCTGTTCATTTTAAACAATCTATACAACAGAAACTTAACACTATTTTGTCCATCCATCTAGGATTTAGATAAACCGTTTCTTCCCCCATTGACTTCTCATTAAAAATGGCAGTGGAAAATATGTGCACAGCTGTCTTCACATCAACTTTGTTGTGCTTCTTTACACTTAATTCCAGAAATATAATTATTGCAAGTATGCATATCTTTTTTTTAAAAAAAAAAAATTCCCACTGAAATTCCGGAAGCACTAAAAAAAAGCACTGGGTATCGCTGTTTATCGAATAGCAAGCATGCTTATTGCTCGCTTAGTAATTAAGGAAGCAAAATGGGTATCTCTGTGTGGCATCCACTGCATACGAAGGGCATAAGATTGTAGGTCACCAGTATTTGTTGATAGAGTTAATTGCTTAACCCGTTTCTCCTCTCTCCTAGGTGACCTGCTTCCTGCAGATGGAGTGCTTATCCAGGGGAATGATCTCAAGATAGATGAGAGCTCTTTAACGGGGGAGTCAGATCATGTACGCAAATCAGTGGACAAAGATCCCATGTTGCTATCAGGTGAGGGACATCTAACGGTGCTCCCAGACAAGAAACACGACAAGATGAACTAATTCTACTTTGTTGTAAATCTGCATTAACATTAACAGAATCTTACAAGTCTAAAGGTACAAACAATCTCCCTCCACTTTTAACTAGGGCAGATCTTTCCTACATTTCTTTCTCTGACGTTATGCAACTGCGGGCTCCTACCTCTCTTATCTGATTGTTTCCTAAGCAGCATCTCTTCCTCTCTTTTCCCCAAGGTCATTCATATATTCCATTACAACTCTGGCTTAATACAGTTACTGAGACAGTAAGATTTGGCAGGAAAGGCAATAGGCTAGAAATTAGGAATTCTAATCCTGTCTCTGGGTGACTTTGGGCTAGTCACTCTTTCTTAGCCCTAGGAAGTTTGCAATGGCAAACCACTCCTGAAAATCCTTGCCAAGAGAACTTGTCAAGAGTTCAAACCAAGTCAAAGGCGCAATATGTATATCTTCAAAAATCATTACAGTTAACATGTCTGTTTACAAAGGTTAAGTAGGAGACTACATCAAAATGAAGTAGCAACATAATAATATAACCATATTAATAGATACCAAATCTACTACTCTGTAGGTAAAAAAATAAGGTGAAGAAAATATATCTATTCCTTTCTGTAAGTGATTCCTGCATGTCTCCCATAGGATGTCTTGTAGCATATAAAGGGTGCCTGGATTTACAGATTTCCTTTGTTTTCTGCACGTGTGCTATTTTATGATTTATCCTTTTTGTCCAAAATGTGATTTGGGCCAGCATAAATTTGTATCAATGCCAAAGTATTTTCCCACTGAAACTGCTTGAACATTTTCCCTCAAAAAAAAACAAAAAAAACAAAAACCCTTTCTGTCCTCTAAAACTTTATGAGCACATTTGTTGATGCATTTAGGTTATAGAATTTGGCACTATATCCCACACAGCCCTTTTCCTTGGGGCGGGGTGTATCTTGCTTTCTGCAAATTCCTTTTTATGAGAGGTTTTCAGGGAACATCAAGTTTGGCAAAAAGTAAGGGAAGCATATTGAGGCTTAAGCTTAACTGGAACATAGGAATGGTGGAAGAACGCTCATTTCTATTTTTCACACCGAGTACCAAATGCTTCAGGGCTTCTAGGCCCCTTGAAGCTCCTCTAAGAGTTAAATGTATCTGTAGTACTTGCATGTGGGCTCTGCAGACAGTTCACATGAGGTAACCACAGAAAAGCCTCACTCTATTGGCCTTACATCCTTCAACTCCAAGTCTACTTTTTCCCAGGAAAATCCAAAGGTTGATGTTTTTCTAAGCCACAAAAGGTCCCACACACCACAGGCAAGGAACAGTCAGAAGCTCATTCATCTTTTGTTTTCTGCTCACAGCCAGGTCACATAATGACTTGGACGAATCATTGGCATGAATCATTCAAGTTACTGACACTGATTAGAAATATGGAGCTTCTAAAAGCAAGATGCCAAAAGAAAATTTTCAGCTCAGCCAAGATGTACATCTTCATATTGAATCTCTCAACTCTGGAGCAAGGATCAAAGTGCCTTCATTGCTTGCTAAGGGACTGAGTCAGCTCCAAAGGAGCAGGGACCACGTGAGATAGATGAGCTGTATGGTGATGAGACTCATTGCATTTCAGGTAATGCCCACAAGCTACATTCTTTTGCCTTCCAAAAGGACTACATCATTCTGGTGCTAAGGCACTCCAGATCCCATACTAAGGCATAGTATATAAAATTATCCATTGCGATATCCTACCAGTCAATGAATACTTCAGCTTCAACCACAACAATACATGAGCACACAATAGATACAAACTCAAAGTAAACCACACCAAACTTGATTGCAGGAAATACGACTTCAGCAACAGAGTGGTCAATGCCTGGAATACTCTACCTGACTCTATCTATCCCAAAACTCCAAAAACTTTAACCTTAGACTGTCTACTGTTGACCTCACCCTATTCCTAAGAGGTCTGTAAGGGGCGTGCATAAGTGCACCAACGTGCCTACCGTCCCTGTCCTAATTTCCCTTTTATTCGTATCTATTTCATGTATTAATAATCATGTTTATACATACATACATACATACATACATACATACATACATACATACATACATACATAATCAAATGCATGCTTGACAAAATATATAAATACAAATATAAAATATATTTTGGGAAGTGCTTTAAACTTTACGACTATTTTATACCTTTGGGGATTGAGCCTTAATTAGTAATATCTACACTAAACAGCAGTGTGCTTCATTATACGGCCAAGATGATCTCAGGGAGTGATCTAATGGGGCAAATCTGGTTCAGATACACTAAATTCTAAATTCCAGCCTAAGGATGTGAATTGCTGTGGCTTAATGTGATGACCTTTCAAGTGATATGACTGAGCAATTGCTAAGATCTTTCAAAATCTTTCAAGATACTGAAACACAAAATACCTAACATGATTTTAGCTCCTCTAGTGATTTGTCTGAAACCAGCCATAGAGTGCTAGCCAGCCTCTCAAGTTTCATTGCCATACCTCCTGAACTGAAACCATGTAGTTACTTAATAGCAATAGCACTTAGATTTATATAGTGCTCCACAGTGCTTTTACAGCCCTTTCTAAGCAGTTTACAAAGTTAGCATATTGCCCCCAAGAATCTGGGTCCTCATTTTACCCACCTCGGAAGGATGGACGGTTGAGTCAACCTTCAGCTGTCAGGGTCAAACTCCTGGCAGTGGGCAGAGTTAGACTGCAATACTGCATTTTAACCACTGCACCACCAAGACTTCTAATTAACTTAAACAGTCATCCAGTAGTTCTCTGTGGCGGCAGATCATATAGAAAGTGCCAATCTTTTTTGCGAGGAATTAGTCTTACATTATGGTTAGCTCTTCAGGTTAAGCTTCTGAGGAAGCATAGATCTCTTTAAGACCCAGGCTGACAACCAGTGGCTTACAGCAGCAGATTTCAGACTTGCAAAATCAACACTGTTATGTAATTACTGTCATTTGCTAGAATGTTGAAATCTATCAACTGCAGCATTTTAGTCCTGGTGAGCCTCTGAACACAGTAATTCCTTCATCCATATGCCTCTTTTTCCATGGTGTTTCTGCAACCAAGCAATTCAGTTTGGTCTAGTGGTTAAAGCAACAGTCTAGAAACTAGGAGAGTGTGAGTTCTAGTCCTCCTTCAGGCATGATTTTGGGCTAGTCACTCTCTCTCAGACCAACTCACCTCACAGGGTTGTTGTCAGTGGTGTATTAACCATTAAGCAGACTAAGCACATGCTTAGGTCACCAGGCCCAAAGGGGGCACCACAAAGTTGAGAATATGGCTTCGTTTGTACAGTATGTACAAAGGAGAGGGGGCACCAAGATTTGTCAGTGCTTAAGGCACCAGTGAGCCTTAATCCGCCACTGGTTGTTGCTGTGAGGAAGCAGTGTTGGATATTTTTGCTGCCTGGAGTTACTTGTAAAAATAATAAAGTAAACAAATAATGAAGGATAGCAATAAACAAAACAAAAAATCTGGAAAAATTCACACCTGCTTTTAAGAGTTGTGACAGAGGCTCCAAGACTTATTTTTCCCTTCACTGCCCAAGTACTGCACAGCCCTATGAGAACCTATGTTTCATGCCATCAGTAGATGTCAAATAACGCTGTATCTTTTCCAGAATAGCTCAGCTTGTAATGAATCCAGAAGATCTATTTCTTGGGTTCCTAACATTTCCATTTAGTATTCTTCTGACTTTTCTTTCGGTTTAGGCACCCACGTCATGGAAGGCTCTGGGCGGATGGTTATCTCTGCTGTTGGAGTCAACTCACAGACTGGGATCATCTTTACTTTGCTGGGTGCTGGTGGGGAAGAGGAGGAAAAGAAAGAGAAAAAAGGTAAGGTCTTCTCTCTGGTCCAGGTAAGCACTTCCCCAGTGTGTACCTCTGGATCCATTGTACTGCATGCCAGTCTTCATGCTCATATCAGCTCTCTTGTTGGCTGAAGCCAGGGCATGAAGATGCATTTCAGAGCTGCTGCTCCACACAAATGTCTTCAAAACCATCCAGCATTTGCAGAAGGCGTTTATAGTTTCTGCATAACTGGCACAAAGATGACTTCAGGTTGATGGAACTTGATTATAATTTGTTCCTTTTCTGATCATGACATTTTTTTTCATACGCCTTCCTCTTGAACATTGCTTGCTTCCCCTTGTTATCTACCAAGACTATTGATATACCATTTAGATCCCTTCTGACCCTTCTGGTTATTTTACTCCCTAGCCTAACCATCATTCCCAAATAGCACTGTCTGGGCTACTTCAGTTGGGTAGCCTACATGTTAGGTAGAATTTGCTAGGGTTGGAAGGGATGTTTATGGGGATGTTTGCACAGAGTAGATTGGTTGTACTCTGGAGCAGTATTTCTCAGTCTTGGCAATGTATTTGGTCTTCAGTTCCCCAAATTCCCTAGCCAACATGTCCATGCACCTTAACGTTTGTCAAGGTTGAAAAACACCACTCTGGACTATCTAAGAACTGGGGTAGAATAAAAATTCTGGAACCATTGCTCAATGCTGGCTCAGTAGGACTGTTCCATATAACTATTTTCCCGGCACAATGCTCCCTACGATTAGTACTATAATTCTTAAATTCTCAAGAGAAAGCTGGCGGGACATTTTTGGAGCTATCATTTCAAAAGCACTAGGATGGGAAAGGCTGTTTTGGTAAAGCTGTTTTATATCATCTCACTCTACTTTACCTTCTTTTTATTGGATCCCATTTGTTTCCAAAGATGCCTCATTCAGTGTTAGGAATGCACTCATCTTTTCTGCTCTCACCATTCCTTCCTTCCTTCCTTGGCTTCAGAAGCCTTTCTTACTTGCCAGTGAAATCCCTTGGCTGTCCTTCACTGAATTCTGACCCCTGCTGTGTCCCCTTTGTCTCCCTATGCAACTGGGAGAAGGTATAAAGCATCCAACCCAACAAATCCTAGGCATTGCTCAGGCAAGCCATTCACCCATGTGATCAGTTTATTTGAAATATTCTCCCAGCAGTAGACAGAAAAGTGACTCCCACACAGTTGGGAGAACACTCAAAGGGCACTACTTGTGCAATAACACTTGAGTCAGTACATTTGGATGAATAGTGCTGAAGTTTGACTCAGCATGCTGAATTATGGTTCATCATTTTTGGAATCTGCCTCAGCAAGGAATTGGGCACAACTCAAAGCTTTGGCATTTGCTTCATTGTTGTTGCATCTTCTATATAGCAAGACTTATTAGCCATGTTAACTATCTAAGAAATTAGAAAAACTGCTGCAACCTCATTCCCTATCTATATAAAACAAATAGCCAATGTTCCAAAAAAAAAAAAAAAAAAAAACCAAAACACCCCAAATGGTAGAAGAGAAAAGTGTTCCATTCTGCCTAAATTCCCTTTTTCATTCCATCTGAATAATAAGCAACCTATTTCTGTGTTAGCTTGTTAATTATGTTCAAAATTGTATTGATTTAGTACTGGCCCTTAAAAATCTACTTCAATACAATTAATCCTTATTCAAAGAACAATTGAGCTAAGGGGATAGTAGCACTGAATCCCTCAGAGCAAAGGGATTTTAAATAAATGGCATCTTAATTTATTACCTTATTTTGTTATTAACTTGTCTAACAGGGAGTTTAGGGGTTTTATATTGTGGATTTTTAATGTTGTAAGCCTCTTGGAGTTGTCGTGTGTGAGTCAGATGGCCATGTAAATTTTTAAAATTAATAAGATAATTTGTTCATAGTCGTGATGGTTTCTACAACACTTCCTTTTTTTTTTTTTTTACAAAAACTCATTTATATCAATCTGAAACTTCTGCTGACTGAAGCATTGCCAACGTCTCAGTCAAAAACTATGTTAGCCAATCACTGTCAAGCAATCTTCCTCACCCAATAAAATTCACAATAGTTATTTAAACCATCTCTTGCCATAATAAGTTGGCTTCCGGTTTTATCCTTTTCCTACTTGCATGTCTTCCTAACATTCCATGTTCTCAGGTCACTGTCAGAAGACGCATGTTGTACTGTAGTAACTTTACTCTAGTTAGTTATTTGTAAGTTAGCAGACATAACTCTGGTCAGAATCTGGATGTGAAATCATTTGTGATTCCCATCCTACGTACACTTTGCCCATCACAGTCAATTTAAATGCAGTGGTAAATTGGCCCACTGTCATAATGCATTAATAATCAGCCTAATGCATTCATTCAAGTGCTAAGTGATTGCATCCAAAATGATGCAATATCATCCATCATTAACATCAACCATGATGAGTGTTTAGTGCCACAATATTAATCCATTATTTCACTAATATAAAATATAGTCGCCTGTTAGTAAATATGGACTGAAGACTGACTTATCGTTGTTTGTCTTGGAGGGCTCTGATGTTGAAACTAAGATGTCCTGTATCTGGCAGAACAGACTCTTGTTTTTCTCTGCCTCTTTGATGGAGCAGGGAAATTATTTATAAGAGCATAATCTTAAGCAAAAGTAGAGTTGGAGATCATCAGCAGTGTTGACTCCAAACTTTCATTTACTTGTGAACAATATAGGAGGGAAGTTTTCTCCCATGACCATTCTGGACAAGAAAAACCACAAGTACTTTAAAACAATACCCTTCAAACTTAGTTTTGATATCAAAAGTTGGTAAGAAATCCATGAGAATTGGCAGGCTAGCACCTCCCCACCCAGCTCCTAGTTAAGGTCATCCCTAAGACAGCAAAGTTTTTAGCAGTTGTTAGTTGAAGATGGCCATCAGTTTAATCACTGATGGCCATCAGTGGGACCTTACACTATAGCCTATAAATTATCGATTAACAACTTGGCATAAGAGAAAACTAAGTGGAAATTAGCAATAAGCCTAACCCAGTGGTCCCCAAACTTGGCAACTTTAAGACTTATGGACTTCAACTCCCAGAATTTCTCAGCCAGCATAGTCTTAAAGTTGCCAAGTTTGGGAACCCCTGGCCTAACCAATTGGTTCTGGCTCAATAATCTAAGCAAATGTCTTTACTAATAGTCTTGTGTCTTTTTCCTATTATCTCCCACCTCCCTCCACATTTTTTTTTCTATACGCCATGCATATCTCAACAGGGAAAAAAAAGGAGATGAGTGAACAAGTCTCTTACCCACTCCTCTGTCTTCCAGATCTAGCTTTTGGATGAAGACAGGTATCAAAAATAATGGAGATGGTTGACAGCATCTCCACAATCTGTATGGAAACATATAAGGGTGCAGGGTTCTCCTCCTTCTCCTCCTCGTCTTCCTTTTCCTTCGTCCTTCTTTCTTCTTCTTTGGGAAAAAGTAGTTTTTCAGTATTTCGTGTTGGTTCAGCTTGAAGGATGATGCCTTTCTCGTCTCAGAAACATCTGATCAAGAAAAAAAGGGAGAGTTTTGATCTTTTTTTCTGAACATCAAAAAGACCAAGCTCATGACCACTGCAAGGAATGGAAACATGAAAATAACAATTAATGGTGAAGAGATAGGCTGTATGGAAAAATTCACTTTCCTAGAATTGCAGATTGTTCAAAGCAGTGGATGCAGCCCAGAAATAAAACACCGAATTGCACCGAGTCATGCAGCAATGATGTACTGTAAACGAGTCGATTATGAAAAGGCAAGGACATCAGCCTGGCAATGAAATGTAGATTGGTGTGCTCTAACGTATCCCCTGTAACTACCTATGGTTGTGAAAGTTGGACCTTAAAAAAAGCAAGATAGGAAGAAAATCAGTTCATTCGAACTCTGGTGCTGGAGAAGGCTCCTGCATATTTCTTGGATGGTAATGGTGACCAACAAGCAAATACTGGAGCACTTAACACCAGACATGTCACTGGAAGGCAAAATCATAAGACTTTGCCTCACTTATTTTGGCCGTGCCATGCGGGGGAATTCGTTGGGAAAAGCAATTATGTTAGGAAGAGCTAATGGTAAAAGGAAACCAGGCTGCCAAAGAATGACTCAAAGAAATGGTGCTAGATCAGAAGACATGGAAAGACCTGGCCCATAGACTCACCAAGAGTTGGACATGACTGAATGGATAATAATAGCAGCAGCAGCAGCTTGAAGGGAAAATACCGGGGCCACTGGAGAGAATATATCAGCACCTGCATCATTTGTTGGAAGTATTGATCAATGAATGATATCTCCTTTAACACTTGCAGAGGCCTATACTGCTGAGATAGAAAGGTACCTTGGCACAAAATCAGTGGTGCCCCACAATACAACATTACTTGGCCAGGCCTGCCCCTCAAAATGGCTGCCACTCCAGTTGTCAAATTAATGTTGCTTCTGTCTTCCCTGAGTCCCATTACTTTCGGCCCCTGTTGTGCCTTCCCTTTTTTCTTCTTCTTGTGCCATATCCATCATCAGACATTGGCGATCACGTTGGCAGTCACATTGGCGATCCTGTTTTTATCAACAGCCACACAAAAAGTTTTGTTGTGCTGTTGAGTTTTGTCCAAACCAGTCCCTTAGATTTTGAAGGCATGAGGTTCTTCTTCTCCTGGACTTAGTTTGCCTTCAATCTTTCCTTGGAGGATTAAATGAAATATGCTGTATTTTTCTGGGTGTTGCATCACTTGTCCAAAATATTCTAACTTTCACTTTTTTATGGTTTTGATTATTTCCCTTGGCTTTCCCAGGCAGCTTATCCATTGTCCATACATAATATCAACATCCTCTCTGTGCTGGATCCCTTCTTTCACTGATTCCTTCTTAAGGCCAAATCAAAGGTGACCAGCACTGAGAATATAGCGGATATGTGTGCAAGGCTATATCTCTGAGTATCAAAAGAATGCATAATCATCCACACAAGCCGGTTATGAGCATCCACAAGAACATAAGAAGAGATTTGTTGGTTCATATCAAATACCCATGTAATCTAGTCTTACAGTGTTCCAGGAAGATGATAAGCAGGAGCTGAAAGAAAAAGTCCTTGTTGCCTCCTGAAAACATAATTGCAAGCAAAAAGTTCCATCCCTGATGGAAATCTATGTGTGTTCCTGCATGTTCTTTAATTCTTGCATGTTCTTTAATGACAGTTCCTCTGTACAGAAAGAAACGTGTTCATCAGGCATCACATATTTCAATTAAGTCTACAACAGTGACATGCACGCCACCACAGATGGGCAGCTAATGACTTTTAGTATAAATGTGGTTGAAAAGAAGAAAGTGGGTAATTGATCTGGCAATACCAGGGGATGTCGAACAGAAGACAAAGGATTGGAGAAGATCCCTAAGTATCAAGACCTGAAAATCAAAATTGAAAGATTATGACATAAACCAGCCATGATGGCCCAGTGGTTATCAGCACACTGGACCCATTCCCAGAAATTTTGGACGGCACTTAAAAAATCGGCAGATTGACAACATTTCCACCTTTTAATAGCAAAAGGACACGCTGTTTAGATTTACGCATAGAC
Source organism: Notechis scutatus (assembly GCF_049901735.1). Lineage (NCBI taxonomy): Eukaryota > Metazoa > Chordata > Lepidosauria > Squamata > Elapidae > Notechis > Notechis scutatus. The sequence goes on along the minus strand of NC_142010.1, from coordinate 152,664,684 downwards.
TATGCTGATACATTATGACATTCTGGGTTCTTGGGAAGAACCTATTATATATGAAGGCCAATACCAGCTAAATAACTGGCAGCTGTGATTTTACATTGTTGTAAAATAATAATAATAATAATAATAATAATAATAATAATAATAATAATAATAATAATAATAATAATAATAATAATAAGAAGAAGAAGAAGAAGAAGAAGAAGAAGAAGAAGAAGAAGAAAGTCTCAATAGGTGGAGAAAAATGTCAAATCCAGTCTAAATACCTCCTAGCTCTGTGGACAATCATAATAATGCAATTTGGACTCAGCCCGGCTCCTGCTGTTCCTCTTACTAGTTATCTGCACTTGTCTACTCATTCAACAGGTTGTTTTTATAGTCTTCCCTAAATCTTAATCCTAACCATCACAAAGGGGATACAATAAATTAAAGAGGCTGCTTACATAACACTAAAAAAGAAAGTTTCACTTCTTCTGGATAAAGGGGAAATAAATGTATAATATATCTCGCATTCTAACTCCAAGAAATGTATCCATTCTTCTTTTTTAGCCTATCTTGTCAAAATAAACTCAGGCTGGTCTAGCTTTTGTAGTGTAGGCTCCATTCCAATAAACAACCATTTTCTAGAAAGTAAAACATCTGGTACCTTAGAGCAGGAAGCCAATTAAGTGTATTAAAGATGAGGAGACCGGGCCTTCTCTTGTTCTGGGCAAAAAGAGGTCAAACAAGAGGGGGGGGCAACAAGGCAGAGAGATGGAGACAATAAGATGTTTTGCCTGAAGCATCCACAAGAAGTGATGCTGTCACTACCAGCATCAACCAAAATTCATCACATGGTCAGTTGCGATTTATGAAGAAGACTTCTATCGTCTTTTTAAAAGTCGTGCTGGGATAACCTTGCTGGGTTTAGTTTTTACAAGAGGATGTTCTTTGGTAGAAAAGGTGTTTTCCTTTTCTTTTTTTAGTACATTCCACTTTAAGCACTAATAGATCTCTCTGTGTTCATTGCTATATTTACATTTTTCCCAGTTTTGCAGATCCTACACTATTTTGAGCATCTTATCCTTGAAATCGGTCGAGATTCCACCCTTTTAATTTTTTTACAGCGGTCTAAAACTCTCCCCATTCTTTTCAATACATGGAATCCAATATAGTGGTAGAGTAAAGCCACCAAATTAGGCTCAATTCTTCTAGTTACAGCTATATTTTGCTTGCGCCTGCATGAATGATCCTCAGCCATGTGTTCTCCAAATGTGGGACTACAAAACTATAACCCCTGCCATATCCAACCAGCCAATGAATGTTGGTTTACAATAATGCAGGGGTGTCAAACTTGATTTCATTGAGGGCTGTGTTTGACCTCAGGGCGATGTGGCTGAAGGGGGGTGCTGGCCAGGTCAATGTCACTCAAGGCTCCATTTTGGGCTGTGACCGCCTCATGCAGCCCTCTGCCAGTGAAAACAGAGCTCAGAGAGGCCGTTGCAGCCAATCACAGAGTCTGGGAGGGCCATGTGTGGCCCTACCAGGTCTGTTTTTGCTGTCAGAGGCATTGCGGGTCAGTCCTTCACTGTTTCCAGGGTAGCCCCTCCTCCCCGGGCCAGATCTAAGCGCCTTGTGTCAGCTTTGGAAGCCATCCTCTGATTCGATGCTTCCACGCTGCCACGAGCTTGAGAAAGTGGGAGGGGGTGGATTCAATTGAGCAGCTAAGTAGACAAAATAAAATTCTTTTGTTAGTTCAAGGTCACTGAGTATGGCGCAGGATGAAATAAGGATCTTATTTTTGGACAGATCGTGATTGGGCCATGTGACGTGATGACGGCCAAGGGGGATGGATTTGTAGTTTGGGAAATTGTGGGAAGCCCGGAAACTTTCAGATTCGGGATTCCACAGATGTGCCAGTTGCTATTCTAATACTGATTGGAATGGAGAGTTGCTGGAACGCCGACACCTTGAGCTTGACACCCCGGCAATAATGGAAGCTGCAGACCAATATAACTGGCGGGGATCAGATTGGAAAAGACTAACTACAGCCTACAGAGCATAGTGGGAGGAGCTTTATCATGATCCATGCTCTCCATAGTGTGTGTGTGTGTGTGTGTGTGTGTGTGTGTGTGTGTGTGTGTGTGTGCATGCGCGCACGCGCATGTTGCACTGGTGCTGTGTTGTATGTTCTCAAGCGTTCTGTGTTTGTCGTTCCCTTTTTCTGTTGTAGGGAAGCAGCAGGATGGGGCAGTGGAGAATAATCAAAACAAAGGTAAATGTTTCCCCACCCTATCTCTTGAGTGCCTACATTTAGTTGGAATGCCAGCTATATCAGAAAGACATAACATTCTCCAGATCTTGATAGTCTAGTTCAATAGTTTTTAGTTATGCCATAAGATCCAATGCATTCTTTTTAACAACTTTTTTCCCCAAACAGTAAACAAGTCCAGACCTGATGATCTGAGGTCAAGATATTTAAAGTTTGTCTATTTATGTTGCTTATATTTCCTATTCTTTTAATTTACAAATGTTTTATGGACTATTAAACGACTATATATTCCACAGCAAATCCCATTTCTCCAAGGTCATAGCGCTGAAGATATTAGCTAGATGGTTTATAAAAGTTGGCACATGAAAAATGAAACTCAGATAAATTTCTACAACCCAGTAGTTAATTAAGCGCTATCAAGTTCACTTCATCTCCTAGTGACTGTAGGAATAAATATGTGTTATTTTGACCTGTCTTTTACCTCTTCCAGGAACACGTCAATCATTCAGTCCTAGGACCAAGCTGTATTTATTTTAGGCTCTTAATATATAGTTAGCCTCGGGTGTTTGAATTACATCTTTAGAGGTGCTGTTGAACCCTAGAATTCTCGGCTATAGAACTGATATTTGAATGACTGTGAATTTAGTCTTCAGATTTAAATAAAAGCACTTCTGGTTAAGCAAAGAACAGAAATAAAAAAAAAGAAAAGAAACCTGGTGGATGTTGAGGTTTTTAAGTGGAAATTGATGAATAATGCACTTAGATTAGATTGATAGATAAGACCTTAGTGCATTCCATTCTTTACAACCACTGGCCATGGCCACCATAGCTGATAAAGGCTTGATTTCAACATCTGGATGCCCACATTCCCACCTTGACCTAACATACAGAGTTTAAAATGAGACTATGACCTCACCTAATCCTGGATTTTCTACTGGTTTACAATCTTAGTACTAGAGGCATGCAAATACATTTTACTCCGATTCTATTTTCTCTTCATTTCTAACCCTAAAAGAAACATGGTTCCATCTGCCAGACAGTGTCAGAATTGCTTTGATTAGTCAACATTCTCTGCAATATTACCAGAAAAGGAAAATAAGATATATGGTACTAAGATGCTATACTAGAAGTCTGTATTGCTAGACTTTGAATTGAATGTTGAACTTTTTGAACATTGAATCTTTTTGGCAGTAGGCCTGTCAAATGAGCTTCTCTCCAAAGAAGAATAAAATGCAATATGACTGTTCAGAAAAATAAGCATCTTGTGCAAAAGACAGTGTTAGCAAAACTCCTGTTAAGGCATTGAAAAGTAATGGCTAGTCAGCCTTAAAAGAGTTGAGTGTCTTCTTCAATGGATATATTGTATTTCTCTAGGTTCAATAGGCATTGAATGAATCAGAGAACAGTATGTCCCACCTGAGATGCAGAATTTCTGGACCTATCATGAAAATAAGTTTTGTTTATCCATGGCAACTGAATAACTTTTCTATAAGGGGTCCTAATGTTTGTTGAAAATCTCTTTCTCTTTCTGGAACTTATATTTCTAGAGCTCACTGGGAAAATCATTGCCGTTGAAACAGACTAAGTTGGTTATGAAGTTGTGTTTCATACAGTACTTTGGAAGAACTTCCATGAAAATAATACATGGGAATGATGTCTGAAAGGTGCTTTTTCAAGAGGCAACTGGACTTTCTTTGTTTTTACTGGAAGACATTTCATTTCTCATTCAAGAAGTTTCTTCAGTTCTGACTGAAGTCAGAATTGAAGAAGCTTCTTAGATGAGAAAGCAAAACGTATTCAAGGAAAAACAAAGAAAGTCCAGTTGCCTCTTGAAAAAGCACCTTTGGGACAACCATGATATGGATGACTAAGAATCATAAGAATGATGGTACTTTTGTTTAGATAACTGGTGTGCATGGATGTAAGTGAGAAAGCTTAGAGGAAGAGCAATTATTTAATTACTGACGGTTAAATAAGCCATAGTGACTTAGTCTGCAGGTTATGATAAGTGACAACCAAACAAAGTCATAACTCATTTGTAGTGTATAAATCCAGCAATCAAAATATATTTTACAGCAACTCCATTTCCCTTAAACAAGTTGTTACGTTCAGAACAGAAATACAGAATAGAAAAACACAGGACTATTATCATGATCTATGATGTTGCCTGGGAACACACTTTATAAAATTCCAGGAATGAATCATGCAACTTGCGATAAAAAATGATTTTGAAAAACCACAACAGCCTTAGCTAACACTGGGCAAATTCTGCTTTACCCAATATATCCATTTTGATTATGGCAAAAGTTGCAAAATTGCAAAAAGAATGGCAACTTATTACGGCCTTGCTTTTATGCCTTAAATCAGGGGTGTCCAACCTTGGCAACTTTAAGCCTGGAGGACTTCAACTCCAAGAATTCCCCAGCCAGCAAAGTTGAAGTCCTCCAGACTTAAAGCTGCCAAGGTTGGACACCCCTGCCTTAAATAGAAGACTGAGTACAAACCTTTTGCCAAGACCTAGGATTAAAAAAAAAAGTACTTTGTTCACTGAGCTACAATTTCATTTTAAACCATAAACCATGGTTTATAAACTGCTATATCTGGCTTCACATATCTTGCTAACCCAAGACTGAACATCATAGTGGATTAATACCAAACAGGATTTCAGTTACAGGCAATAAATAACCCTTTTTATGGCGATCAATACACTAGAAAATATCTGCCTTATTTTTTGTAGCATACCAGGATGTTGTTTATAAACAACTGGATCAAGAAAAGTAAAATGCACGCACACGCATACACGCCCAAACAGACGGGCAAGCATAATAGCAGAATTATAATAAAGAGTCAGCAATTCTGGGTGAAACCATATTTGCTCCTTTCTCTCTGCAGCCAAAAAACAGGATGGGGCAGTTGCCATGGAGATGCAACCCCTGAAAAGTGCCGAAGGTGGTGAGATGGAAGAGCGGGAAAAGAAGAAATCCAGTGTGCCGAAAAAAGAGAAATCTGTCTTGCAGGGGAAGCTCACAAAACTGGCTGTTCAAATAGGGAAAGCAGGTATGGGAGCAGTGTGGGGGGACAGCTGCATTGTAGCAACAGTGGGCACTTCCCTTTGGGAAGGGAAGCGAGCTTGGATGTACCGTTGCTGATAAATGAATGAACAATATCCTTGGCTGAGAGAAGGCCAGTTGTGCAGTATGTATGAATCAGGCAAGCCTTTGTCTTTTAATTGATTCCATATTAATTATTTATCCACTGTTACTCTTTGTCAATGTTCTAATCCAGTTTTAACCATTTTAGAGGGATAATGAACTAACCCTGACACTGAAACCACACTCAAGGTCATGGGAAACGTAATTCATCCTTCTCTCTGCCTTCTGAGATAAGCATATAGTACACGAAGACACAGGCACATCAGTGGTGGTATTCAACTAAAGTTGCCACCAGTTCGGTGGGCGTGGCTTGGTGGCTGCGCTTTGCGCACGTGCACACTTTGCATGCACGCACGCGCCAAACACGCACTTTGTGCAGGCGCAGAGGCGTTCTAACTTGCCTCCTGCAAGCCTGCACGATGCTGGTCGCTGCAGCAGCTGCCGCGCGGCGCTATTCTGTGCCGCGCAAAGCAGCTGCGCTTTGAATTCTGGCCATAAAAGTGAGTATGGGAGCTCAAGCGGGCAGGTGGGCCAACCACAGAGCAGCGAAGAGAACCGGTTCGGTCTCCACTGTTCATCGCTGCTACCGGCTCTCCAGAACCGGGCAGAACCGGTCGAATACCACCACCGAGGCACGCCTTTAGTTCTTATGAAAGGCAGAACTGTGCCTTTTATAAAGCAGAACTGTGAAGTTAGTTAAGGCAGCTCAGCTAAGAATCTGTAATATCAAACAAATTGGGGTGCCATGTAAAGGCGATGCACTTATCTGAATGCCGATTCTTTGTATTTACTGTGTATCTGTTTTATTACTGCATTTATTTTTGTTTTTATTATTTTATCCTAATTTGTTTTGCTTTATTTGATAGACTGTAAGACTAATCAACTAATCAAGCACTTACTAAAGCACTTACTCTTTGCACTCAGGAGGATATAGGGTATAAAAACACATAGTATCTGGTAGATCATTGGCTGCCAATTAAATTGGAACTTTTGATCTGCAAAGGCCTTGCGCCCAGTTTCCCATCACTTATGGTATTAAAAACCATATATTCTTAAATAGGTCTGTTCCCTGTAGTATGGAGGGGGAGGAAATCCCCTTAAAAGCTGGTCCTTGGGTGGAATCAACCTTGCTGAGGTGCTGGGCTGATGCAGCTGAGAAGCTGGATTTCCCATCTCTGTGAGATGGAAAAAGAGACATTATTATAACGTTACTATGAATCTCCAATACTCCCTCAGGTTCAACATTACAAATAGAGTAAAAAGGGGCGGGGGTGAGATTGCCTTTCTTTTCTGATTGGTTTCCTTGACTAGCCTCCCTCAATTGATTGTCGTACAGATGTTCTGAACACCATTAATAGCTCTCACTCCCCTTCTAGAGATATATGTTGCTGAAGAGAAATATAATCCTTTAAGGCATCGGCCTGGAGAAGGCTGCGTAGATGGCAACAGGTCCCATCAGTTCTCATTTTAAGAATGGAAATTTGTGGAATTGACTGGGCCTTGTGCCAAAAAGCCCTTTGGGGACTTTTCTTCTCACATTCTGGCTTTTAATACAAAATGTTCTCAAGACGCAACTTTATTTGCAGGGTGTGTGATTTCACAGATTCAGGTCTTGCTGTCACATCTGACTGTCTCTCTTCTTCTTCTTCTTCTTCTTCTTCTTTTAATTTTCTCCAATCCTGCTAGGGCTGGTGATGTCAGCTATCACAGTCATCATCCTCGTCCTGTATTTCATCATTCAAACCTTTGTTATTGATGGGAAGACGTGGATGGCTGAGTGCACTCCTGTTTACGTGCAATACTTTGTCAAGTTCTTTATTATTGGGGTCACCGTCCTGGTAGTGGCTGTGCCTGAAGGTTTGCCACTGGCTGTCACTATCTCTTTAGCCTACTCTGTCAAGGTGAGCATTATGTCCTTAGTGCCTTCACTGATTTTCTCTAAAATACATGGCTGGACTCTTGTGTCCTCTACTCCCATAAATTCTCTCTGGTGGCCATCTCCCTTTGAAACTCTGGTGCAAGTTAGCCTAACAGGAATGACTGAGAAGATTGTGGACTAGTTCACAAGGCAGATCATCATCAATCACATTGAAAATTATGCAGCCATTGTTAGGAATCAGTGTGCATTTGTCAAGACCTATTTTCACCGGACTATCAGTTAATTCATTTTTTAAATCAGTAACTTCCTTAATATATGATAGGAATACCAACATTTGAAGAAGTATCCATGGTACACTGATCAGCAAACTACTTTAAGCATGAGTGAAATGGGACAATTAGGTAGATTGTCATTCATGGTTAGCTCTTTAATGGATTCTCATCCAACTGGAGTAAAGTATCATTCCTGGAACATATGATCTTTAATTTTTGGATTAATAAGTGGGATGGAAAGGCTAAAGGAATGCTTTTCAAATGTGCAGAGGAAACAACAGTGTGTGGGATGCCCATTATTTAGAAGACAGAAATAATATTCAAATAAAACAAAAGTATCATGATAGGTTATAGAAATGATAGTAACAGCATGCAGTATAACAGAGCAAGTGCAAAATTCTTTAGGTAGGAAACAACAATCAGTCATCCAGATATAGAATGGTCTGTGAAAAAGATCTTAGAGGAATTTTATTTTATTTTATTTATTTGGCATATGGCATCTACTGAGGTCAAGCATCTTAGAAGAGTTGATTACCAACTGAATATAAGTTCACAGCGTGCTGTGGTTGCATAAGAATACAAATGTATATTTTGGCACTTGGAGAAGATCAGGATTTTCAAGGGGTGTTCTGGATATACTAGGCAGCTGGAATTTTGTCCTTTAAATTCTCCAATTCCCCCCCCCCCCCCAAAAAAAAAACCAAGGTCTCAAAATCTGCCCTCATCTATTCTTGAAACACTGTAGGAATGCAAGTGGGTGGAATGGTGGGCCCTAATTTGCTCACTCTTCTCCCGTGGAGAAAAATATGTATACTTTTAATCTCTTTTCCTGACTATAGAAAATGATGAAAGACAACAACCTGGTCCGGCATTTGGATGCCTGTGAGACCATGGGCAATGCCACAGCCATCTGCTCGGACAAGACAGGGACCCTCACCACCAATCGCATGACAGTCGTGCAGTCCTACATGGGTGACACTCACTACAAGGAGACACCTGAGCCCAGTAGCCTGACATCCAAGACACTGGATCTGCTGGTGCATGCCATTGCTATCAACAGTGCCTATACCACCAAGATACTAGTGAGTAGCAGCCCCTTTTGGAAACACTCCTTCCTAAGGCTACATTGGTCCATAAATTCAGTACTATTGTGCAAGTAGGGAATCTACGGCCCTTAGGAAACTATAATTCCCATCACCATTACCTATGTTGGCTGCAGTCTTGAGAAATGTAGCTCCCTGTGAAATAAATAAGTATGATTATCTCCACGATAAGCTGGTTAAAGATGTTCAAAAATTAAGAGTGACATGGGGAAAGGCTAAGACCAACATCTAACGCTGGCGTAAGACTATCTCTGTACTTTGACTTGAAATGACATTTAAGTTGGGAACAATTAGCAGTAAATAAAAAAATGGCAGACATGAAGAAGAACTAAAATCCCCAACAGCTGGAATGCTAAGAAGTTGTGCTCTAAGTTTCTGGAGAAATGTCCAGGTGGAGAAAAATTATCTCTAGTTAATATTTTGAATGGCAAGCAGGAAAACAGGTGGAATCTCAGAGAATTCACAGAAGAGGGCAGGTTTCTTGAATATCTCTACAACCATCCAAGAACATGGAGAACATCAGACTGGCCATTTAGGGGGGGAAAGGCTGAATTCATGCCAAAAAGATCTGAAGATTTTCTGTCTTTAGTTCTGGGTGGTGTGGTCCTCCCCCAGGTAGAGCTAAAATATAGGTTGGGGGTCCTCCTAGATTCTCAGCTCCTGCTTGTAGAGCAGGTGGCGCAGCCTTTGCACAAATCTATCTCATGTGCCAATGGCCTCCCATTTCTCCATTGGGAGGTCCTATTTGCAGTCAGCCATGCCTTGGACACCTCTTCTCTAGTCCAAGTGGGGACTGTGTGGGGCTGCCCTTGAAGACTCCTCACCACTGAACCAAATACAGCCATGCAAGTAGTTATGGGTGCACTTTGCTATGCCCATGTAACATAACATTGATTTTCAGGTCTGATTGTTACTTATAAAGCCCTTCATGGCACAGAGCCTGATCGTTAGCTGAACTGCATGCTTTGGATTACCATCCAGTAAGATTTAACAGAGTTGGCATCCCGTCACTCAGGAACAGCATCTGGTGGGATGAGTAGACGTGCCTACTCTGTCACCGCACCTATCCTATGGAATAAATAACATTTCTGGTTCAGAAATTAGAAGAAGAGAGGCTGAACGCAGTGGTGGTCTGCAACCGGTTTAACAACTGGTTCTGTGAGCGGCAAACGCCTAACACGCTTGTACGCATCGTTCAAAAAACAGCAATTTGAAGCTCAGCTGCTTACCTTTTAGGGCAGCCTTGGTAAGTAGAACAGCTGAGGCACGGAAATTAGCTGTGCCGCATGAGTCAGCTGAGCTAGAAAGAAGGAAATATAGGACAGGATAGGGCGGGGGCAGCTGGGCGGGAGCAGCTGAGGGTCGGAATTTCTGGTTTACTAGAACTGGTCCAAACCAAGCAGCAGCCCACCACTGGCTAAACCACAACATCAAATATCATTTTGTCCTAGATAAGTAAGCTTAGCTATTGTTTTCATTTCCTTTGCAGGCTCTAATGAGCTCCAGTTGACGATCAGACCAGTTGTGAGAGCTACTGGGTCAGGCTGCCATTCAGCAGCGTCCACAGAAAGGTTATTGCTATTTAAGGAGGAGAACCTATGACCTCTAACTGTGGAGTGATACTATTTGGGATGCAGCTGAATGGAAGCCTTTCCCAGTCTTGGAGCACACATAGAAAAGAATTCATTTTTGAAGGCATAAGAATGAGCGGTGCTAATATTATTTCTAGCCCTGGGACTTACCGCTTGCAGATTGTTGCCCAATTTCCTTCTGATCCATCCAAACTCCAGTGGAGGAAGTCAGCACACCTTGGAGAAAAGTGACTAGAGTGGGGTGATAAATCTCTGATCCTCCAGATATTGCTGAACTCTAACTTTCATCATCCCTTATGACTCATGGTATTGGCAGAAGCTGCCGAAATTGGAAACTAGCAACATCTGAGGACTAATCTCTAGGGTCTAGAGGGAGGGTTCCCGATACTATTTTTTAAAAAATCCCTTCAGAAAGGATAACTCTCAAGAATCACATTCCAAATGCGTACCTTGATAGGCTATCAAATTGCCATTTTTACTGTTTGTTCTTTATTTAAAAATCTTGATGCTGTTGCCAAAAACGCCATTTGAAGCTTGACACCTGGGTGAGAACACTGAAAACTTTTAGAGAGATCTAGACTTCCCAAAACAATTATTAAATTATTTTTTCTATAGCATAGATATGCCTTAGATTCAATCAAAGCCTATTTTACAAACCTGAATTCTGGCAACCAAGAATTGGATTCAACCGATCCAATCCCTACTCCCTCATTCACACGCTGTTTGGCAGAGACCAGTGATGAAGTTAGAAGAACTGAACTGGGTGTCTCTCCTTTCTGATCCTCCCGTTTCCTTCAGCCTCCAGAAAAAGAAGGGGGTCTCCCACGCCAGGTAGGCAATAAGACCGAATGTTCACTGCTGGGCTTTGTGGTTGACCTGCGACGTGACTACCAGGCTGTCCGTGAGCACATGCCAGAGGAGAAGCTCTACAAGGTTTACACCTTCAATTCTGTCCGAAAATCTATGAGCACCGTCATTTGCATGCCTGATGGCGGCTATCGCCTCTTCAGCAAAGGCGCTTCCGAAATTGTCCTGAAAAAGTGAGTCTGCTCTGCATTGTAAATGGTATGAAAGGGTCCTTCATACAGACAAAGGCTACCATCTTAAAGTGGGCAAGACTGTCTCATTTTGTCGAACTTGCCCCAGTGTGGTCATTTATAAGTGCACCTTCGTTCCCTATGTTAACCTTGAAACATCCCCATACATTTTATTCCAGGAATTCTTCCAACCTTGAAAAGTGAGCATTTCATGGCATGGAACTAAACTATCTGAGGGAACCACCGCCTCTCCCCAGTGAAATCTGCCTGCCCCATTGGATTTGCCAGAGGGGTGGGATGTTACTGATTCAGCCCGTTTCTCTAGAACCGGTAGCTCTGAAGAGCAACAGACACCAAACCGCTGCTTTGTTCACCCACCTTTGGCGAGATGGGCAGCTATATGTATTTGATTAATAAATAAATACATTAAAAAACACTGTGTGACCGACCATAATCATAAAATCCCCACCAGTCAATTGCAGAAAGCTTTACTGGGAACAGCTTACATCTTGCGATGATACATTTAACACCATCAAACAATGACATCTACCTATCCCAGGTCCTTGGGGAAAATTTGATAGGTAGACAAAAATTCTAAATCCAGTCTAAACCTCTGGCTGACTATGCAAAAACTATAATAAATTAAAGCTGTGTTACATGAAAACAAGAAAGCAACAGAGCAGTGTGAAATTAACACGGGCAATGCTGACTTAATTAAAGCTTTTGGGATGATGGTCATCAGAGAAGCTCTGACGTGGCTCAGAAGTCAGAATTGGCAGAATTCCTGAATGTGAGATTTCATTTCTCCCAACCTGCCTTTAGCTACCATTACAGCCTTTTGCAGACGCTTCTTTACCAAGGAGTCAATTTGGTATGGTGGGTAAGGACTCACAGTAGAAACTGGGAGGCTTTGGATTCTACTCCTACCTTAGACACAAAGGCAGCTGGGTGACCTTGGGCCAGTCACTCTTTCTGAGCCCAAGGAAAGAAGCAAAGGAAAAACACTAAAGAAAATCTTGCTCAGAAAACTGCAGGGACTATTCCAGGCAGTTGCCAGGAATCAATAATGGCTTAAAGGAGCAACATTTTTTTTCCCCTTTACATCAAAATGAGCCAATTTTGAAAAGTTACTTTCTTTAATAAACATCCTGGATAAATGAGTCATTGCATACCTTGTATATATGGCAGAACTGGTACCTAAGCAGAAAGGATTCTACATAAACTCGTTTTTGTGTACATATGTATGTGTGTGTGTGTGTGTGTGTTCATCCCTTTTACAGGTGCACAAATATCCTAAATAGCAATGGAGAGCTTCGCGTCTTCCGGCCCAGGGACCGAGATGAAATGATAAAGAAAGTGATCGAGCCCATGGCCTGCGATGGGCTGCGAACTATCTGCATAGCCTACCGTGACTTTCCAGCAGGGAAGGAGCCTGACTGGGACAATGAGAACGATATTGTGATAGATTTGACCTGCATTGCTGTGGTGGGGATTGAGGATCCTGTGCGACCAGAGGTAATGGCCGGATAGAGGTGGATTTTCTCTGAACAAACCTACCTTTGTGCCCCTTTGGATTCCCAGCCCTGCCCTAGTAGGGCTTGGCTTGGCTTGGCTTGGCTTGGCTTGGCTTGGTTCTGTGAATCAGGGGAAGTCAACTAGAGTTTCCAATCTCCCATTTCTTCCCAATGGCTGATAAAAGCTGAAACAGGGCAGGGCTGTGGGTTCTGTTGGCTAGTAAGAACAAATTGAGGTGATGTAGGGATGGAATAGGGTTAGGGTTAGGCCTCTTCCAACTCTGTTATTATGTTATTCTGCTTTCAGCAGCCACTATGGCCCAGCGGACAGAGTGGTGAATATGGATCCTAAGAGAATTTTGCCAGACATGCACAGCTGCTTCAATTCTGTAATATAGATAAAGTCAGAGTTGTCTAGAAATAGCCCAGAATTAAGCTTCATAACAATGGCTTCTTTTTCATTTAAGAAAAATAGCAACAGACTTATATACCACTTCATAGTGTTTTTACAGCACTCTCAAAGTAGTTTATAGAGTCAGCATATTTTCCCCAACGACCTGGGTCCTCATTTCACTGACCTCGGAAAGATGGAAGACTGAGACAACCTTGAGGCAACCTTGAGGTGTCAGAATTGAATTCCTAGCAGGTCAGCAGAATTAGCCTGCAATACTGCATTTTAACCACTGCGCCCCCACAAAGGGGGAAACATGTTTTTAATCCTTTGGCTACAAAGACAAGTTTGGAACAGCTTAAAACATTTTTAGAGGCCAAAGAGAAGCTGGAGAAATTGCTAAAGGAGATTTCCATTGGTCAGATCCATTGGGATTTCTGTGCTAAATAACAGCTCTCCCCCTTTTGCTAACACACGTAAAAGCAGCATAAAAGACATGAAGTACTTTACATGATAAAGTATTTGGATGTTAGTGCAGAGAACAAAGAACTAAGACATACATTTTAATTATCCTGTGCAAGGAAGCATTTTCATTATTTCATGCGAAAATAAGACAGAGCTTTGCATCGTGGGCGGAGAACATGATTAAATAGAGTTAAGTCAATGAATAGTCTTCTCTCAATATATACATATATAAACTGATTGTTTTCATCCTTAGTCTAATGCAACAAATTTCAACAAATCTGGCTTTAGGAGAAGACTTTTTAAGATGAATAATATGTCTCCTATGCAAGATTGTGTCCTCCTGACATTAACCATCTATTTTAGTTGAGCATTGTAATTGTGACACATTATCCAGATATATGTGTAGATATATCTTCACAGCCTGAATGAGGAAAAACAAAAATATGCTGAAGCTGGCCATTTTTATTTTAAACAAAAAGACTGGGGTTATGATTTGGGTTTTTTTTTTCCCCTGGCTTCTACTTTCCCCAAATTTGCTAGGTGCTTTAGAGGTAAAATAGCAATTAACCAATGACTTTAGAGATATCAGATTCAATACTGAGGTGGAAAATCAAGAAGCATGTTATGTAATAAGCAATCTATGCCTTTAATTAGATATACCATGTGTCCATTTTCCAGGTGCCAGAGGCCATCAACAAGTGCCAGCGTGCTGGCATCACTGTCCGTATGGTGACAGGAGACAACATCAACACAGCTCGAGCCATTGCTGCCAAATGTGGTATCATCCAACCAGGGGAGGACTTCTTGTGTCTGGAGGGAAAGGACTTCAACCGAAGGATCCGCAATGAGAAGGGAGAGGTATCAAAGAAGCTGTTTTCAGTTTTTGGAAAGGTGCTACTCCTGCAATTCCAAAGTCAGGGAGATAAGTTCTGAAAGAGTAGCTTTCTTCCTCAAAGGGCTTGCTCAAATGGAAATTCATTTGGAGATCAGGGAAAGGATCCCCCTTAAACAAAAGAACTTCAATTTGAACAAATCACAGTTTTTCATGAACTCAAATCATTGGGAACATTCTGAACACTCATCTCCTTTTTTAAAAAAAAAAATCCCCACAAACAAAAAGTTCTCGTTGTTGTTGTTAGTTTCGAAGTCGTGTCCGACCCATCGCGACCCCATGGACAATGTTCTTCCTGTCCTTCCTGTCCTCTACCGTCTTCTGGAGTCCATTTAAGCTCACACTGACTACTTCAGTGACTCCATCCAGCCACCTCATTCTCTGTCGTCCACTTCTATTGCCCTCAATCTTTCCCAGCATTAGAAAGCTCTGCTCCTTTTTACTGATTGTCAAGCTATTTCTAGACTACCAACCTCATTCGACAGCATACAAGAAAGGATGTCACTCCTCTTACCTTTGATGGCCCAAGCATTTGATACTGCAATTAGCAAAAGATGGCGATGAGTGTCAAACTTGGGAAAAACCGTATAAGTCTCATCCCTATTTGGAGAAAGGCCATAGCACAAAATTCATATGCAGAATATCCTAGTTTTTGGCAATAGATACATACCACGCTAAGGACTTATAGCACCTCCAGGGTATCACCCAGACATCCTAGAAGTGCTATAAAGTCTGATTTCATTATTCTGGCCGATGATGGTTGGATGGCTCCAGAAGATGCTATAAATTGATAGCACAGAAATGAGCTAAGGCAACTTCCTATGTTCTCTTGTACTACACATACTACTTCTCTATACTTATAGATAGAACAAGAACGTCTTGATAAAATCTGGCCAAAGCTGCGAGTTCTGGCTCGATCATCACCTACTGATAAGCACACCCTGGTGAAAGGTAAGATACCACCAAACTCTTTGTCCTCAGACAACACGGGGTGGTGGGAAGCAGAATTCCCAGGATTTGGATTTATTTCCTGTTCCAAATCAAACTCCAGATATGCAGCCCAGAATTTCTCTGAAAGCATGTCCGCCTAACGAGGCAAAGAGCTCTGGGATGTATTTGGATCGTAGCCCACTCGCCACTAGCTAACTCACATTCTTGACCTTCAAGGCATCATTGACAGCACTATTGGGGACCAGCGCCAGGTAGTCGCTGTCACTGGGGATGGAACGAACGATGGACCCGCGCTCAAGAAGGCCGATGTGGGCTTTGCCATGGTAAGAGGAGTTGAACTGAATTCCCTCCCCTGTGTCCACAGGGACATCCACTTCACAGGGAACTAGGGTGAAGACAAACATAATATAAAAAGAGAGCTCACAGCATGTCCTTCATCTGTGGGATGAGCCCAGCATCCTCCTGGCGTCGCAGCTGCAATGACAGATGTACGTACTAGTTAACTCAATGCTGGCCCAGCCGCCATCCTTTTCCCCTATGCTTGGTACAGGCAGTCTCTGCCTTTCTAAAAAACAAGCAAGCAAGCGCTGTATGTATGATTATCTGCTTATTGCCATTTTCCATGGAAACGAATACAAATTGCATGAGGGGTGGAGGGAGGTGCCAGGGAGACATCATAGTCATTAGTTAACGCTGCGTGCACAAGCAATTTCTGAAGATTTGCAAGGGTTTTTTTTCTTCTTCAGGGTTTGACCTTGCGGATGAGCAGGTGACCTTGAACTGAAAAGAGAGGGCCCAGATCCAATGTAGCCCACTACTCTGTATCAGCATTGATGCCAAAGTTACGAATTAGATAGATTGCATCCAACATAAGGGGCTCAGCCATGGGAAACCATTAGCTAATTTAAATATGTCAATCAAATACTTGGAGCTGGAAATTTAACAAAAGTATTAATGACTATAAACTCAATAAGTACCATCCAGCCCATTCCTACCGACCACCAAAACAGTTCTGGATAAGCAGTAGCCAGTCTGCAATATGAGGTAGGAAATATTGGAAAGTGTAGCTCTGTGGTTGTTGTGGTTGTTTTCAGTTTCCATCACTGCTCCCTCCTTCGGTCCCTACTTTCTCTGGCAAGTAAGCGAGCTGATAACAAGCATTTCAGAACTTCTTATTCTTTATGCCAGATATTCATATAGGAAATCAAAAGAATAAACAGAACCAAGTGCTGGTTAGACATGTCTTTTCTTGTGTGGGAGATCTACTTCAAACTGGATCCTTTGCAAATTACTTAAAAATCTAGCTAAAGCCCTAAAGGTTTATTTCAACTAGCTGAAAAACTTTGTTGTTGTTTTTTTTAAAAAAAAGTCAGAATATGTTATCATTTGAACCAATTCAATGGGAAATGAGCACTACTGATTTCAATTGAGTTTAGTCTGAGGTAAGTATGCATAGAAGTACATATCTACTTCATTTGGATATAAAGTTGTTGACGTCTGTGTATATTAATGGTCAATATGAGCTTATGTAGTTCCAAATTTACCACTTTACTCCTGAGTGCTGAGTGAATATGTTTATAATTAACAAGATTCCAATGCTCTCTGAGGCCTTTTTTGGTCTTTTTTCATTGGTAGATTCATGGTATGGGGAAAGACATTGGGATAATGGGCCAAGAAATGCTGCATAGGGAACAATAGATAAGAGACACCATAGTTGGGTACTGGGAGGGGCAAGAGGCTCAGAAAAGACCCTCCCTAGCTTCTCAGCCTATAAAGGAGATGGCGGGAGAATTAATATTTACAAGATTCTGTTAAAGTAGCCTTTAAAGTAGCCTAATAAAGTAAGGCTGGCTGAGCCACAACTTTGTACATACTGTATATGCATGCTAGCAGTCTATGCTAACAATGCTTTGGGGTAGTTTCAGTAAGGGCTGGGTTGAAAACAGTTGCCTCAGTCACCTTGATTCCTCACTCTGATTTGTCTTTATGATATCGTGGCCTGATTGACCATACATTGATGCTGTGACACCATCATGTAAGTTCTAGCAATCCTGACTGAAATCTCTCAATTAAAAAAAAAGGTACAAACATTTTTGTTTGTTTGTTTTAAGATTCCAAAAAGCCTGCTGGCTAAGAAACATGAGAAATAGGAATTGGGAGGCATTAAATTATTCCAGGATTTATTTATTTTTTGTTATTATATATTTATAACTCACTCCTAGACAAGAACTAAAGACATAGAAATCTTCTGAACACCTGATCACTGCCTGATATGCCAAAACAACAATAATGACACTATTTCTTCCCCTTTTATGAAAGTGGAGTGATGATGGTATCTCAGAAGGGGTCAAGATTGGAATTTTAGCAGACATTTATTTTTATTGGGATTTTTTTTAATGTACATTGAAATTGTCAGTGGAAAATATTGTGACAAAGGCCAGCAATACCTGTAGCCTAGTTTATTTTCCTGAGCTTAGAAGAATCTCTTCAAATAGGATTCAGATATATTTTGTACATGAAAAAGAATTCCTGGTAAAAATGCCAGGAATAACTTAAATTTTTATTAGTTTTTTTAATCCCACCTTTATTACCTCAAGGTGGCAAATATACATAAAACTCCTTCCTCCTCCTATTTTCCCCACCATGACAACCCTATGGTGGATTTGGGCTGAGGGAATATGACTAGCACAAAGTCACCCAGCCAGCTTTCATGCCTAAGGCCATATATTAAAGTCTATATTATGAAGTTTCCTGTGTGACTGTTCTTTGGGGAGGTGAAATAGTTTGATACAACCCTTTATTTTCCAGCCCACTGAACAATTGTACCTTTTCACTTGACAAATAGGCTCCAGGAAATTAAGCCCTGAGGAGATCACAAGATGAATGATGAAGGAGAATTTGTGTAGCCGCCAAGAAGTTCCTTCTTCTCCACCTCTTTCTTCTCATATCTCTTAGCCCAATAAAAATGTTTTGGGAAATTCAAAAACTTGCACACTTTTTCTGCTATATAATTTGGTCCTGATTTCTTTAGTGACTAGAAATTCTCTAAAATGCCAATGGGCTTTTTCTTCTACCACAACTCTAGAGACTTTGGCCTCTAAACAATTGTGATTCTCCTGTCCCTGCTCCTCATAAAAGGGAGTTCACATTGGCAAGATCACTTATTAGGAATGCCTGCCCATGTGTTGAGTGATGGAGGTTTAAGGTACTTGAACAAGCTTTATTGACTTGTCCTTTATACCTGACCTGGTGTGCAGACTTAATTTCTTCCCCGATTTAGTCAATTCTTGGGCTGGTCCTAATCAGAGATTGCAAGTGTTTTAATTAAACAATCAATCTAGTGAAATCTCCAGGAACATTGCCCATTACTATTAGGAGGCACTGGGTTTGAGCTCTGTCAAGAAAATAATAGACTTTGATAAACATGCTAGCTTGATTCTGTTAGGATTTCTCTCCTGGCTGTATTGCTTTCAGGAATATTGTTCTGTTATAATGTAGATTTCCAGTCTACAACTATACAGCAAATCAATAAATAAACCTAAATAAACATATGTGTTTTAATTGGCATTGGGTTAGCAATGGATGAATTAGATCAATTAAAATACTGTGAGAGCACACAACTGTTGGGATCATGATAGAGAAAAGAGAGAGAGGGTTTTTTTTTTTGCCCATCACAAAAAGAGGAACGTACCAACCATCTACTTTCGTGTCATCCCTAGGGCATAGCAGGTACCGATGTGGCAAAAGAGGCCTCTGACATCATCCTGACTGATGACAATTTCTCCAGCATCGTCAAGGCGGTGATGTGGGGTCGCAATGTTTACGACAGCATCTCCAAATTCCTGCAGTTCCAGCTCACCGTCAATGTGGTGGCCGTCATCGTAGCCTTCACTGGGGCCTGCATCACCCAGGTGGGCTGCATTGCAAGGTGGAGCAGTAAATGGAAGATGGAGGCCTGGACGGTCTAGAAATTGGGAAAATACACAATGGGGATACAATGGAATGATCTGTTCCAGCTGTTTCTCACATCCCGGGTGGAAAAGTATGTGAGTGTGTGTCTTAGATGACTGTATAGAAAATGAATATTCAACGTTGAGAGAGATTAAGAGAAGGAGAGATAATCCCTCATCAAATCATGATAACATATTTAGAACCATACATTTAGAAGGAGCCACTAAGCCAACAAATCCAGATCTGTGATCCATGCAAGAACACAAAGATTCCCAACTGAGAGTTGTTCAGTGCCGGTCCCATTACGTCCCTGAGTAATTAGTTTCACCATTAAACTTCTCTTACTGCTAAGAAGTGCTTCCAATTCTTCAGCTGGAATTTGCCTTTGTGTAAGTTAAATTCCATTAATCTTCCCTCTGGGATGATAAAGAACAGGTTTTAGTATTCTTCTGTGCAGCATCATTTTGGAGTGTTCCAATACATTGAACACAACACATTTTCGGGGAGAAATCCTTGCAGTTGTTATGGCAAGAGTTAGTTCCAACAACTCTCTGACTCTCTACCTAACCTAATTTTTTTTTTTTCATTTTGACTGAATAAGTTACTTGGATGAGTAATGAAAGTCTCAGTTTAATAAACTTTGGTCCAGTTGCTGTGATTTAACCTTTTTAGATGCTTTTGGCCTGAATGATTGAGTCTTCATTTACACAGTGAAACTACATTCTCATATTTGGCTGAGGGCGAGGGACTTATACAGCCACTCTAATAAAGGAAATGCATAATATGTCTTTTGTGATATACATTCTCGTAAGCTTGCTGGGGAAATTCTGGGAGTTGAAACCCACCATCTTAACATTGCTAAGGTTGAGAAACACTGCTCTATGGTAAAATTCCCTGATGTCAAGGACCCTATAGGGCCTGACAAACCGAATCAATGGACAATGAAGTAAGATAAATCAGCTTAAAATCGTCCCAAGATTTGATCAGGTGTTGGTTCAAGCCACCCAATTGGTGATAGATACATGGCATTATTAGGTAGAGGAGAGGGTTGCTCCCACACAATCTGCTATTTTCTGCAAATATTTATAAATAAAGCATTTCTAGCTAACAAATATGCATGCAGGCACATAAAAACCAGCTACTTCTCATTCTTTTTAGATGAGTTTCTTTCTTTAAATTTAGGTTACACCTACAGTCAAACATGCTTCAGCTACAATTACTCTCAACTTCTGTTGTTGGGTCAGTCCATTTAAAGATTATATACTGGATTGAGGACTACAGAACAGTATAGAGTCCCTGTGAATTTTAAAGCACAGATGCAAAGGGTTAAAAAAAAAAAAGACTTTCCCTGCTTTCATTAGACCTGTGATGAAGCTTGACTCTATTTATTTTTTATTTATTCTACTTTCTTTCTTTCCATACCACCCTTCAATAAAACTTCCAGGGCAATTTACAAAACCTAGTTAAAATGCTAATAAACCATGACAACATGTACATCAAACTGAAAAGAAAGCCTGGGAAAATTAAAAACTCAACACGGTCTCTTTCAGGTTGCCATCTATGTGATCCCAGATGATAAGGGCAAAATATGTTGTAAAAAATGTAAAGAAATAGGATATTGATAGTCCTCGACTTACAACAATTTGTTCAGTGGCAAAGTAACTACGGCACTGAAAAAAAGTTTTTTCACGCGCATGACCCTTGCAGCATCCGCATGGTCACATGATCAAAATTCAGGTCCTTGCCAACTGACTCACCTTTAGGACAGTCTCAGTGTCCATGGGTCATGTGTGATCACCTTTTATGGCTTTCTGATGAGCAAAGTCATTGGGGAAGCCAGATTTGTTTAACAACCGTGTTACTAACTGAATAATTGCAGTAATTCACTTAACAATTGTGGCAAGAAAGGTCGTAAAATGGGGCAAAACTCACTTAACCCATGTCTTACTTAGCAACAGAAATTTTGGGCTCAATTGTGGTCGTAAGTCAATGACTACCTATATATTATATCCTATAAATTGAACTTATAAGAATGTTGGGAGGGGGGGGTTGGTTTTTTTTTAGTAATCCAAGCAACATTTTGAAAGGTAAAAAATTAATAGTTTTCTTCTTGGTTGCAGTGAGACAGATAATAGCAAGATCCTGGAAATCAGGAAAGGCTCTGAATAACTAACTCTATATGATGGCAGAGATGTTAGAAAATTACTCTAGTGGAAAATCCAACTTAAAAATATGGTAGTATGGTATTATGATAAAATACAAGATGATTTTTTAAATTTCACCTGGTTTAAACACAGACATAATGATTGTCTATTACCCAGAATTCTAAATAATGTAATTAAATAAGGCTATTTTATTGTGTGTGTGTGTGTATATGTGTGTGTGTGTGTGTGTGTGTGTGTGTATATATATATATATACATACATACATACTTATATACATATACATATACATATACATATACATCATATACATATACATATACATATACATATATATATATATATATATATATATATATATACACACACACATACATATATATATACACATATATATATATGTATGGCGTTCGGCTTTATTCGGGTATTTTCCCACGTCATTGTAGTTGTGCTTTTAAAGTTGTAGCAACATTTCGGCAGAATCTCATCTGCCATCATCAATACAGAATCAATACACAATGCAGAAGCCTGATGATGGCAGATGGGATTCTGCTGAAACGTTGCTACAACTTTAAAAGCACAACTACAATGACGTGGGAAAATACCCGAACAAAGCTGAATGCCATACATACATACATACATACATACATACATACATACATACACACACACACTCACTCCACTGTATTATAAGGCTATTTTATTTTGTGTGTGTGTATTTAAACAAACAGATGGGGGGGTGTGTGTATGTATTTAAACAAACAGATAGTGAGGGCAGCTGGACGAGACCCTCCAACATTATCATGACTATACAGGTAGTAAAGCAGAAATGTTTTCAGATACTTGATTCCTAAATTTCCTGCACTGGTCATAGCTTTCTCCAATTGAGTATCTGTCCAGGTGTGTGACAAATCCCAAAATTCTGTCCCTTGACATAAAGATTCAGAAGAAAGCTTTAGAAAGAGACATCTGCGGCAATTCCTTCCTTACCAATGAAAAGATCTGGTTGTTTGTTGGTTCATGGATATACAGTCAAAACTGAAACATGGACACCTCCGTAATATTGTGTGTGTGTGCGTGCGCGCGCGCACATGCGCGCCTTCAAATCGGTGTTGTCTCCTGGTGACTGCCTGAATAAGTCCCTGTAGTTTTCTTGGTAAGATTTTCACAAGTAGCTTGCCCTTGTCACCTTCTTAAGAGACAAGAGTGAGTGACTGGCCTAAGATCACCCAGCCAGTTTTGTACCTAGGGCAGGTTTAGAATTTATGGTCTAGCCTGGTGTGTTAACCACCACATCAAACTGTCTCTTTCCACAATATCTGTTGGGATATAAAGCATTTGAATGTTGGGACATAGTTGAGTTACTGGACTATTTCCAACCCTGTCCCTTTCATCTGAGCCCATCTTGCCAAAGAGACTGTGAGAATTGTGCTTGGAAAGGAAATTAATTTGGGTTTAATCAGAAGCCAGGAGCTTGACACCAGCCAGTATGCAGTTCTAACACATCTGGAAGGCACTGAGCTCAGAAAGTTCTTAACGTTTTGACATGTATTAAACAGAATGGAAAATGACTTTTGAAAGATACCATCTGTCTTACTGAAAATGAGGCTTACCCTAAATTCCACCTCAATTTAGCAATTTCTCTTATAGCAATGAACTAGGGTGATGGGAGGATTCAAGAGCAAGCGTGACAGTCACACAATCACATAGACACCCACCCTTACACACACATGCACAATTTATTTCTATAACTATCTTCGTAGTTGTACAAAAAAAAACCACATACACACATACACTGTATATTTTGTGTGTGTGTATGTGTGTGTGTATATATATCTATCTATACACACACACACACACACACACACATATACATACATACACAGTGTCCTCTGAAGACATCCTGCATTACCCACTTACCTCCCAGTTAGTAGTACCTCTCATAATTTTAGTCTCTGAACTTTTATTGCCTTTTCATTTCAGAAAAGACAAGTGTATGTTTGTATGTGTGTGTAAAAATAATTAGATGAACATCTGTAAATATATAATATTAATCTGACTATAAAGCATTTTTTAAAAACGATGAAAAATTATGCTACATTAAAATTAGAAGAGCAAGCCCCAGCGGTCCCCAATATTAATAGTGGGTGTGTTGGTTGCTCTTCCCGATCATCTGCCACACTCTAAGTCAGAGGTCTCCAAACTTGGCAACTTTTAAGACTTGTGGACTTCAACTCCCAGAATTCTCCAGCCAGTTGCCAAGTTTGGAGACCCATGCTCTAAATAGTCATCTAAAAGGTTGAATCATGGCAACTGGACCAAAATTTGTTAATCTGAGACGTTTCGCTTCCCACCAGATTAATAATAATAATAATAATAATAATAATAATAATAATAATAATAATAATAATAATAATAATAATAATAATAATAATAATAATAATAAACCTCTCTGCCTGACTATTTCTTTTTAGTTTGACTGATGAAGCTTCCTAGATGGGAAGTGAAATGTCTCAGATTAACAAATTTTGGTCCAGTCGCCATGATGCAACTTTTTAAATACCTTTGGCCTGAACGATTGAGTCTTCATAGACATATCTAAGTAGTTATCTTCTTCCCCCTGCCCCTCCCTCCAAGCATCCTTAGTCCTTCTGCTCTGCCACTCAAGGAAAGGAGCACAAGGATTGTGCTAACAAGGATAGGCACTGCACCCAATCGTTCCTTTTCTCCCATAAAAAGGGAAAGAATCTGCTTATTACCTCAGTGACAGAAACATGCTGCAAACATTGAAGTAAAGACGTTCTCATTTGCATTATTGTTGTACTGAATCACTGTTTTAATCCAGATTATTGCATATTGGACTCTAATGAGACTGTGAAAAGCAGATTGAATCAATAAGCATTTGAAGTCTGTACATCAGGTCATAGTTCTGGCTAATCTAGCCCAATGATTTATAGTTTGGTATCAGTATATCTCACAGATCTCCAGAGTAGAATCAGAGTGACTCAGTTCAAGGCAGACACTTGGTTCCCCAACTCCTTGTTAATGTTAACGATACTGCAGAGATTTCCAAAGGGAAATAACAGGCAGGAGATATCACAGGTGAAAGAGTTATCTTTCTCCCTACCTGTCAATTGTACCTTGCAAGTTACTCCCAAACTGTACAATAGAGCACTCCGTTCACTGTCATCTTCTATTTAAAGGACTTTCCAATTCAATCCAGTTTAAAATAACAGAATAAAAATTGAGTCTTTGGAGCTGTCCATCAACAGGTAAATTCAGAAAAGCAAGACTTGTCTTGTTTTGTCCTTTCATTCTTGATGGATTACTTCTCCATTTCCTCCTCCTTTTGATTTCGAGGCAGCTATTCATAAGCTCAGCTCTTAGTTGATGCGCAGGCCCAAGCTAAAATTCAAAAGTAGTCTGATAGCAGCAGTTTTTTTGCCTAACAAAGGTGCTACCAGATACCTTCTGAATTTCGATTACCATAGAGTAGCATGGCTGCTCTCCCACAAGGCTCCAATCTCTCTTGAGCTCTTCTGCCTGGAAATGCCCCTCGTGATGATACATAGATCAATATATTGATGCAGTTCACCTAATACACCCTAAGTACCAGAAGCTTTGACTAGTACTGACTGGTTTACAAAAAAAGTTTTCTCATTTCTAAGCAAGTCCATTGGTATCATGTCTTAAAGTGGATAGAGTATGCTTAGTATGCCTAGAGGTGGATGGGTATATGCTTCCTTCACTTCCCGGAGATGTTACAATTTTCCTTCTCAATTTCTCCCAAAGGATTCTCCTCTCAAGGCAGTACAGATGCTGTGGGTGAACCTCATTATGGATACATTTGCTTCCTTGGCACTTGCCACTGAGCCCCCAACTGAGGCCCTGCTGCTGCGCAAGCCCTATGGACGCAACAAACCCCTCATATCCCGGACCATGATGAAGAATATTTTGGGCCATGCTGTGTACCAGCTCATTATCATCTTCACTCTCCTCTTTGTGGGTGAGTTTATAAGTGAACTATAAAAGGTAGAGGGGAAAAAGTTGGAGATCTCCACTTACTGTCCCAGATATTTTCTGGATTTATGTAGCTTAGCTTTGCCTCATCAAGGCAATTCAGTAGTTATGACTGTCACATTTCTCTTCCAGGGGTATCTTATCCCTAATCCCTGGCTTGTGAGACAACCTGTGCTACTTTTTGTATGTGTGTGTGGCAAATTTAAAGGGAAGAAATGAGAGAAAGGGGGGGGGGGAATAATTCCATAGCGCCATCTGTTTGTCCTTGTAGCATTAGGGCATTCCAATGGGGGGGGAAAAGATCAACTTCACAAGATATAAATAGAATCAAACTTTAGTTAGGAAAAAGAAAGAAAGGAATAAAAAAATTCTTTTCAACTTTAAGTAGTCACTTGTAACACGATTAGCGACGGAGGGGATGAAAACAGAGAATTGCTAAAACCACAGCCAGCATTTTGAAAGAGCTACTGGAAAGTTCTGATGAAGAGGCTGCTCCCTTAAACTAGGAGGCAGTAAAGATGTTCCAAATTACAAAGTTGATGTAAAGAAGTTCCAAGTTACAAAGCCCCAAGCGACTGAGATTGTACAGAAACAACAGATACCAGAGATGATGAACTTTGACTAAAACTAAGCCTAGCAGAATTCTTAGCTATTTCTCTAAAGAATAGCCAGGGCTTGAATCAAATTCCTTTAGATTCAGCTGTTAACTGGAAATCCCACTCTAATCAGAGCTGGAGGAGAATCTTAGTTCCTTCTCTCCCACCCATGTATTCCTTTTCTCTTGGAGTACTGCCTGCCATTTCCAAGAGAACCAAAGCTCTTCCCCCTGGAAAGGGAGGGATTGAGGGAGGAGCCCTTTTTTAACATGCTAAAGTAAGGTCCCTCCTAACAAGAAGTCTTGCATCTCTCAAGAAGATCTAGGATTCCAATCCCAACATGTTGATTTGAATGTCTGGGCTGGCAGCTTGTCATCTGTCTTGAGGGGCTGATAGGTAAGCAGCAAGAGTGAATCTGGGATGGGAGCTTACTTGTCCATTCGGTACAACACCAAACTTTGGTGGAGGGATGAATTTGGCTGGTTGGAACTTGCATTCTCGGTCCATGATGCATTGCTTTATTCCCTTTCCTTACCCCACAGGAGAGATTATATTTGACATCGACTGTGGCCGCAATGCTCCCCTGCATTCTCCACCCTCGGAGCATTACACCATCATCTTTAACACCTTTGTCATGATGCAGCTGTTCAATGAGATCAATGCCCGCAAAATCCACGGAGAGCGCAATGTCTTTGATGGCATTTTTGGCAACCCCATCTTCTGCAGCATTGTTTTGGGCACTTTTGGCATACAGGTATAAGCTTGCGGCAAACAGTTGTGAAAAGCTGGATGGAGTTAGAAAAAAAGATGGAAAAGAGGCATGTACTTCCTCTTTCCGTGGACTTCCACAATAACATTAGCAATAGCACTTAGACTTATATACCGCTTCATAGTGCTTTACAGTCCTCTCAAAATGGTTTACAGAGTCAGCATATTTATTGCCCCCAACAATCTGGGTCCTCATTTTACCCACCTCAGAAGGATGGAAGGCTGAATCAACCTTGAGGTACTCAGGATCGAACTCCTGGAGTGAGCAATGAGTTAGCTCTGTAGTACAGTACTGCATTCTGACCACTGTGCCACCATAACCTGGTGCCCTCTAGATGTGTTGACATGCAGCTTTCAGATTCTTAGCCAGTATGGTCAATGCTCCCATCCCAGGTAATCCCAACACATTTAAAGGTAGCTAGTTAGGAAAGCTGATGTATAACTATAAATGAATAGTTCAGTGGCTCTGTGTGTGTTTTGTGTGTGGTGTGCCTGTATCCATGTCTGTATGAAATGTAAATGTTTATGCATGCTTTTGTAAGTAATTATTAAAGGTCCCTGACCCTTCACAGGTAGACAAGGCAGACATACTGTATAACTGCCCTACGTATGCATCCTGATGGTAAGGACTGCAACTGGAAGGAAAGACTTGGAAGACAGGGAGAAGCAAGGTTGACAGAAGACAAATACATTAAAATACAAATTGTGTATACACAGATGGATAGCATAGAGAATAAAGATTACCATCATGGAAATACTGCACAAATGGTTTACCTCAACGAATAAGACATTGAGACATTTTTAAGCCCATTTTTAAGATAACACTGGGAAGGGGATCAGTTGGTATGCTTTCGTGACTCACAGGAAATATAGGAAGTGGGAGGAGGGACAGCACAACCAGGCTAGCAAGAATCTGTTATTATAGCCAATCTCTATTCAAGTAACTTTAGCCTTCTAGTGGTGTTGATTTCATGGTCTAATCCAGGGCCTCAGCTTTGCTGGCTGAGGAATTCTGGGAGTTGAAGTCCACAAGTCTTAAAGTTGCTAAGGTTGGAGACCCCTGGCTAGTTCACTTAGTGAGGCTGGTGAATGGATGGATGCATGGATGGATGCATGGATGCACGGATGCATGGATGGATGCATGGATTGTTTGTATTTGGACAGTTAGCCTCAGATATTTTATTTGCTTTGAGCTTTTACCTTAGACCTCTGGTGCTTCTTGCCCTGCAACATACAATATTTTGGCCCTTTGGTCCTTTGTTTCCAAACCCTTTTCTTACATTTACCTGAGGGTCTTGTTCTTCAGATCCTGGATCTGCTCCTATCTCTTCTTTGTCCTGCATCTGACCCAGATTTTCCTTCTGTCCTCTTTAGGCAAGCCACTTCTGGTACTAAAAAGTTGGCTATCCACTTACCACCCCTCTTTTTTTCCCCACTCCCACCCCACAGATCGTCATCGTGCAGTTTGGGGGGAAACCATTCAGCTGTTCTCCACTGAATGCAGAGCAATGGCTGTGGTGTCTTTTTGTGGGCTTCGGGGAACTCGTCTGGGGACAGGTAAGGAAATCATTTTCATTTGCACCGGCATGTGCTCTATCTTGCTCCTCCATCTGTATGGATATTTCCTTTCCAGGTCTTATGTTCAGATTTATGCCCCCAAAAAATATGAAACAGGAGAGAAGAAAAGCTTCTCTTAGTCATTTTTTGCTGCACCCTTTATAGAATTGTATACCTCTCTCTTTCTTCCTATATTTATCTATCCCACCTTCCTTCTTTTTTTTTTCAAGTGAATGTTCTTCATTTCAAATTTTGCCCATAGATAAGGTGCTCCAGACCTATAAAACTGTCACTACTCTTTTTCACCCATTGCCCTATAGATTTACATAAAATTATTATATTACTTTTATATTACAACTATATATTTTTGCAATGCAGTATAATCTAGAGTACTTCCTAAACTCCCCTAGCCTGGAATATGTCTTTTCCACATCCGTGGTCTACTGAGCTGTTGTTTTCATTAAGCAATCTATGGTTGCCCCATGTTCTATCACTATCGCTATTTTTTTTTCTGAAAAATATTGAAACTGAGCAATAGATACCTTCTACAGAGAAAAAGACTGAAAAGTAGCCTACGTATTTACACCCTGTTGCAGGTCATTGCCACCATCCCTACCAGCCATCTTAAATGCCTAAAGGAAGCAGGACATGGCCCTGGTAAGGATGAGATCACAGATGAGGAAATGGCTGAGGATGAGGAGGAAATTGACCACGCTGAGCGGGAGCTGCGCCGTGGCCAGATCTTGTGGTTCCGTGGCCTCAACCGCATCCAGACCCAGGTATGAGACAGTGAGGAGGAGCCTCCTCACCTCTGACTCCGACTAGTGCTTCCCTCCCCACCCCCTTACCCAATCCTTCCTTTGCTTTAGCGGTGACTTGAAGACAAATCTTTCATTGGTTATCTCCTACCCCTTCCCAGGACATGGTGGTTTCACCCTGATATGCTTATGCCTGGTGGAGAGAGAGAGAGAGACCTTAAATGCCAGGCATTTCCACACTGCCTTGTTTCAAGAGAATAAACTAATGAATGCCTTGCTTGAATGCATGAACAGGGGCAGCTTATAGAAGCAGAAATGGGATGGTGATTGGTTTTTTTTGTTTTGTTTTTGTTGTTGTTTTTGGGTTGTTGTTGTTGGGCTACTTAAAAATTGTCCAAGAAAAAAGCAAATCTGTAACAGCAATTGTAACAGTACTGCTACAGTCATTGTAATACCAGTACCAATAAGGAAATTGTAGTGGAGTTAGTGGTAGTAATTTCTTCAGTAATGGGTCATGTTAGTTCCTCATAACATAAATGAAGAAAAGAAGCTGAAACAGGATGTCTTGTCCAAGGACATCCAGTATGAGTATGGAAACATATTGACTCAATTCTGACCACACGGTTATTAAGCCCCACCATGGCACTTCCATAGAGAAAGATGATAATGGTAAGAGCTACATAACATGCACTATCCAAAGGGCCCCAAATATAATTCTGGCTATGACATATTGTATTTGTGTGGGGTTTTTTTTGGTGGGGGAAGCTTGATCCAAATGTCCATGATGGTACTGGAGCTGGGGCCTCATGCATAACAACCTGCTGAATCTTTATTCTGTTACTTCATCCCTTGCTCATGTGCAGGTTCACACACAAGTATTGTACAGCCTGAGGGTGAAAAATCAATTGCCACTTCAGCATATGATTTAGAGCAGAAAAAGAGAATAAGTTTAGAATCCTGCACTTTGGAAGTACCCCCCAAATCATTTGAATTAATGATTAATTAATAATCAATTTGATTTACCTGGGCTTATAAAGATCTGCATTATATGTTCCTTTTAAACAAAAACTAAAGCAAGGATTATCAGGCACATACAAATTGCACTCATAAATTTGTGGTCAGTGTCAATGCAATCATAATAACCCGATAACAAGTTAAGGTCCCTGGGGGAAGTGTGGGACCCAGAACTCATCTGAAGCTGCTCCTCCTCGGGTACGTATAGCATTTGTACACAGGTATGAGTGGTCACCAGTGGTCCATGTGAGCGGCATGATTCCAAAGACACCCATGTCTGGCTTCTATGTTCTAATTACATGCTTTCTGGTTGCAGCCTTCCCCCCCCCCCATCCCTTCCCACTTCCTCCCACTGCCTCAAAGAGGGGGTGGGACATGTGCCTTGTTGCAACTCTTTTTTTTTCTTTTAGCATGTAAAAAAAAATATGTTCCTGCCTTAAGAGTTGATGCTCTTGGATCAAGGAAGTTCCCTGGCCAGGAGCATGATGAGAAATGACCAATAGCATGTGATGTATCGAAATTGCTGTTGAATGGTTAAAATGAAATGACTGCCACCCAAGCATCATGTCTTCCAACCCTTCCCCCAACAACAGCTCTTAGTCAACTTACACTGATGAAGGGTGCTCGGGGGCCCCATCTTTCACGACAGAACCCAGGAATCTGGCTCTCCTCCCAATCTCCCCCCTCAGGAGTAAGAACCAGGGCTTCCAGGATGGAATGTAGAGGTTTCAGGCATGCTTAACCCTTCCATTCAGTGCAGACCCCCCTCATCTCAGCCTACTAAGTCAACTTCATCCCCTTGAGATGTAAGTTGCAGCCACAGTGCCACACCCATCTGAGTCAAATGAGTCAAAACAAGGGCAGCTTCTACAAGGCTGACTAGCCAAAGGAGAGGGGAGCAGGGAGGTTCCTGTAGTTCAAAATGCCTTGCACCAAAACCTACTGGTATCCAATTGGATTTTCTCCTGCTTCTGCCTGCTCATATCATTTGCACCAGCAGGAGATCAAGAATTCAAAACTGGTTTGTACCGAACTTATATCTCCAAGCTGACTGATTTATCTGGATCTATTACGTCTAATTTAATCATCATGCGGCCTCATAAAGAAGTTTTAGTCCATGCCAGTTATAAGTGACATGTTTCCTATTGCAAAAGCGGGGAAGTAAAGTTCAAAGAGTGATTTGGCAAAAACCCATCCTGGTAAGTTCATGGGACTTTCCCCATTCCTGATGTGCTATTCAGCCATCTGCCAGTCATCAGATAACAATACCGGCATGATGTTTGCTGAGCCCCTTTGTTAATCCCTATCTTATCTCTATCCCCAGTTTCTGCCATTACCTCACTTTCCTCCAAGGTAAGGGGTGAGAAAGCTTAATAAATTTTAGACACCTTGAAGCTATCTGTGTCAGAATAAATATAAGAAAAAAATACCTTAATCCTACTGGGAACAGAATGGGCAACATGGGGGCACAGTGGAATAAAAAGAAGCTGTAATCTATGTTTGTACCATGGATAGATGCAGGCCGTATTTTACAGCAGGAACGTTCATTCCACTTTCGACTAGGCTCCCTTTGGGCCATGCTGATTTTGTGATACTGTCCAAATACTACTGGTAGTCATGAATTATAATTTATATGGCATGAGGAGAATGTAATACTCCTCAAACACTTATTATATTTGGAACAGAATGCATCATATAAGCTTTCCTTTTTTGAGAACTTCTATGATCTTGGATTAACAATAATATGTAAACAACAACAATAATAATTCATCACCAAGCACGGTTCTCTAAGAAAAGGCTTTCCCCCTTCCCAGCTATTTCTTCCTTTGTGACACACCTGACTACTCTTAAAAACAGTAAGTTGGGATCCCTTGATATAATACATCCAATTTATAAATTCAGTAGAATTCATATGAACAAGCTTTTCTATGAACTACGTAATGTCTCATTGCAAGTAATATCTACATACTCACATTGGAAGTTTTTTCACGTGAAACATCACCAAAATTTTCCTACGCATAGAACTTCTACTCTATTGGGTGGGGGGGGGAGTGTACATGTACACATAACACATCCTTCCAGTCTAAAAGTGCCAGGATAGTTTTATGTGCTGAATATATCAATATCCTGAATGCATAAACTTTTCTTTCTTTCTT
Source organism: Notechis scutatus (assembly GCF_049901735.1). Taxonomy (NCBI): domain Eukaryota; kingdom Metazoa; phylum Chordata; class Lepidosauria; order Squamata; family Elapidae; genus Notechis; species Notechis scutatus. The sequence continues at coordinate 152,632,206 of NC_142010.1, read as the reverse complement.
TCTTTTTCTTTCTTTTCTGTTTCTTTCTCTTTTTTGCAGGGAGTATGGGAAGACATGTAATAAATGGGTGTAAATTCATGTTTAAAATTTAAGGTAGAGTCTGACAATGGACATGTTTCAAGGTGACCAAGGTGGATCCTAAATCCCTCTTTCCCCTTCACTTTTCCTTTTCACACAGATACAAACATATCCATATATGTAACTTCGCTGTCATTTACTGTGTGACACACACTCTATCTTTCCAACCAATCTATTTCATGTGTGGGAACAAAAGGTTTACTTACCCTTTCTTGGCATGCCAAAATCTCATATTTTCCTTTGTCTTGTTAATAGTGCAAACTAAGAAGCCTACCCATTCAGTATCCTCCTCGGTTGTTCCCAGTTTTAATCAGCTTGTGCATACAGTGGCTGGGACCATGCTAAAATCATCATCTGGTTTCCTTGATTTTAGTGTAGAACAATGAGTGAACGAAATCAAAATAGAGTGACGCAGAAGGTCCTTTCCATCAACCCAAGAACAAGAACCTGACCTACAGACATAAATAAGAGAGAAACATCTCCAAAAGGATTGGATGAATATCCATTCATTTTGCCAAGTAGATATTTTACAGCATAAGAAGGGAGGTTTGTCGCAGAATTTATATACATAAACTATCACCAATAATACTATGCAACACTTCACTGTATGGGGATGCCCAAAGTTCAGTTACACACTTCATGAATACATTACAACCAGGGGTGGGATTCAAATTTTTTAACAACCAGTTCTATGGGCGTGGCTTAGTTGGTGGGCGTGGCCAACTCAATATCACACACATTGAGACATGCATCTCCTCGCCTGGCCTCTCATGACTGTGGGGATGCTGCAACAGTCATAAGTGTGAAAAATGGTCATAAGACACTTTTTTCAGTGCCATTGTAACTTTGAACGTGACTCCACACAAGCAAAGTACCAGAAAAGGAGGGGGGGGGAAACCTCCAGAGAAGTTCCAGAGACAGGAAGGCTAGTCCTGCCAAGAATGTTATAAGAGTTAATGGAGAGGCAGTTTCTGTAAGCAACACCAGAATGTTTCCTTCCTGCCTTCCTTACAGGACTAGGCCAGTAATTTCTTCTAACAACCAGTTCTCCGAACTGCTTAGAATGTTAACAACCGATTCTAGCGAATAGGTGCGAACTGGTAGAATCCCACCCCTGATTACAACCAACACATCTGCATGAACTAGAAATAATAGCTAGATTTAAATGTGGGGTTTCTTTTTTTTTAAAACTACACAAAATGCATGATGAGTTTCTGAAATACATGATGGTTTATTTTCTTTTAATCTTTTATTGAAATCTCTGTAGGTATTTTTTTGTGCACTGTCTGATGTAATGTGGCCATCCCTCTCTGTCACACTTCAGATAAGTTGGGATTTAACAGAGTTTCTAGCCAATATGGTCTTCCTGGATTGGGAAAGACGGGGACAGGTTTCCTGCTTATAGGGGATGTCTAGGTCACCTACTGTATCATGCTATGTCATAAGACATGGCTCACTAACCAGGTTACCTAGTTTCCTATTCCCCAGTTTCATATTTCATGCTAAGCCAAAACCAAACATTTTGGCTTAGTGAGCCACATAGTGTACACTACATACTTGTAGATAAGCCAAGAATTTGTGGTGCCAAAATACAGCCCCCCAAATTGGGTTATGTTTATTTGCAGATGGGCTTGTCCCTTTAATTTTTAAAAAATACAGTGTATATCTTGTGTGTGTGTGTGTGTGTGTGTGTGTGTGTGTGTGTGTGTGTATATATATTCACAGATAAGCTCATCTGTGGATAAGCTGACCCTTAAAATTTCTGTATGTTTAATTTTCACAATAGGCTTATCCATAGTGGGACGTTTTTCAAAATAGTTTGGTTAAAGAACTGAGGGTCGGTTTATCCGTGGATGGGCTTATCCACATGTATATACAGGAATCCCATTAGATTTACTTCTGGGATTAAGGAATAATTTCTTAAACTGAGAGGATGGAATTAAGCTTTTCCCAGTTCTGAGATTCTGTAATAAACATGGGCTAAGCTGCAAAAGATTTCAGTTATATCTGGTTAACTATTATTCATATTGATAATTTACAATCCTTTGCTCTTTCTGCAAGGTTCATACTTGCATAACCTAATTTTGAACCAAAATTTATTTAATTTTTACTGTATCAACATCATGGCCTATTATTTCCTCATCTTTTCTGTTACTTATTTTCTAAGTGACTATATAATTGTATACTATACAAAGCTTGAACTGCAGCGATTTATGGATTCCCAGAAGGTTCATGCTATTTGCCAAGTAGTGCATTTAGTAGGCCTTCTGGGTTACCATGCTTACTCAGGTTTATGTCAGGTCATTTTGAAATTAAACTATTATTTGAAAACACTGTGGAAACATCAGAAAAGAGAAGGATTAGACTATACATGGAAAGTAGATCTCAATGTTCCATTATAGGTCTGTTGCTATAATTAGGCAAAGTAAATTGTTGCTTTGAGTGGAGAAGTGAAGGAAGAGTGAGCAGGGAAGAGGCTGCTACTCAGCTTGTCCTAAGCTACTTAGGACAAGTTGTGGAAGACCTTGTTTTATTTTCAGGCTCAAACTAAAATTCAAATGCCAGTTCAATCAATTTCTGTACCTGGAAGAACATGCAGGATGGAGTTCTTGGCCTCAGGAGAAGTTTCAGCCATGTTTAAGTGAAAATATGTACTGGACGCAGCAAGTGTGGATTTTTACAAGTAGGACCATTTAGAACAGGGGTGTCCAACCTTGGCAACTTTAAGACTTGTGGACTTCAACTCCCAGAATTCCTCAGCCAGCAAAGCTGGCTGAGGAATTCTGGGAGTTGAAGTCCACAAGTCTTAAAGTTGCCAAGGTTGGACACCCCTGATTTAGAGTGTTGTGCGCATTGTAAGCATAGCCTTTGATATACTGTAGTAATCCATGCTTGGAAAGAGTTCAAACAATGAAGCACAATACCATCCAAGGGTCCATCACTGTGAATGGAGAAATTGTAAAATTCAAGGATTTCTGGACGTTGGATCTTTCTCAATACTTATTGAACCCCATGTAGAGTTTGGACTGGAACCCTGGGCACAGATGTGCCTTGATAGCAATTGTATGCTTTTCATTTTGCTTTTGAATTTGAAAACAAGTAGGAATAACACTAATGTAGGATAAATTGAGATCCTCTAATGTAGGATAAATTGAGATACAACCGAGTTGATGCTGAAGCTTCTTCCTATTCTTGGCCATCCTTCAAGCCTGATTTTATTTGAATTTACCTTTACCTCCTCTGTATTGTTCGCTCTTCAATACGCAACTCCTTAGTCACACTAAAAAAAGATGCCGGGGAGAAGGGAGGAATGGGTTTTTGAAGACCGAAATTATAAAGTAACACAAACACAGCAATCTGAGATTTTGGGAATGTTTTATAACCCTTTCTCCTTGCCTGGTGATACTCAAAGCTGGATTTATGTGTCTTTATGATTCACCCTAAAGCGTAGCCCTTCAGCACATCTTGTGGCCGTGAGCTTGACAGTTCAGGTGTGCCTTGTACTCTGTTCTTAATAGGTGGGCTGGCATCTACTTATCCAGTGATTGGTTTTCCCTGAACAATTCTTGGGGTAACCTACCGTGGGTTTGTACTTTGTGTCAATGATCCAGAAACGGAGCCTTCGGGTGACCAGTTTCCTCGATCTTCTGCTGGTGCAACTTGCTTTCTCCATCAAAGAATATCAGGGTGGTTGCCAACTCCCACCAGCTGGTCTCTGGCACAGAATGCTTTCACAGTCTTTGGCAGGAGGCCAAATACCCAGCATGGCCAATTTTGGCTGGCACGGGCTGTTCCGTTTGCAGCCACTGTCCGCTGCCACCCAAATTTTCTATCTCATTTTCTCTCCTGCAGATGGAGGTAGTTAGCACCTTCAAGAGAAGCGGCTCCTTTCAGGGGGCTGTCCGACGCCGCTCTTCCGTCCTCAGTCAACTGCACGATGTAACCAATATTTCTACCCCCACTCACGTAATTCTCTCCGCCGCAAATGCCAGCACCGGTGCCGGGAGTGAGTCTTGATTTCCTCTTACTGCTTGTGATTTAAAACAAAAAGCAAAACAAGACCAAAAAACCCCCCCACCCCATTCTATTTCTGCCCCCTCCTACAATATCCACCCCCCTTTCCTTCTCTCTATCCACCCACCTACCCACCCCTCATCCCTCAGTCCCTCGTTGCTGTAGCCACCGTTGCAATATTATTTCTTTCAGTTTTTTAACTCTGTCCGGTCTCAGCCAGGCCGGATTTCCAATTTCTATGAAGCCATACAATTTCTGCGCTTTGCCTCTCCTTCTTTAACCACCTGCAAAACCCACCCACCCCCTTTTCTCTCCTTGGTTTGCTCGTCTCGTTCACTTTCTCTCTCCGTGGCTGCTGGTTTTTAATGGACTGGAGGCAGATCCCCAGCTGGTGAGGTGGGGGCTGGGCCAGGGGAGGGGCTGAGCGCTCAGAGGAGAGGGAGCGAGGGGGAAACGACACCAGCTGGGGATCCAGCCTCATTTCTTGATCTAGCCACGCATTTTGACAGTGATTGGTGTTTATTGTGTTGTTTGGTGTGTGTCACTTGCTGTTGCATGTAAGAGGTGGGGAAGGAGGCCCAGAGAGAGCAAAAAGGGCAAATTCCAGATGAGGGCACAAAACATTTGGAGTAAACATTTATATTCCTGCCTCAATCTGAAATGATCCGATGACTAATAGGAAGCTCAAGGCAATTCTGGCCTGGATTAAATCTGGATTAAGGCAACCAGAACACCCTTTAAAATAAACCGAAATTGCTCCAAAACAGATTCTCAGGGAGAAAAACTCCACGAGTTCGGATACAGTTTGCCATCCACACTTCACACTAAATTGCCATCAAAACAGGTTTAGAGGTATGCCTGCCTTCAAAGAACCTTCAGCGTTATATAATTTTGCTCCAAATGTTTTTCCCGGGGGGGCGGGGGGAGAGGAAGGAAAATAGAGCTGTCATAAATCTATGCTTCTGGGCACATCTTCGCTAGAGACAACTGAAACAGCATTCTCCCACATTCCGATGGACCAGATTGAACTGAAGTAATGAACGGTTAGTAGTAGAAAGTGCAGATCTCTAAAAGAATTCTGGTCTGAAGCCATGAAAATTCAAATAGCGCTAATCCAACCTTAGAGTGAAAATACGTTCTAAGGTCCCTTGGTGGATGCTTGACAGTGAAATGGATTAAAAATCTGGTTCAGATTTATAATTTAGATGGGCAGCTAGGGTAGAAGAAATTGCAAAGGAGACACTATTCCTCTATTATTAACAACATGGGTTCGTTGTAGGAAGTTTCTGAATGAACAAAAATCACGTTGGAGAAGACTGATTCTGAGGAAAAGAACGCCTGCTCTGTAGATGGAGATGCTGCCTTGTTTTGAAAGGTGTCCGTGGAAAAGACTAAAATATTGATAGAAGTGCAGGGAAGAATTCTGGGGATGGGCAGTTAGGAAAGTGAAAGACAAGAATGGGTTTCTTGAAGGCCCCTCTGTGATGTCATGGATCGGTTCCTCTGTATGTTGGTGAAAAGAAATGGTTCCCCTGCTCCTTTTATCCCCCTTTTCTGTTCCCTCACCCACCCCCACTGCTCATCAGCAACTCTGCCAATTCTTCCTTGCCTACTTGAAAAGAGTTATTTCTCATTTTTTGGGCACAACAATGAAAGATCCACAAAGGTAAGCCACCTGTTCTCCAGCTGCCAGTCCCAGGTATTCTCGGCAAGTTGGTTTGTTTAGAATATTTCAATGATTTCTTTTGTTTTGGTTTTTCTTTGAACCAGTCAAAGCCATGCTGGTGGTCATGCCGGCATTGTGGTGTGGTGTGGTAGATTCATGGTGCCTTTTGGTATGACATGCTCTGATCTTGCTTTTCAATGGGGGCATAACCTACAACGTAAACCTTCGAGTATGGCCTTGTCATCTTTGCTGCACTTTTAGCAGCTCTCTCTCTCTCTCTCTCTTTTTCTCTCTCTCTCTCTCTTTCTGTCTCTCTAAAGGCTGCCTTTATATTAAACTCTTTTCCTCCCTTCCAGCGAGCTGCTGTCACTCTTTGGGCAATTGATATCCATCACTGTAATGTCCTTGGGAATCTTTTCCCGCCTTCTGCATCTTGGAAATGCTGTTGTCTGTTTTTGTTCCTTTTTCTTTTTGTTTCTGATGATTATATTTCTTTTTTTAGGAATCATGTTATGGATGGCAAATGGGTTTCTCCTCCCTAAATTTTCCACAGGGGAATCTTGTCTTTTCAGGCTCACAGAATAAATTGAAACATTCTTGGTCTGTGAAACAGAAAGGCCAATTAGCAGCTTCCACTGTCCGAATGCACTCTATTAACACATTCTCCCAAGAAAGCTCTCTGAGGTCGAAGTCCCTGTGTAATGCTTTATTTCAGTGCAGGTTCAGGGAAAGAAAAGAAGAGCTTTCCAGCAGGCCTATCTGCTAACACTGTTTTGGCATCCAGGATCTCATTTTACCTCAGTGTCCACCCCTCTGAGCTCCGTTTTCGCTGGCAAAGGACTAGCAAAACAAACTAAAAGCAAAACAAAACAAAACAAAAAGAAAACTGTTCCCCCTTTTGCATTTGAGCATCCAAGAAGGGACAGGAAAAGAGAAAGGGAAAGAGGAAAGACAAAGAAAAAGAAGGAAAGACGGGAACAGAGCAAGGAAGGAAAAATAAGGAAAGAGGAGAAGGAAGAAGAAAGGAGAATGGAGGGGGAAGGAAAAAGAAAAAAAGGAAGGAAGGAAGGATTATAATGAGATGGAGGGTCTGAAGGAAGTCCTACCTTAGCACTTGACCACCACAGGTGCCCCACAAGGGATGTTGAGCTGTCCACACCAGCCACGCCCGGCCTGGCCATGCCCCACACCACCCCGAGGTCAAAGATAACCTTGATGTGGTCATCAATTAAATCAAATTTGACACCCCTGATCTAGAATCTGGTCTGACTTCCAGCTATTTCCCTTCCTCCTTCTCCCCCCCCCCATTTTTTTATCCCCTGATATGCTCCATGTGCCTTTAATACTAATAGCCAAATATTTGGTGAATTAATGTTTCTTCAGTTTCTGCTGAAGTTTTGTTTAATGCGCTCTTGAAAGGCAGGCTCTTCTTTGAGTTGAGATGAATTGAATAAAGATGGAGTCTGTTTTCCTTGCTGAAAGAACAAGGCCACGCTTCTCAAATCAGAACTTGTTTGCAAATAGCCTTATTGACAGATTTTGGTAATGCTAGATATGTATACTAGATTCTAGCAGACGTGTAATATTTTAGACTTTATTTTATAACCTTTATAGGTTTTAACACACAAGCCTGAATTATTTCAATTGGGAACCTTCACAGGTCATGATATTGAGAGGCAATGGCAGTATATAAGTCTATTCACTGCAGAGTAAATCTCTCTTTTAAATCCTATATAGACCGTGGACTGTGATAGGAGTCACACCAACACAGTGAACAAGGTCATTATTGTGAGAGGGGCAGCTATATAAATCATCCAAAAGAATAAATATGTCTTTCATTAGAGACATTTCATTTGTTAACTGAGTTATGACACATTTTGAGTGTACATAGGTGGAATAACCTAGCTCTCCCATTGCATTCACTTTACCAGCAAAATCAAAGAACGATTCAAACTTAAATCCCCTATCTCTTTGAAAGTGTATTAAAAAAACAGGAATTATAATTTGTTTATTGTTCAGAGAATGATAGTTCAATTTCATTTAATCAATAAGCAATATCAAGATATTATAAATTGAAGGAATTACATAGGAACAGTAGTGGGAATCAATTTTTTTTTTTACTACCGGTTCTGTGGGCGTGGCTTGGTGGGCGTGGCAGGGGAAGGATACTGTAAAATCTCCAGTCAGAGGTGGTATTTGCCGGTTCTCTGAACTACTCAAAATTTCCGCTACCGGTTCTCCAGAACTGGTCAGAACCTGCTGAATATCGCCACTGCATAGGAAGGCTAGTGGAAGCTCACAAATTCTCTAGCAGTGTTCAGTTTGGAAGACTACAAATTGCAATATATAAATTGCAGACATAAACCTATTCAAAGAAATAAAAAAAAGACTTGGCGTATAGCTTTGTCAAATGAAGGTACTGCTTTGGCTTGACACAACAGCTGCTGTCCTAATAATAACCAGAATTTTTTTAAAAAATCTTTCCCCTCTGGAGCCTGAAATGAATCTCCTCACTTAGTCCCCCTCCCCTTATGAAGTTCCCCTTCCTTTTTGCTTTTCAGCTTCCAAGATGTCATGGATGGAACCACCTCTATACCAGCTGGAAATTTCCTTTCACGTTTAATAAAACAAAACAAAACACTCCCTCCCTCCCACAATTCCTTTATTTATTTATTTATTTTCTTCTACTCCTAAAGTCATCCCATCACTACTGCTTTTTGCTTATTCATGGGGGTCTTTGAGCACCACATGCACCAATAAGACCCAGCCCTGGCAGAGTTTCCCCCAAATTCTATCAAGAGCAGAACCCCTAATTTATAATGTGTGAAATCTTCTCTCTACACAAGGCCACATTTTCCACAGCAGGGACTCATTTGGAGTCACAGACCAAAGTGGGTGATCTAATTAATCTCCCTTGCCCCTTGCCCCCCCCCCTTTTTTTGCAGTTCTAGAAGTTTCAGAAAGTGTGCAGCCAAACTGCTAAGAAATTGGGATGAAACTGCACAGTGGTTTCTAGTAGCATAGTGAAAACGGTGTTTGAGTTTTTATTTCACCTTAATATGTGCCCCAAAGGAGCACCTCTCAAAAAAAAAAAAAAACCACTACAAAACCAAAAGCCACAACTATATGAACCACTTGAAAATCCTATTCTCACCCCCTTGGTGTTTTTGAAGTTCAGGTAGTCCTCGATTTACAACAGTTCATTTAGTAACCATTCAAAGTTACAATGACACTGAAAAATGTGATCTATGACCGTTTTTCATACTTACGACCTTTGCAGCATCCCCATGATTATGTGATCAAAATTCAGATGCTTGATAATTTATGATGGTTACATCTCCCAAGCTCATATGATCGATCGCCTTTTGTGACTTTCTGACAAAGCAAAGTCAATGGGGAAGCCAGATTCATTTGACAACTGGGTTGGTTACTAACTTATCAACTACCAACTTATCACTTAACAACTGTGGCAAGAAAAGTCACAAAAAGAGGCTAAACTCACCTAACAAATGTTTCACTTACCGACAGAAATTTTGGGCTCAATTGTGATTGTAAATCAAGGACTACCTGTATAGCTCCTATCACTGAAAGATTGCCCACTCAATCTTTGATTAATTTTATTAACCACTGATAATTATCCACAGATTAATTTTATGTGTGGTAATAAAACCCTAATGAGAATTTAAGCAATAACATGCCAGATTCCCATACTTAAATAACTTTAAGTTTTACCTTTCATTTTTCAAGTGTTGAAACATGAAAATATTGTAGCACTGTATAATAGTAAAGAAGACAAGTCTGTTTTCTGAAATCTATGTCCCGTATACCTCCCTGTAAAATTTGGCTCAGGGGTGAAGCACCTTGTAGCAACTCCTAAAAATGCCTGTTCAGCTTATCTCAATTCCAGAGATGTGCTAGATCCAGTCATTACAGCCTAGTTATCACTTCAAAATAATAACAAGTTGTATCATTTAGGGATCTCTGCCTATAACTTAGGGATTTTAAGGAAGAGCCGGACACAGGCAGGTTTTGCTTTACTCCTGAGGAATGGCAGCTATTTTCGAATCTGAGCTAAAAGAGAAATATGAACTCATGCCATTGGATTAAGGCAAAAATTGCTTGCAAACATTGTTCTTTTACATATGAGCTCCTGCACTTTGGGTTCAGGAATTCAGAATTCACCAACCTCTGTTTGCAACAGTCCTGCTCTTTAATCTGCCCACAATTTTACTTCTGGATCATGTTAGATCCTAGCAGCTAAAATGTGGCAGATTGATTGACCCTTGGCTTTTAAGGAGAGATGGGAACAAGCTGTTTTCCCTGGTTAAGAAAAGGGCCATAACTTCATGCAAAAGTTGGATTATTGTTTAAACCCAGATCTATAATTTCAGCTAGTTAACAACACAGACACAGATAGACCTTTTGGCACACATGCCTTTCCCTTCGGAAATATTAAGCAAAGCTGGTGGCTCTGAACTAAAGTCTTCCTGGGAAGGAATGCTTATTAAACCAGTTTACCTCTGAGGAGAAGGCAACTCTTCCACTCGGTTTTTCCAAAAGCATAGGTGCAGGGTAATACTAAAGAACCAAATGCCAATTGCAGAGAGTGCCTGAAGACTAGATGTCCTGGAAGAGCTCCCCATCACCACCTTGTGCTTTTTTTACCTCAACTTGCTGGCTCATCTTTTCTCTTGTGTCCTTATCACTCGCTTCTGGCCACTGCAGGGGCAGGAGGGAAGCCTGTGAGGCATGGACAGAGGGCCCGATGGCCGAGCATGAACTCATTATCCCCTCTTCCCTCGTCTCCTTCCCCAAACAGCAAGGATGGGCCTCAATACTCGAACGTTTACTGTACTGTTGCAACAATGCATGGGTCTTTCTGTTCTCTTCCTCTCCTGCGGCTGTAACTGGAGGCATTTTCACTGTGTGTCTGTGCCGTTCCGCTTTTCTGAAGCCTCTCTGGGACTTCCTGTCCTGACGTTCTTGCAGCATGAAAGCCACCTCTTCCCCCACACCCCGCCCCATCATCTCTGCTTTTGCCACACGCACCTTGAAGTTTCCCACAGGGCTTTTTGCTGTGTGTATCAGCAGCTGCCGAGCATCATGCACTTCCATTTGCACAGCACTGTGTGCTTCTTTCCAAGAGTTCAGCTTGCCCACGGGGTCCATTGCTTGATTTAGGGATCAAGCCTGATGGTGTTAACAATAAAAAATGAACAGATACTTGGGGAATACTGGTTTTGGTTGGTTTCTCCTCCCCCCTCCCCACCAAATAACAATTATTTCATGTTTCCAGTCATTTTAAGGATGGAAAAAAGGCATTCTTTCATTTTTCCTTCAGTTCAGCTTAACGTCTAGCCTATCCGCTGAAATGTTTAGCCCAAATGAGTAGGTAGCCTATCAACCATCTGTTGGGTTTGGTGAGGCATATATAATAAGAACATACCAAAGCCACACCCAAATGACCTAGCTGAGATTACATATATGCAGGCTGACAGATCAAGATACTTCTGCACAATAAATAGGGTGCACTTCTCCTTCCTATTTTGCAAATGAAGAACTGAAGCATATCATTAATAACTGACAGATGCTTCTCTCTCCTTCTGCCCTCTGAGTTGTAGAGCCAAATACACTTGATGTCAAATCACATGCAGCTATTTTTCTCCTTTTGTACTTAAAATTATCCCCTTCCTAAAATGTTCTCCACCACCCTCAAAGAGGAACTGTCAGCAGTTCTGAAAACAGGAAATATTAAGGAAAAAAAACAATAATATTTCAGTTAAATAAAATTGACAGAAACCATTTTGAGTTTAAGCAGAAAATCAAAATGTCTCCCCTTCCAGAAGTTAACAGTGGATGCTTCATACTAATCCTCTTGAAATGAACAAGTTAATAATCAATGGCCTAATTTACTTTGAAGGTATCTGTACAGAAACTAGGATTAGATTACAGAACTGATTATTCCCAACTTCACAATATGGAACATAAAGTCTACCTGGTCAAGGCACTGAACTGAATTAAAGCAAATAGGATTTCCCAGATATTGTCAGAGGAAACGATTTCTATTAAGGAATTATGAAGTTAGCAAGACACCTAGAATTCAATCCTGACATGATTTTGGTGTCAAAATAATTTTCTGTGATTAATTTAAGGCTTGGACTAAAAGTCAGTCATTTATTTATTTGTGCCAATGAGTCACAGTTGACTCTTTTTGACTGCCTGGATACGTCCCTGCAATTTTCCTGGCAAGATTTCGTTAGTGGTTTGCCCTTGCCTCCTTCCTAGGATGAGCATATGTGGCTGGCCCAAGGTCACCCAGCCATTTTTGGTCTAAGTCAGGACTAACACCACAGTCTTCCAGTTCCTAGGCTGATGCATTAACTACTGCATCAAACTGGCTCCCCCATAATATCTATTAAGAGAGGTATAGGTTGTATCTTGGTTAAGAATTGAGTTGCTGGAATTCTTGCAACGCTGCCACTTTCATCTCAACACAACTGGCCCAAGATCACTCTGCTGGACTACACACCTAAGCAGGATTAGAACTCCACATCTCTTGGTTTCTAGCCTGGTGCCTTAACCACTACCCTAAACTGGCTCTAAAGGCCCAAATAATCGTTCCAAATATGGTACAAAGTAAACTGAATATCTTTCCATTTCCTCAGATCCTTTGGCTAGAGCTGAGGGAATTTTAGCTTTGAGATCCAAAGACTTTGTTGAATTCCGGCTTGAAGGTAATGTCTCTCCAGTTTACAGGATTGCACAACAATCTGCCTCCCTCCCTCTCTGCAATAGCCCCTTCCTGCACACATACATACATAAAGACATGCCAACCAATTGAATACTTTTAGAATTAAATGTTTTCTTTATTCTCTTGTCTTCTCTCATCTCTCCCTTCCCCTCTCTCTCCCTCCCTCCCCATCCCTCTCTCTCAAACACATATTTCTCTCCAAGATTAGAAAAGATAATTAAGGAACTTTCCAACATCATGTTCCTTCTGCTCCATTTTTTATCTTATAAATGGCCTTTGGGAATCTGACCCCACATTTCTGCCATTACTGCATGCTTCCAAATTGCTTTAGGTTGGGAGTTTTGTTCTTCATTTGGTTTTGCTTGCAATTTGTTTCCTTTTCCTAATTTTGGAGGGCTTTGCCTTTCTCTTTTAGACTTCTCAGATTGATTCTCCCCAACTCATCATTTTGATAAAGGAGCTGGATCCTGGTCCCCAAGCATGATGTGGCAAGAAGACAGTCAAATGCATGCAACTGCCCAGGATTGCCTCAATCTTTCTCCTCCCCGTTAAGCATGCAACCCTATCAACATTTATGTCTGTCCTCTTCATCATCAACCTTCTGGGCATTCATCAAATGGGCTAGTCCTATCCAAGAAGCATGTGAAAAGTCCCTCCTTCTCCACACCAAAATCCACCATAAATTATAAGACATTCACATCCATGCTATACGCAAAGTACCCAGAGATATTTACTCCCACAGCACTACAGCCACAATGTCTTGAGATGTAAGCTGGCAATCAGGTTCACTGGGATGGAGGTGGAGTAAAATTTCCCCAGTGCTTCCTTGAAAGAAGCAGCAGGTACATTTCTGTTGAAATGAAACAAGCCAGAGAAAGTCAGGGTGGACTCTTAGTGACCATTTGGTTAGACTTTTCTCCGTGTTTTGAAATGCTGGCATTCAATTTAGAGCAAGATTCGGGTCACAGGGAGGAAGTAAGACCAGCTTACAATAAGCCACAAGCAAGTATGAAATACCATTCCCAATCCTTCAGTCAGAACATGGACATTTCCTGAATGAGGTTAAATCTTCATTTTCCATTCCCATTACTTTAGGTTGAACTCACCACCACCACCACCACATAGCACATATATACAAACATTGTTTTCTACAATGACTAGACTGTCACTAAGTATAATATTAGTTGCCCACGTATTCCTCTCATTTCCTATGCCTGTTTTTTTACCATTCATATCTCATTCGTTTAAGTTCTGCACCCATTTTTGTGTTATTCCTTGTGACCAAGGAAAGGCTCCTCTCTCCTCAGCTACATGTTAAGCAATTTGTCACAGGACCAATTCTGATTAACCCAAGATAAACTATGGACAATAAAAGGGGCGGGGGGCACTGGACAAACATCAAGAATAGGGAGAGGACGCAGAAGGGCTGGATAGCAATACGGTACTGAGAATCTGGCATGGCAGCATTAAATTGATGTCACCCATGGCCCAGTTGCTGTTTCACAAGCTTATCTTAGTAGTTTTAGCTTCTGCTCATAATAATCCTTGGAAGGTAGGTAACCATAGAGCTTTTAAGTATTCTTTCAGTTGCTGGCATCGTTAGTAAAAAAAAAAAATTCACACATGTTGACACAATATTTATATTGGCTTAATAGTCATTCCTTATACCAAGGGAATTGCAATGTTTTAAATGGGGAAGGCAATTCTAACAAAATTTTAGTACCATCACTAAAGTACAGTCCCGCAGGACTATATCAGAGAAGTCACAATTAAAATAATGCAGATTTAACACATATTTGTAGTGCCAACTTGCCTTAAGAGCACAGAACCCCTTTACTAGGATATTTGCAACAAAGTGGAGAAACACTGATAACACTTGATCAGCACTGCCTTATGTCCAGTGGCTGGAATGAGGTTGAAATTATGTCTAGGATTAATGGTTCCTATCCCATCTCTTCAGCTTTCTCCTAGATCAAGCTGAGATGGCAAAGGATGACAATTAGCAAGATCCAGAAATGTGGCCTGGCATTGGGCAGCTCTAAGTCAACTTTTCATTGACTCTCTTTTCCTTCCTTTTGGCCTTCTCTGCAGATCCGCGTAGTGAAAGCGTTCCGTAGTTCACTCTATGAAGGGCTGGAGAAGCCAGACACCAAGACCTCCATCCATAATTTCATGACAACGCCTGAGTTCTTGATCAATGACTACATCCACAACATTCCTCTCATTGACGATACAGACGTGGAGGAGAGCGAGGGTCCCCTAAGACAGCACTTCAGGGCCAGTCCCCCACCATCTCCCAACAAGAACAACAATGCCATTGACAGTGGCATCTACCTTAACACCGATGTCAGCAAGACACCTACCTCCTCATGCAGCCCAGTTAGCCCACTTCACAGCATGGAAACCTCCCTCTAACACAACCCTACCATGCAACCAGTTGAATTGACTTTGTTCACAACAGAGGTGTCCAGTTCCTCCTGGGAGGTAGGCTAGCTAAGGAAGGATGGAAAGCCGACAGGAGATGACACTTCACCTCTTGACTTAGTGGAGTGGGAAAGGACAAGGTTTTCTGCCAATGGATGGCTCAGGCAACCAGAGATATGCTGACTTGATGCAAGGAAAGCAAACCGTAGAGGGGGAGAAAAGTTTTCTTCAATCACTCGAGAGGTTTGGGCTGAGTCCCAGAGTGTACAGGAAAACCACCCATTTCTCTAATCTGTTCTTTGGGGTATTTTTGGACACAACCACACTCACCAAACCCACAATGATCCTGCAATTGGGGGGGTTGCTTTGATTTTTCTTGTAGGACCTCTTTTTTCTCCCCCCAATGTTTAAAAAAGAAACTATATTTGCACCAGAAAAAGGAAGAAAAACAAAACAAAAAAAAGGAAAAAAAAAGAAGAATAATCTAGACAACTATTATCCTAAAATATATATATATACATACATATATATATATATATATGATACCAACCGACAGATGTATTAACGGATTTTCTGACCATAACGCATGCCTGTTATCAAACTCTCCTTTCTTCTTCCCCCTCCCCCAATGGAATTTCAGTCTGGGGCAATTTTGCTTTTTTTAAAGAAAAAAGAAAAAAATACATTGTTTGCTGGAGCTTGTATTTTATATCAGGATTTGCCCGGAAAAAGAAAAAGATTCCTTTCTATTAGGAGGGGAATTGACTGTGGAACAATGAGTAACCAAAATGGATTTATTTATTTTTTGGTTGGATAGTGCAAATATAGTGTGACCGAAAGTAGGGTGTGATTGCAGTGACACAAATTTGGGCCTTTTCAGCAATTTCACAAAAAGTGACCAAAAGTGAGGTCCCATTTGAGGGGGGCACTTCTCTTCCCCCCCCCCCCACCACCACCAGTGCTCACAATCCATATGCTTCCTTTCGCCAAACATCCAATAACTGAACAATACAGATAATTTAGGGTGGAAAATGAAGATAAAAGTTTGTGAGAAAGAACAGAACATCTTTCCTGTTGCATAAGATCACTAAATTAGAGCATGCATTATTTGATAGATTTGTCAGAAAGTTATATTTCTGAGAATCGTTTAAATTTTCAAAACACCAACTACCACAACAAAGATTTCTATCCTCATGGCTGTGAGGAAACCTAGAAAAATATACATGCAGTGATTGCACAAGACCGCATGGCCTATTATGGCTACTCACCTCCACAATGCAGCTTGAACTTACCACTTTAAAATTGCTTTTATATTCTATCTTATTCCAGAGACCAGTTAAGTCACTATGACTTCGAAATGCCCTCTTTGCGCTGATTGGGAGGATATTTCTCTTCAGCCAGTATGTGCTAATTCTGAGATTCTAAACCGATTCTAAACGGATTCTAAACTGTCATGACAAAAACTTTCCTTGGGTCCCATTCTGTATACACGAGGAACTGAGCTCAACCTTAGCAATTCTCTCAGTCAAGCAAATTCAAACTGCATCTAGAGGAGGATAAGGAAACCCTGCCAATAAGACAAAATTCAACAGTCAATGTACACAGAGGGTTGGGAGGAACATTATGGAAAACAGATATCCCTAGGCAGCACTAAAATGAACTCTATTTCAGGGAAGCTGCCTTGGAATATTACCAGTGCCAATACCAATTGGTGGAAAAGTGCATATTTTGAGTCCTTTATATCTCCTCAAGTGCTCAAGACAACGCTGAAGAGAACAGAAATAGCTCCTGAATACCCAGGAGTGCTGAGTAGCCTGCTATGGATTGCTTCATGATAACTTTACAATAATCCTGTGCTGGCTGAAAGGAAATGAGCAAGTTGTCTAAGGCACTTGTGGCTGAGTGAAGACCGCCACAATTAAAAGTTTCCGTAATATAAGCTAGGCCAGTTAAGGAGGGACATACTGAAAATAATCACACCGCATCAACTAGGCCATATGCTGATCAAAATTCAAGAGAGTACCAGTATATTGGAATTTTGTCACATATAACTATAAAATTATTTATCACCAAAAGGGCATTGGGTTGAACATGATTTCAGCATTTTCCCCCAAACAATAACAATCTAAAATATCTACATTAACAGTAAAAGTTGGTGGGTAATAGAATGCTGCACAAGAGGTAAGGATTGCTCTAGCCAGGGACAAAAATTATGTAGGATCTTAATTGAATTATGAGGGTCCAAATCCTTATGAAAGTTTGCTAAAAAGCTTCAGTCCTAATAGTTTTCAAACGTGGAGTGGCACCAGCTGCCATCAGAAGGGTATTCCTGGTTCTCAGTCAGATATGATGACCAAGCAGTATTTGGTGGTTAAAAGTGGATTGGGCAGAAATCAGGCAGCAGAGGTGGGAGGCGGTGGCACACTTCCTCACTCTGTTTGACTTAGGCTGCAGAGACGAGACCCTCTAGGACTCTGGCAGTGTCATTTTCTTCCACCCATGACATTACAGCTGACCATTCGTCATGATTCAATATGTTACATGTTTTGTATTTCCTAGGGTAAGCCTGCTTGAAAATACCAGCTGCAGCACTTATCAAAAAAGCCATCCCTCCTTCGGAAGGGCAAATGCCAAACCCATCTGTAAATCTCTTTGTTGCCGTCTTTTCTTTCTAAGAACAAAATAACAAAAGCAAGCTTTTTTCTTCTTTTTTTCTCATCTGAATGTTTTTTTTAAAAAAAAAATCCAAAATCTTAAAATAATTTAGTTTTCAGGGAAGGGGAATGGAGCCAAGGAACACTTTTGTCTCAACCTGGGCTTCTTTTCATTCAATATTGTAGATATTATTGATAGAAACAATTATAAATATTTAAAAAAAAATATTCAAACAAAGAGAAGGTCACTTTGTCGCTGTAAATTTGCCAGCCATTTACAAGTGAGTTTTGTTCACAACTCGGGAAGGGAAAGGACATTCACTCCAAGGGGGAAGAGGGGAGAAGAATCCATTCTTGTTGGGGACATTTCTTTTCTAAACCATATTCTAATGGGAAGAGGATGAAGGGTTTTTTTAAAAAAAAAGAATAATAAATAAGTTTAAAAAACAGTGCTTGTACATTTGTCCTAATGAAAGAGACTGCAAAAAATCCACAAGCATAAAGCTGGAAGTAGCCAGGAATTGATTGACTACTACAAATTGACCTGGTTATTACAAAAGCCATCAGGTTATTGGGGGAAACTAGCCTCATTTAGTAAAAGAGCCTCACATGAACAAAACCTATCACTTCTTATAGTAGTTTTTAAAACACTCTATTGTTGTACTTGGTTCCATCCTATACTTATTTCCATATAGCAATCCTTTTGCAGATTATCTGTAATTCAGTATTGGAGTCAAGCTTTAGAAGCTGAAAATTTCCAGTTTAGTCCTTGGCAAGGAAGGACTAAGAAAGGTCACTACCAGAAATTCTGGGGCATAATGAACTGCCAAACAATGAACTAGTAGGTATTACCAAACTATCTGAATCTGTTCCTATCACACCCCTTTATTACTGTCCCCTCCTTTTAATACATGATGTATTTATGTACAACTCCCTAGATCCAGAAAGAAGACAGTTTAGGACCTGCTGGTAAATCTCTGGAGAATCCAAAGCAGATCACTAAACATTTCTGATTTCCAGCTGCTTAAGAGCATCACTACAGAATCTGGGGCAATAGATTTTTTTTTTTCCATGGAAAGACTGAAAAATTCCATTTAAGGTCTGTCCTGTATCTGGAACAAATTCCCAACTCAATTTTTGAATTCCACACCAAATTCTAGTTGGTGGCTTACACAGATGTATACATATGGTGTGTGTTTGCATTTGTGCATGTGCTTGTATATTGCAAATGCCTGGCAAATGTAAGTCAGTTTAGAAATGGCTGAAACAAAGGGCTTCAGAGCTCATCAATGGCCAACTGGCACAGACAAGCAAGCACCAGAAACAGTGAGCCATGTCTAGGAAAACAGCTGATGCTCTAGGGAGACTAGTTGCAGTTTAATTAGGATTGCATTAATATCTATCTTTAATTTATTTACTTATTAGATTGATTTGTCACCCATCTCGCTTCAAGGTGACGCTGGGCAGCTTATATTAATGCACAGTTACCCAATTCCGAGAGAGAAAGTAAAATTCAAGAGTAGCTGACTTGTAGTGTATTTTCTTTAAAAGTTGAATCAACTTTACTCAGATTGCCAGCACAACATTATCTGCTTCTTTCCAGCAGAACAGTATTTGTAGTAACTATATCTGGCTATTCTGTTAAGAGAAGATATATGCAGCAACTGAATTACATGAGGTACAAGATATATGGCTCTATAAATATGGATGGATGTTTAGAGGGCTGGGGAGTGAGGTAGGAAGGCAATCAGGTGCACAGAAGAACTGTCTTGCAGGATCTAACTGAAGATGTGTCTCCTTCAAAATTCTCTCTCCAACACAAAATAGGCAAAAATTAAGGGAATTTCATAAGATATGGGCAGATGAAAGCCAACAGCACAGGTTTGAGACCCAAGTATTGTGTGATGCGGTGAGCTCCCATCTTCGCCTAGCTCCTGCCCACCTAACAGTTTGAAAGCATGCAAATGTGAGTAGATAAATAGGTACTACTTCAGTGGGAAGGTAACAGAGCTCTGTGATGTCATGCTGGCCACTTGACTGCAGAAACGCTGATTCAATGGCCCTTGAAATGGAGATGAGCACCCCACTTATAGTCGTTACGACTAGCAGAGTAAAATCCACAGGGATTCCTTTCCTTTCCATAGTAAGACACGAGTCAGACAGATGCCCCATTGGCTCTTGCCAAGAAGTAGTGCTCAAATGTATATCTAAATGTGGAAGATCCGTTTACTATCATTACTAATAACTAAAATAATTGGCCTCTAAGACTTTACCTAGTTCTTTTTTAAAATTGCACTTGTCTTCCACTGGAATGTGTGGTAACTACCCTAAATCCACCACTATTCAGGTCAAACTGAATTTCACAATGTTTCAAAAGTATAACCCATTTTTTCTCCATTTAAGCTTTTCTCTCATTTTTCTAAAGTTCTAATCTTGCTACTATTTTTCTAAACTAACCATGCAATCCTAAATAGATCTGAAATCCATTCCAACAAAAGTGGGACTGAACCAGCACCTACAATATTGTACTATAAAAATGCTAAATTCTTAAACCTCTGTAGAAAACTATCACAGCAACAGACTTTTTTTTTCTCCAAGTCAATACAATGCCAGAAAGAAACTATGAAAAGGGGCTCTGAAATATGTTCCTCTGTCTCTCTGCATATCAGCCAATTCTCTGAAAATCGAACAGAAGGAAGCCAAATGTGGCATGACAGAGAAAGCCAGTCAAAAAACTTGAGTCTGAAAATAGACTGAACCTGGCCAAGGGGTAAGAGAAAAAACATTCCAGGAAAAAAAGTGACGGATGAGAGAGATAGTTGGACAGAAATCTAGAATTTGCTAAGCTCCTCTCTCTTGTCCCTGTTGGAATCAGATTATTTATTTATTTCTATTCCTGCCATACCACAGTTTACAGTAATCTCAAGCAGCCGAAATGTTTATATAAAATGTCCACGGCAGCAACTAAAATATGTAAAATTCTAAAACCTCAAAACTATAAACATTACAAAAACAATCAAACTGAGTATCCCTTTATTGATCACAGGCCCTCCAGAAAAACTTGAAACACATACATTTATATAGCAGAACGAAAGTATAAACAGAGAAATTCAAAACATAGGAGCACTTTTTTTTGGTGCTGAAACATTCTTCTTGTGTTAAAAAAAATTAAAAGCTTTATTCGAGAACCTCCACATTTCTTAAATTTAGCTACAGGAAAGTATCTCTAATGTGCTCTGTTCCATTAAAGGCAAATCTGGAGCTACTTTGAACTACTTTCAGCCAGAAGAAAGTGACAACCTGAGTGAGAAAGGAAGTAGTGATGGATCATAGTCTAACAACTGGAGGCATGTCTCATGGGAAGAAGTAAAAGTATTTTTGAGGAGAAAAAGATATCAAATTGGCAGCATCTTCTCCAACACTCCCCCAATCACATGACTCAGAATGGCACATTCTTCCTCACCCCCCAAAAATAGACAAACATAGAGAGGTAACATGAGAGGCAACAGAAACACAAACATACATATAGAAGTGACCCAGAAGAAATAAGAATTCTCTTTTGGGGTTAGAAAGAATTCCAGAAGTCGTTTTATTGGGCTTTTCAACCTCATTTTATACTCTTACTATGTTCTTTGTACAAAAATTAGAAACATAGGCCATGAACCAAGTTCTCTCTCAAAATCCCTGCAATTTAATCTGCTGGCACTGAAAACTTGCTTGCAACTCTAGAGAAAGGATCCACTGGACTTCAATTCCCCAAAATCCCAATGTTGGTTTAGAATGACACAAGTTTCTAGTCTTTGTGGTTAAAAAGGTATACTTAACAATGAAAGCAATGCCTATTGAATTTTTAGAACCAAGGAGAGTGGCTGAGTTAAATAACAAGGTGGATTCAAGTGCTCCATTTAAGGCACTGCTTTTTCCCATAATAACCAAAATGTTGTGGACCATAAATAAGAGAATTCATATTGTTGAACATCAATTTTAAAGGGGCATATTTTTTCTTTGGCATAGAATCAGAAGACTTTGCCTTGTATCCATAGCATGGAGTATGATTAGCGAGTACAGAGTGTATTGTTGGAACGTTCTTCACATTCTTCTTCAGAATGTTATTCATATTCTGTCCATTATCCCAAAAATACCGAAGCTAGGGAGACTTATTTCACCATCTCATGATTATAGACTTCAGACACTATTTGGAAGTTCCTGGTTAAAACAACAGCGAAGTCTGCAAAAGGGAAAGACCAAGCATAAGTTTACTACTACACAAAAAAACTCCATAATCCCGTCCCAATCAGCTTCATCCACTACCAAATCCACAAGCAATTTTTATACTCTCTTCCCAGCTGCTTAAAAAAAAGTTGAGAAGTTGCCAGCTATTTCCTGCTTTCTGGCTTGGTTATTTTTTCTTTCAATTTGAGGATATTTTTTTAAAAAAATTCATGCCTACGAGTGGTGTCCCCATGACAGATCTGAGTTCCTTACCTCAGATGACTGACTTAACTGAAGCAAGGAAATCATGAACACACACTTGAAAAATACTACTAATACATAAGTGAAAACTGTAATCAGAGTCAGTGTTTCTAGACTAATTCCCTTTTGTGTAGTGTATCTGTAAGACCCTATTTTAATTTTAAAAGAGATTAAATCGAGATCAGGGATGTCTAACCTTGACCATTTTTTAAGACTTGTGGGCTTCAACTCCAGAATTCCTCTGCCAGCATGGCTGGCCAGGAAAACTTGGGAGTTGAAGTCCACAGGTCTTAAAGTGGCTAAGGGTTGGACACCCCTGATCTAGATGATGCAGCTGACTTTTAGGAATTATTTTACTTTAAACAAATCCCACCTGTCTGGTGTTAAATCTAAGCCCCTGGCATTAAAATGGTCAATTAAACAAAATGTCCTGCTCATATGATATGCCAGATGTTTCCAAACTTTCTTAGTGCTCCTAGGCCAAAATTCTATTTTATGGTGCCTTTAATGTCTCAGTAATATTTTCAAGGTATCCCTAAGCCAAAACTGTGAACTAACTCAAGCTATTAGTTGCAGTGTCCAGCAGATGTTGCACATTGCTGTTTTCTTCAAAAATTTAAAATATCCCTGAATATCTAAATTTGCTGTGGTACCTTAAGGTCAGTGATGGGATTCAAATTTTTTTACTACCTTTTCTGTAGGCATGGTTTGGTGGGCGTGGCAGGCGAAAGGATACTGTAAAATCTCCAGTCAGAGGTGGCATTTGCCGGTTCTCTGAACTACTCAAAATTTCCACTACTGGTTCTCCAGAACTGGTCAGAACCTGATGAATACCACCTCTGCTTAGGGTATTGCAACACCGTTTAGGAACCACAGTGCCCCTTAGGTTTATCACATATGTTCTACAAATACAGTATGTATTTATACTGAGAGATGCAATCAGCTGTCCATATAAACAGATATTCACCTGACTATGCCCACACTTATCTAGATAACTTACTTCAATAATACACTGTATTTTAGATATATGTTTAAAAACCATGAATGTAAAAATTCCCCCAGATGTTTTATTTATAGTTTTGGCATTGCTTTTAATTAATAGAGCAAGGATACAGCCCTAAATGATTGGAACGCCTTTTCCTGGAAGGACAAAAATTATGTTACACAGAAAAACTCAAATTTCTCCTTGCTGTTATGTGAGGAGGTCTTTCTTGCTTATCTCTGTTTTGGTCTCTCAAAAGTGAACTGCTACAGAATTCCAAATTCCCAACAGTCTAAAAGATGCAAGTAAAATGAGATATACATTTAGGGAGGTTCAATGTTATTTATTTACTAATCCATTCATTCATTCAATTTCTATAGTAGGGCATCTCGGCCAATAACTCTGGGCAGCTATACAATAGTTTAGTTTAGTTTACTTTATTGTCATTGCACCTCGTACAACAAAATCAAACACCATCTTCAGTGCACATCATGACCATGAAAATAAACACAAACACACATCCTTCACCTTCCATACATTGAACCAAAAACCCCTGCCACTGCACCAACACTGCACTATACAGCAGAATTCAAAAGAGCTACTGCCCTGGGATAGAAGCTGCTTTTCAGCCTATTTGTCCTTGTTTTTATTATTCTGTACCTAAAGGCCTTGGTCCTGTCATGCAAGTGGCGCTGGACTTCCTTGGTCATCCAGGGTTTCTAATTGGGATAGATCCTAATACATTTATCCAATACGTGTATATTACAATTATATAATTGTATATATTACAATTAAAATACTAAAAACATTTGAAAAGAATAAAAATACTGAAAACATCCAGATTAAATATACATTAGAGCAAGATACTTGGCCAGTTAGCAATGTAGCCAGGATGATGGGGTCCTTAGCACCCAAGCATGGGAATATAGCCAGGTTTTTAGAGCCTTACAAAAAGACTGATAGATCGCCTCACCCAGTGGATCATGTAAATGTTAAATAGGACAGAAAACAGATCCCTGAGGCAACCACAAAGGGGCCATGGCCTGGATCTTTCTCCCTCTGTCAACACCGACTGGAACTGGCCCTGGAGAAAGGAGGAGAACCAACACGATACTGTGTCGCCCACCTCCAATTCCTAGAGATGGTGCAGAAGGATACCATCATCAAATGGCACTGAGAGGTCAAGAAGAGCCAGGTTGGATATTCCTACCAGAATCCATTTATTACCATGATCAACGCTATCTCAATCCCCAAACCAGGTCTTCATCCTGACTGACTGTATCTAGATAATCCGTCTCATCCACAGTTCTCTGAAACTCCCAGGTCAAACAGGCTAAAAAGGGGAGATTGGAGACTGGACAGAAGCTGACCAGCCTAGCTGGGTCAAGCGATGGTCCTTTGAGTGGGGAGTGCACCACTGCCTCTTCAAGAGTCAGCAGGACAAGTCCCTCTCTCAGAGTTAGCTATTGCCCAGACCTACTCACATGTTATCTCCACAAGGCCTTTATCAGTCAGGAGAAGCACGGATGTGACACACAACTGGCCATAAGTAGCAGCTGAGAGAGCCCTGCCCACTTCTTCAGATCCCATGGGCTCAAACGCTTCCCAGATCACTTGTAAGACATGGCCCCCACCACCTCCATTGGCTCTGATATAAGGTAAGGGTCCAACATAGAGTGAACGGGACCAATTTTGTGTGCCAGGTGTATGTGCATCCTATTCTTCACAGCAACCCTTTAGGTGGACTTTGACATTGCTTCCTCCAAGGGACTGAGTCACCTGAAACATGGCTAGCGGGCGACTATCGGCAGACATAATAAGGGCAGAGAAGTAGTTATATTTCGCCACCCTTATTGCTATAAGGTAGGCCTTAACAGTGGCTCTAGTTGTGTCCAATTGTCTTTGTTCCGTCTTTTGTCAGCGACACTTTAGGCATCTCTTAGCCTGCTTAAATTCCCTTGATTTCATCATATACTACAGGGAGTGGTGGAAACCCTGCACACGGAGAGGCCGTTCAGAAGTGATTTGATCTAAAGCCACCAATGCTTTGGTATTCCATGCGGTCAGGGCTGCAATCAAACCGAGCAGCAGGTTTTCCAGAATAACCCCAAGTTCCCTCTGCAAGCCTATGGGTCCCATTCAGGGGTGGGATTCAAATTTTTAACAATCGGTTCTGTGGTCATGGCTTAGGTGGTGGGCATGATTTGGTGGTCATGTGACTGGGTGGGCGTGGCTTGGTGGTCATGTTATTGGCTGGGCGTGGCCAACTCAATATCACTCACATCGAGGCACGCATCTCCTCGCCTGGCCTGTCATGACTGTGGGGATGCTGCAACAGTTGTAAGTGTGAAAAATGGTCATAAGTCACTTTTTTCAGTGCCATTGTAACTTTGAATGGTCACTCCACACAAGCAAAATACCAGCAAAGGAGGGGAAAAGAAACTCCAGAGACGTTCCTGAGACAGGAAGTCTAGTCCTGCCAAGAATGTAATAAGGGTTAACGGAGAGGCAGTTTCTGTAAGCAACACCAGAATGTTTCCTTCCTGCCTTCCTTACAGGATTAGGCCAGTAATTTCTTCTAACAACCGGTTCTCCGAACTGCTTAGAATGTTAACAACCGATTCTAGCAAATAGGTGCGAAACTGTAGAATCCCACCCCTGGTTCCATTAGTCTTGTAGGGCAGGCTGATCCAATAGTTATTCCAATCACAGCATTAATTCTGTAGGATTGACTATAGAGTAGCTCCCATGAAATCATGTAGTTAGTGGGAAAGGGGTTTCTAGGCCTTATCATTGCAGAGAAAAGCATAAAAAAAGAACAATTTCTGCTCAGCACTTTAAAAACACCAGATGGCATTATCAGCCTTTCTCTAAATTAGAAGATAGGGTTAATGGACCTCCACAAGTCTTCCCTTCCTGGAGATATTAAATATAACCTTATAAAGCATCTAGACCAAGTATATTCCAATCACACTACATAAAGATGGGAGCCAATTTATAATCAGAAAAAGGCCTTTAACACAAATCAGAAAATTGGAGAACCAAAAACTAAGACAGAATTGGAATGAATCATATCTCCTCTGCACAATTAGCTAGAGAAATGAGAAGATATGGTTCTTATCTTCAGCTTCTCTCCCCAATTCCTTCTTTCAGTAAGTATTTCTATTATCAGGAGGAACACGCATTCAGAAGATCACAAATGGTAGACTTCTTCTGGACATGCAGTATCATTTGACCCAGAAACACAAAAATACAGCAGTCCAATGGAACCTTCTATCTTTTAAATCTACAACGGAAGAAAATGCAACGATGGGATCAGACTGTCCTTCAGATCCCACCGCATCACAGATGGGATTTACCCATTGTTTTAATATGCCATCCATCCATCCAATTGAAAATATCATTTTAAGGATCGTACAGTGTGATGATCAAGGACTGCTAGCAAAAGATGAAAGAAGTTGGGACTAAACTAAATTTGGTATCAGAGTGTGCCTTAAATGTTTTAAGTTGGCTGCTGGTGTGTCTTATATTTGTTAAGTAAAGTAAGTAAAAAGCTGGTGGCGTTTTTAACCCTCAGAGGCACTGAGGTTCAGCTGCTGCTGGTAAATGCCTGGTCACTCTATAATAAGGCTCCCCTCATCCAAGACCTAATTGAGGAAGAGCACGCCGACCTGGCATGCATCACCAAGACCTGGCTGATCGTGAAGGGGAGGGTGTTCCCTTCTTGGAAATGTGCCCCAGGGGTTTAGGGTTTGGCCCAAACCAAGATCCCAGGGCAGGGCACTTGGGGGTGGGGGAGGCAGAATCTCTTTTGGCCTTCAAGACACTTGCTCTCCACGTTTCTGGCTGTGAGAAACTGTTCCTGAAGCTGGGCTCACAAATCTCAAATGGGAGCGTTGCTGCTGTACCAGCCTCCCTGCTGCATAGCAGCCTGCCTGATTGAGCTGCTGGAGGCCCTCTCAGTGGTGGTAGAGGAATTCCTCAAGGCTTATGATCCTGGAGGACTTGAATCTGCCATCCCTGGGCTTGGCCTCAGAAGCAGTCCAGTTCAATGACTACCATGGCAGATCACCTGGGACAGTAGAGCGGCCACATGCCGGACATGATTTTCTTGTCAGAGCAATGGCAACATTGCTCTGACAACGGTGGACCAGTCTGTTTCTCCCTTGTCCCATGGTCAGATCACGCCCTGCTGTCCTTCAAGATTCTCTTATGCCATTCCCCTCCACAAGGAAGCCGGATCCAATCAAGCAATCTGTCCCTGGCAACTGATGGACCTGAATGGTATCCAGAGGGAATTGAGGGATATCATGGGGGCTTTGTTGCAGTCCTGCCAAAGGTCCGGTAACAGTCTGGAATGAAAGGGTGGCTGAAGCATTGGACAGGATCGCGCCTATGCGGCCTCTCGACCCGTCATTCTCAACCCTCCCTGTGGTTCACAGGAGTTGCAGGTTCTGAAAAAGATTAAGAGATGCCTGGAGCAGGGATCTCCAACTTTGGCAACTTTAATACTTGTAGACTCCCAGCTTTGCTGGCTGAGGAATTCTGGGAGTTGAAGTCCACAAGTCTTAAAGTTGCCAAGGTTGGAGACCCCTGGACTAGAGCACCAGTGGTGGAAAACAAGAGATGACAGTGACCAGGTACAACTTAGAGCTGCTATTAAGGCCTATCTTGTGGCAGTAAGAGCAGTAAAACATCCTTTTTCCACCCTTATTGCATCTGCAGTGTTGACCTCCGGCCCTGTTCAGGATCACTCAGTCCCTCCTAGGGCAGGCCTTGGTGGGGGGGGGGCGGTCATCTCCAAGACCTCACAGAGGTATTTGTTCCACACCTGACAGATAAAATTGCTTGGATTCGTTCCCAGTTGGAACCCTGCTTGCTGCTGGTCCATGTGAGATGCTGAGGAAAAGTCTTGCCATTTTTCTGGGAACAGTTTGATCCTGTTGAGATGCTGTCAGTATACCCACCTGTCTCCTTGCCTGCCCATTGATGAAAGCTTCTTTGATGATAACTGCCAGGTGTGTTCAAGCACTGATAAAATTCCTCACTGCAGGAATGGACAGTCCTGGGGCCTTTTAAGGAAGTCCTGGTTTGCCCCCTCCTAAAAAAAAACATCCCTTGATCCCATCTCTGGACAATTTTCATCCAGTTTCCCAAAAAGTGGTTGCTTGGCAGCTTCAGGGGGTCTTGGATAAAATGGATTATCTTGACACTTTTCAGTCAGGATTCAGGCCGTTTTGGGACAGAAACAGCACTGGCCTCACTTGTTGGTGACCTCTGGCAAGAGCGGGATGCGGTAGTGCAACCATCCTTACTCTCCTTGACCTTTCAGTGGCCTTGGATACCATCAACATTATCCCTTTTGGGCCAGCTGCAGGGTATGGGGTTGGATGGCAGTCTCGCACTGGTTTGGCTTCTTTCTCCAAAGCCAGTCACAATCAGTTTTGATAGGGAGAGATCCAGCCCACAGTCGCTTCTTTGTGGAATGCCACAGGGCTTGGTACTCTGTCCACTCCTTTTTAACATCCAAATGAAGCCACTGGGTGAGGGCATCCATCACCATGGGTTGAAGTATCATCAGTACATGGATGATACTCAAATCTATATCTTCACCCTGGTGACCCCAACTGATGCCATTGATGCCCTCTCAGGGTGCCTGGAGGCTGTGCGGGTCTAGGTAGGGACTAAACCCTGGCAAGACTGAATGGCTTTGGGTGCATGGAGCTTCGACATCTGGCACTTTGATGTCTTCAGTTCTGGGTGGGTTGCGCTCACTCAGATAGACCCAGTGCACGATTTGGGGGCTCTCCTGGACTTGTGACCTCTGCTCAAAGAGCAGTTGGCAATCGTGGCTAGGAGAGCCTCTGCCCAACTCTGTGTTGTGCCAAAGTTGCAACCTTTCCTAGATCAGGAATCCTCCACTCAGTCATTCAAGCCCAGGTCAGCTCATGCCTAGACGATTGCAAATATGCTCTACACGGGGCTACCCTTGAAGAATATTCAGAAGCTACAACTGGTACAGAATTCTGCGGCGTGGGAATGTTTGTGGCTATTAGGGTACCCACATTATACCACTGTTAGTGAGCTGCTGGCTGGTTTCTGGACACAATTCAAGTGGGTTATCACGTTTAAAGCCCTTCATGGCACGGGTCCTAGGTATCTGAGGATCCATCTCACTCCCATGGGTTTGACCCACGCCACTTAAGCTGGGGCATGCTACAGATCTTGTCAGTTAAGGAATTTCTGCTGGCAAGGTCCAGGAAAAAAGCCTTTTCTGCCACAGCTCCTGCCCTTTGGGACTCATACAACCAGAGATGAGATACGCACCCACCCTACTGATCTTCCAAAGGGGCCTGAAGACCTGGCTCTGCCAGTTAGCGTGGGGCCTCAATGGGGGTGCACCATTCTGGAGACGGCTATCAGATTAAGAGATCCCACCTCTCCCCATGTATTTCATGCTCCCCTCCTCCCCATCTTTTAACTGTTACATTTTATTGTTGTTATATGTTGTTTTATCATTTTAATGTTTACTGGGTTTTAAGGTTTGTAAGCTGCCTGGAGTCGCATCCAGATGAGATGGGCAGCACACAAATCTAAATAAATAAATAATTTCACAACAAGGTCAGCACAAGACAATGATTGCACTGAGGCTTGGGAAGCTACTCCAGAAAAACAAATGAAATATCTTGCCAGCACATTTTGCTTGAAATAGATGAAGGATCTTTTTTATTCATTTCCTCGTTCCACAAACTTCAATTCAGAACATTGTTCCTTTTGTGGGTGATAGAAAACTAGTTCCAGACGAACTCTCCACTGGAAAGTGATTCTATTAGGAGATTCTCAGTGCTATCAAGGTGCTTCCCTTGCTCAACTCCAGTGCTGTTCAGTGGGATGTCTCAAAAGAACAGGATGTGCTTCTGGTGTCAATCCCTTCAAGTATCCGTAATACTTCCAGCATTATTCCAGCCTGAAACATGACAATCCAGGACAGACCCTTGGCTGGAAGTGTACTTATATCTCTGCATCCAAAGTGTAGACCCGTATCAGTTCCAAGACTATCTGGTCCATAACAGGTTTGGAAAGATCTTCACTGAACACCTAAAAGGTAAATTAAATTAAAAAGTCTTAGCAAAGCAGGGGGAGAAATCCTGGCAGGATCAAATAGGCAAAATACTCTTCCAGAATATAAAGTACCCTATAGCCAATTGGGATGCATATATTTTGCATATTTTCCTTCACCAAGAGGTTTGAAGAATGCAAAAAAATCCACCTGACCACAGCTGGCACAAGGACGGAAGATATGGGTGTAAATACATCACACAAAGTGATGCTTCTTTCAATTAATGCTTGTTCCATTAACAACTGCAATCCTATTTCCAACTTCCCTGGTGAGCACCACAGCACTGGCTCTTGTTTTTATCCCGCAAAGAAGCTCCAATGCCTGAAATAGAAGATGGATCTGCAAAGCTAAAGCATATATGCAAGTACATTTTGGGTTTTTTTTAATATTACGATTCTCAGAATTTCCCCATATTTTACAACTTAACATTCACCATCATCTCTATTTGTGAGATTCCACAGTTTTTAGAGGGGCATGCCTAAGTCTAAGCAAGGATACCGCCTAATTGTCTCAATTAGAGCAATTATGTGATTGATTTTCTCATCTTTTTGCAAACAAATGGATTAGGACCACTGAACCAGGTGAAGATTAGCTTTCCTGCCCAATGCTATTTATTTAGCTGAAATTGCTCTGCATATGATATAGATGTTATTTGCTCTGTGGAGCATATGTATGTTTTAATTCAGTTCTAAGGAACCATGGCTGTATTAGTCACTTAAAAACAAAAATATATAACCCAGCTATGGATACCTCCTCAACTCATTTCTACAACTTGAAATTTTTATTATTCAGTTAACAGCATGCCCAGCTGCGAGTATGAACCTAATGTGCCTTTTTTTCTGAAATTTTGACTTAGCATAGTGTGTACACTTAGTTATTGTGATTTGTAAGCTATAGGTTATGTCTTATTGACTTGTGGTTATTTGCTTATATAATTTAGAATTCACATACTTCAAGAACTCTGGTTGGCTGACATAAGGTTAAAATTTCCATATTTCAAAACATTATGAGAAATAACAGCATCATCTTCAGCTAACATCGCCTGCCTCAAATGCTCAACAGAAAGAACAGATTTCCACTGTTTTCCTGAAATATCTAGACCTGGGAAAAGACCACCAAGAAACCCCGTTTCTATCCAAGAACCTCGGCCTCCCAAGGAGCAGGGACCAGAGCATCCCCTGAAACTGATCAAACAGGACAGACAGATTCTATCTGTGATCTGAGCCCAAGCCACAGAGTGGCTTTACAGGTTGGCTTTATAGGTTAAGGCAAAGAGACTTCTTGAAAGTCTTCAAAACCATACCGGCAACCATCCCAGTACCTACAATGTAGATTTAACTCTGCTATAGCAGCTCTCACTTGCCAACATGCGGGCTGCCACAATCTGTACCAACTGCAATTTCCAGGTATTCTTCAAAGACAGCTCCAAATAGAGAACAGTTCCAGTAATCCAACGTTGACATAATGAGGGCGTGAGTAACAGATGCTTTTAAAAGGACTAGACGCTTTAGCTGGCAAAACAGTCAGAGCCAGGCAAAGGTTCTTCCTAACCTTCTAGGAGAAAACATGAGTCTAGGAGAACTCCCAAGTTGCAACCTACCTCTTCAGAGGGGGCACAACGCTATCCAAAGCCACTGAAGGCTTATGTACAAATAGCAATTCTCTCTTGCTGGGATTCATGCCCAAAGCCCTCATTAGCTTCACATTTCACAGTACGACAAGACTTGTAACAAAACTATCTACCACAAATGCTGACAAAATCCTCAGGTATGAGATGGAAACAGAGCAAATCAATAAAATGCCCAGGGTAGACCATTTTAATCAATCCTTCGCCCTTGCTGAGGTTCCTAAAAGAAACTAACTACAAACTGAGCATGACAAAGCACTAATTACACCACTGCCATTCAAGCCACGAACTCCCAAGTTATTCCAGATCCCATCGTCAGAGCGTGGAATTGAGTTATCCTGCATAAGAACCAATTCAACGCTAGTTCCACAAGGAGATCTAGAAGACTGCTGGGCAGCAGGATGTCTAGGAAGGCAGCAGAATCCCTAGCTTGTTACTGGAACAGAATTTCAGAAAACACAATCAGCCCACAGGCAGTAGGGTAGCAGCCCATGCAAAATCAGCACTATGGCTCACTGGCTTTCAAAGGGTGGCTCCTGAAAACAGCTGAAACCCTGGATAATTCTCGGTTGGGTCTAGTCTCCATTCTCAGCTAACCCCGTCACAATTATACACATTAAGTCCAGCCTAGGGTTTGTTCAAGCTAATCTGATTAAAAACACCTACAGCTCAGCACGACCTATGAACACAGCCAGAATGCACAGAACAGGATTGAGGAATTTGTATCTTTCCGTGTGTGCTTTTCCTAAACCCGAATAAAGCTGCCTCGGGTTGACAAGATACCAGGCAGGTGGTTTATTTTGTTTATTTTATTTATTTTTTACTAAGTGATTAGTATGTAGTTTAATATTTGCTTTATTTGGTATATTGCCGTACACTGCTTCAAATTTTTTTTTTTCTAATATGGAAAGTTGTACATAGGCTGATTAAAGAAAGGGCTGGAAGATCAGTGGGAGGTTTTCCAGCCCTGGTGCAGGTCAGGTGATAGCAGTGATTTAATATCCAAGAAACTGCACTACCCACATTTCAGTGTCAAGTGCAGAGGCTGTGAAGCAAGGATGCTAAATAAATAAGCGAACAACCATATAAACAAAATCCCACGCAGACAAGCTCCAAAACCTGACCCAATTAGAGCTGAAGGATACAGAGCGCCTTCGAGCTGTTCCCTTCCCACCCTGCCTCCCTTACCTGCCACCACGGCCGCTCTGCTTCAGCATCAGCAGGCACTTCTACCCCGTAACACTGCAGGGCAAGGTAAAGGACCGTCACGGCAATGTGCTGTGGAGGATGCTGGAGGCACAGAGGTCCGTGGTAGCTGTCCCGCAACAGAGCCCAAGCTGCCGCCGCCACCGGGGTCCGCTCCCAACTATGCCGGTTCATCCAGTGCTTCAGGGACAGTAAATAATGGAGGAGGTACTGCATACAGAAAACGACATCTTTCAGGGGTAATTGAAAACATGGGGGAGGAGAAGAAAAGAACCTGGTGTCAACTTCTCTTGTAACGGGACTTTGCATTCAGTGCCTAAAGGCAGAGAAGTAAAGACTTAACTCCTTGTCGTCCCACCCCCCATGTACTTCATGCACCCCCTTTCTACCCTACGTCCCCTCCTACGTAGCCTAGACCTTATGGGGGTGCTGGAAGGAGACACGGAAGCAGAGCACACGTAGCATGAGCAGCTCACACTGGACAACGCTGTCTCTCAGCTCCCAGAAATGTGTATCCAGCTCCAGGGGATCACTCCGAGGATGCAAGTACCTGAGAGGAGTAAAGAAAAACGCTGAAAAGTTTGTTTGCAAGGAAGCTGACTTGAGCCTTCCTCTGGCCTCCCACGTTAATGGTGATTTTACTCGATCTGGAATAAGCGGTACGATTGGCTAGAACGTAAAAAAAAAAAAAATGAAAAGGGGAATCAAGGGGGGAAAACAAATTTATGAAGGACGTTTTTTAATAGCAATACATTTTACTTGATAGAGCAGATGTATTTATTTTTGAAAATTATCATGGATTTGAAGTTGTTACTGTAGTACTGTAATATAATTACAGGTAGTCCTCGACTTACGATTTATGACCTCTCCCACACCACTATATAACATTATTTAACTAATTCATAAAAGCAATCTGTGATGACCCGGGGCATGGCGCAAAGGCAACACAGTCAAATAAGCAAGAAGAGGCCCTTTATTATCTCCAACTTTACCCCCAATATCCAAGTTACCTTCAGCTGGAGAAAAACACTCCCAGGAACAGTCTTTAAGTGGAGGAAATTCAGTCCGAAAACAAAGTACATACAAACTGTAACTAAAAATCCAAACAAACCACCCTGTAGTAATTAACTTGATAGGGCAGGAGAAGGAATTGCAGACTTGAAAACACAGCAAAACACACACAGTTGGGAAGACGCCAGGAACACAGATAAGCCTCAACGAAACCAGATAATTCACAATTTGCTCCCAACAACTTGCTGTGCGCAGCTTCCCTTTTTAAACAGTGTGTTCCCAGCTGCAGCTAACAAAGGGAATCAGGGCCCTTTTGTCCCCCATAAGCCACGCAACTCACGTTGCTCCCTTCTCCCTTCCTCCCTCCGTGCCCTAGAATGAAGAGGGGGTGGGCCTCGGTCTTCCTCCGAATTCCCTCTGCCTTGCTCTATCTCTCCCCTGCTCTGCCCAGCTGGACTTTGCCCTTCCCCAGTTTCTTCCTCAGCCAACAGAGCCATATTCCCACTCCCTGTCAGCTGCTCTGCCTCGCCCTCCAAATCAGATTCCGACAGGGGCATGACACAACCTAGCAACCCTTTGAAGTTACAACAGACCAGAAAAAGAGGAGTTACGGTTGGGTCCCCTCCACAGTAACATGACCCCAACCTTAGACACTCAGCAATATGGCCACACTCACACGCCCATGTTCTACAATGGTTTTGCCAAAAACCAACACATACATCCAGTAAATCGACACTTATGACTGCTGCATTTAACACTTAACAACTGCCACAAAAAATGTTGTAAAATTGAGTTGGTTAGATGGTCCAACCCATTTTACGACCATTACAACATATGACTGTAGTGGGCAGGCTCCATTAAGGTTGTATCTTGAGGACCACCTGTATTAGAAAGAAGAATTTGCCATAAAGCTAGGAAAGAATTTCCCTTCAGGTCAGCTTTGTTAACCACCAGGGAAGAAACATCTTTTCCCACACCATCTTACAGTTCAACATGTAACAACATTCAGCTAATTCATAAAAGGCTTGGAAGCTATTTACAAACATCATCATTTGGTTCAGATCCCACTTCATCTCCAGGAAGAATATATAGTATACACAGCAATCCTCTCCTCATACTTTATCCTTCCCAGAACAGTTAAGTAAAACAATGGACTCAAAGCTCTGCAATGTAGAATGTTTTGCCCAATTCTGCTTTCCTTATCTATAATCAAGGTAAGGTACCGTATATGCCGGCGTATAAGACGACCCGGCGTATAAGACGACCCCCAACATTTCCACTCAAAATATAGTTTGTTATATACTCGCCCCTCTTCCGCACGCCTTCCACTTTTGCACTTTTTTTTTTTTTTTTTGAGGCACTTTTGTGCACCGTGGAAAGCGAATCCCGTGAAGCCGAAAGGAGCAGCCAGCCTTCTCCCAGCTCCCAAGGAAGCGAGGCTCGCACCGCCCGGGCTCCGCTGAGGTATCCGACTGGGGCTGTCAGGAGTTGTTACTGCTGGCGCGGCTCCGCGCGGCTCCAGTCCCGCGTTGCCTCGGGAAGGGAAAGGCAAAAGGAAGAGCCGCGGTGGCGCTTTGCAATGGCAGC
This sequence comes from Notechis scutatus, assembly GCF_049901735.1. Lineage (NCBI taxonomy): Eukaryota > Metazoa > Chordata > Lepidosauria > Squamata > Elapidae > Notechis > Notechis scutatus. The sequence continues at coordinate 152,596,613 of NC_142010.1, read as the reverse complement.
AGCGGCTCCTGGTTTTGCCTTTCCTTCCCGAGGCAACGCGGGACTGGAGCCGCGCGGAGCCGCGCCAGCGGTAACAACTCCTGACAGCCCCAGCCGGATACCTCAGCAGAGACCGGGCGGTGCGAGCCTCGTTTCCTTGGGAGCTGGGAGAAGGCTGGCTGCTCCTTTCGGCTTCACGGGATTCGTTTCCACGGTGCGCAAAAGTGCCTCAGCCGCGGGCAGCCGCAGTGCTTCCCAATTACTATTTGCCGGCGTATAAGATGACCCGGCATATAAGACGACCCCCCCAATTGGAGGCATGTTTTTCAGGGCAAAAAAGTCGTCTTATACGCCGGCAAATACGGTAATTTAATTGAGAGGAGAGGGGTTGGACAGATAAAAAGCTAAGCTTCAGGTTCTTCCTAGAATTTCAAGTTTTTTTTCCAGAACTATTATTTGAAAGTTCAGCTGGACTTATGCCTGCATCTTACTTCATGAAGATAAACTTGGCTGTCCAAGCTTAACTTTTTTTTAATAGGAGTCTGAGCTCTTGCAGGATTAGAAGATTCTGCCAAATCCCACTAAATTCTAAAACTTAATTTACCTAATGACTATAATGTGCACTGATATTTCTTAGAGCCTGAAACAGCTTAAGGAATTCACATCACAAGATACAGAAAAGACATTTGGCTTATATGATGTTCACAGTTTAGATCTCCTGGGCTCAGAGGCAATAAGTAACAATTGTTCAGAACTCAAAGCCGACAAGTGTAATCTTCCTGTTCTATTTGTGGACTTCCTGAGAAAACCTGACCAATATAAGAATGGATGAGGTCTTTTTCTAATCCACAAGGTCTTTTGGGGTTCCTGAATCTTACAAAGAAGTCTTGTGTATTAAGATGACTTAGCACAGTAGGAAGGAACTAAAGAATCAGATGTTCATAAGGGATAAAGTGCATTATAATTTAAAGCTAATGGACCTATGACCTAAGTCAGTCTTCTTCAATCTGCTCTTCTTCAGAGTATGTGGGGGATTCAATAACCCGAATTCATAACTAGTATGACCAAATAATGGGAATTCCACATTTTGAAAAATGCCAGGTCCACTGGCTACCCATCCCTTGATTCAGCAACTACTTTTGCTGTAGCAGAGGCTCTCGTTGCAATGGGAAATGCCAAGCTGCAGGAAGTTGGTTTTGCTGATTCTTAGCAGCTACTTACTTACTCCTCATACATCCAGCCTGCCCTTCGTAATTACATATCCTGACCCCAATGCTTTTTACCTGTGGCTCACATTGATGATGTCCCTTATCCGCAAATGCTGTTCTTCTACCTTCCCAGCCAGATACAATGCAGCCATAGCTACCAAGTAAGGATCATATGGCTCCAGAGGCACCTCCATAAAAAATCGGTGATAAATGGTGCATGCTGTAGCAATAGGGACAGACCGCAGGCTTAACTTCACACCTGTTAGCAGAAAGGAGATTCAGCAAAGAATTTCTAGCCTCTCATGAAAGAATAAAGAGGAAATAATAAAGACACAACTTCTTGACTCAGACATGACCTGACCACAAGCAGAGAATATAAGGTAAAGACCATCAGGAAGTTCAATTCTACACAAACCTCCCTGAAATTAATGGAAGTTGACAAGCTCTGTCCTACTTGCAGAACTCTCATTGTAATTCTGTTTAGGAATGAGAGACTTGAGGTCTAGTGGGATATAAAACAACACAGCCAAACTACACAGCTAAGATTCTGGGAAAATAGGGGTTGTAGGGGTTCAAACCCAAGAATCTTTATCCAGTTCCTCCATCAGAAATAAACCAGAATTCTAGAATTCTCACCAATAAATGCAAACACACTGGAAATGTCTACATGTGTCTACTCAAGTATAAGACATGACTAAAACTAAATAAGAAATAGAGTAAGTCATATCTACTTCACACTACTTCATGAAGCCCACCAATCTAACATCTTGGATTGTCTTGACTTTAGGCCTATCCAGTAAGACCCCCTAACTCCAAGTGCCTCACAGATTGGCACTTTCTCCCAATACAGCAACTCCTTTTTCATAGGAATTGGGCATTACTAACCAAGGAAGGGAGATATTTTAATCACCTGCTTCCATGATGAACCTGCAGACTTTGAAGTGAATTCTGACATTTGCAGATATCTGGCTGCTTTCCTGCAGTCTAGTGGGATTCATGGATGTTGTCAGAGGATCTGTATAAGCACCAGAAACAGACAGTCAATTTAGGAAACACTCTTCCTTTACAAAACTTCGATTATTCTCTCTACAAACAAACTGTCCTCATAGGTTGCTATTAACCATATTCCATCTGGTTCCACTTTTTAAGTGAAACTCAAACATCAGCTACCCGTGTCTTCTCCTCCAGGGTGAAGACAATCTAGGAAGAGTTACATTTTCTCAGTAAATTGAAGGATGCTTGTATCTTCTTATAGAATCTTCTTATAGAATCAATTACAAATCTGGGGCAGGAGCCCTATAGAACTCCTAGGATGAATGCTAGCATTCTCAACCCTATTGAGCCTGTGGAATATTAAACTGAAATACTGCTTCTGAAAAGTTCCCAATATTCCTACATTTAAGGGAAGGAGTGAATAGTACAGCAATATGTTTTACGCAGAGATCTTTGGCAGAAGTGGGCCGAAGTTTTCTCCATCAATGGAGCTTTAGTCTGTTTTTTTTCGGGGGGGGTGGGGGAGAGGGGGAGATTGTAGACAATGGCTGAATTGATGCAGTCTGATGTTATAATGTAAGTAATTCATTTGTTTAAAGATTACTGCAACTAAGCTCTGCACACAAAAATAGCAGTGTTAATTTTTAAGGGGATAGGTCCCCAACAGTAACAATTTGAGGAAGATGAAGAGAGAGGAGGGAAGAAACACAGAAAGATCATTTTAATAAAGTTGTTTCATGGGTAGCAAAGATAAATACATCAAATGAGCTCCATAATACTATAGGCATTATACACCATAAATGATTATAGTAAGTTCCTCTTCTACCAGGTATACCCAAGACCAATGAATATATTACAAAGATAATTGTGTTTTCATTATTTGCAAAATGCTGAGAATGAATTATTGGGGGGGGCAATTTGGGAGGCAGATCATGCCTAGTTGTAACAGACCCTGTGGAAGTGTTCTTCAGTCTGCTATTGAAATGATTTACCACGATCCTTAGCCAGAATGAACAACAGTCAGTTTGGCCGGGACACATCAGTGTTACATTTGAACTGCCACCCTAGGGGCAACGACCCCCCAATCTCTTGGGCACCAGGGACCGAAGGGGGCGTGGTTTTGTGTGCTGCCTGCATCCCACGGATGGGGCTTCGCTTGTTTTGCGCGGACCGGTTGCTGGCATGCCGCAGACCGTTGCCGGTCCTCGGAACGGGGTTGGGGATCCTTACCCTAGGGCAGGGGTGGGCAAACTACGGCCCGTGGGCCACATCCGGCCCGTTGGTCTTTTTTATGCGGCCCGCCGAAGATTGGTCCGTATGTAACCGCGGCCACTTTATCTATCTATCTATCTATGTTGTGCAAATTTAACTATGATGCCAAACTTGAGTTTTGGAGGGTGTCTCGGAGAAAAAAATAGTTATTTTTCCTACCCTGAGTACGGCAGGCGTCTCTTCCACTTAAAAAACAAAACTCTTTCCTCCCCTCGCTTTGAAAAGGGGAACTGTTAACAAATGCAGTTTTTTATATGTATCGTATCTTGTGCTGACCCGGCCCGTCCGTCAAATTTTAAAAGTCAATGCGGCCCCCGAGCCAAAAAGTTTGCCCACCCCTGCCCTAGGGTGAACAAAAAAAAACCTCCCCCCGCCTATCTTTCCAGAGCTGAAGGGTCTATTCAGGACCGGCCAGAAGTCGAAACTTTCGCGACGTCATGAATTTGGCTGCAACCACCTCCCTCTGCAGGAGATGGTAGCATTTGATCTCACCTACGCTCGGCCACTAGGCTTGGGGGACGATTCGAGAGCCGGGAAGCCCCGGGCACGAGCAGGGAAGAGAGCACGAGCGGTCGCCGAGCCCCTTCCCGCTCAGTCTGTGTCCCGGTGGTCTCCTGGCGACTCGCGCCCGGTCCTCAGCCTCTCCCGGACCACCCTCGGGCATGTTTCCCCCACCCCGCGTCGCCTTTTGTTCTCTACCCTTTAACTCGGCTTGAGAGAACCGGACCGGGGAGTCCCTCCCGGGGGTCGCGTTGGGCCGTCTTCCGGCTTCGACGGTCACCCCGAAACGCCCGGGACGCGACGCAAAGCGGAGCCACCCACCCCGCCGCCGCCGCCGCCGAGACACAGGAACAGCAGCGGCGGCGGCCGAGCGAGCCGTGCGCCCACGTGGACCGTCACGTGAGAAAGGCCTGCGAGGGCGCGCGCTGCAGCCAGCGCTGCCCCCCTCCTCCTTTGCACGGAGGGTGGCGTTCGGCGCGCTACTCTCGCGCCTGCGCGATGCTTCGCGGACTAGATCGATGGAATTAGATCAGTCTTGGACTTTTGTTTTTCCGGTTGTTGTTGTTTTTTTTCCTTTTCACAGCGGAAATAGCATTGTGAATAGTGTTGTAAGAACATTTCATTACAGATAGCATTATTGTAAAAACTAGCCGCCGAACCAAAACCCATTCCTTGATTGTGTTTGAACTAGTGTGCATACAGAGCGTTGCAATTTAAATGGGATGTTGGGAAAATCCAGTCGACTATGCTTAACCAGTCGACCTTGTTTAAGCTGTAAAGTTTGGCAGTAGGCTTAAGCCAAAAATGAGCCAAAACAAAGACTTAAACGGAGGCTTGCAAATTAAATAAAGCAGATTTTTATTCTTTAATCAAAGTTAAAGAATCTGGGAAGAAGTTCAGTAACCCTAGAAGTAGCAGGAAAACATTAATTTTGATGGTCCTTAACTGTAAAACTATTTTATAGTTTGTATGTAGCCAACTGGAGATTAATAAAGTGAACATTTCCCCCCCCCCCCCATATATATATATACAATATACCGTAGTTTCCAAGCTGTGGATTGTACTCTTCAGTTACACTTAGCCATTTGTCAAGACTTCCCTCTTCCAACTTAGTTTGAATTAGTTTAAATGGTTCCTTATTTATGTATTTTATGTATCCAAACCTTCTCAAAAGCAATCTCCCCAGATTTAACATCCCATTTCTACTCACTATGTACACATCTAAAACTTTACTATGCTACCACCTTATTACTTGTAGAAGTGTCATTGTTGTTTTTGAAGATTATAGCAAGAAAATGCTTGTAAATGTATAACTGTTCTCAGAAGAATATTTCTTTCCTGGTGAGATCCACAATTGCTGGGAAATAGAACATGTAAGGTAGAGAACCACTGAATTAGAAAAGCACAACTAAGTAAATAAGTACAGATAGTCCTTGACTTACAACAGTTCACTTAATGACCATTCAAAGTTACAACAGCACTGAAAAAAGTGACTTATGACCATTTTTCACACTTATGACCATTGCAGCATCCCCATGGTCACATGATTTACATTCAAATGCTTGACAGCTGACTCACATTTATGACAATTGCAGTGTCCTAGGGTCATGTGATACCCTTCTAACAAGTAAAGTCAATGGGGGGTAGCCAGGTTCATTTAACAACCGTTTTACTAATTTAATGAGTCTGTCATCTGCACCTCTATAGCTGTCTGGTTTGGTTCTGCAACAGGACAGACACAGACTTCAGAGAGTAATTAGGACTGCAGAAAAAACAATTACTACCCACCTACCTTCAATTGAGGACCTGTATACTGCACGAGTAAAAAGAGAGCTATGAAAATATTTACAGACCCCTCACATCCCGGACATAAACTGTTTCAACTCCTTCCCTCAAAACAACGCTATAGAGCACTGCACACCTGAACAACTAGACACAAGGACAGTTTTTTCCTGAACACCATCACTCTGCTAATCAAATAATTCCCTCAACACTGTTCAACTATTACGAAGTCTACACTACTATTACTATTAATCTTCTCATTGTTCCTATCACCCATCTCCTCCCACTTGTGACTGTATGACTGTAACTTTGTCGCTTGTATACTTACGATTTATATTGACTGTTTCCTAGCATGATTTGATTGCTTATTGTACCCTATGACTATCATTAAGTGTTGTACCTTACGATTCTTGACTCTTGACAAATGTATCTTTTCTTTTATGTATACTGAGAGTATTTACATCAAGACAAATTCCTTGTATGTCCAACCACGCTTGGCCAATAAGGAATTAATTCTATTCTAACAGCTGCAATGATTTATTTAACAACTGTGGCAAGAAAAGCCATAAAATGGGGCAAAACTCACTTAACAAATTTCTCACTTAGCAACACAAATATTGGGCTTAATTGCAGGGGTGGGATTCTCCCGGTTCAGATCAGTTCGGGCAAAACCCTAGCTGCAATGATCAGCTGGCTCTGAACCGGTTCGATCTGACAATGATCATGTGGGCTCACCCACCCACCCGCTGCTGTCCTGTACTCACCTATATCTGCTCAGTTGATTCATGTGGCAGAGCGGATTGCTACGCCTCAGCTGTGTTACTTCCCCCAAAATAATACTGAAGGTAAGCAACTGCGATAGCTGCACACGCACGAAGCGCACAATTAGCAAACTGGTTGTTACACCGGGAAAATCCCACCCTGCTTAATTGTCAGAGGTGGTATTCAGCAGGTTCTGACCAGTTCTGGAGAACTGGTAGCGGAAAATTTGAGTAGTTCGAGAACCAGCAAATACCACTTCTGACTGGCCCCACCCGCATCTATTCTCTGCCTCCCGAGTCCCAGCTGATCGGCTGGGTCTTTTGTTGCCCTGTACAGGATAACGGAGCTGGAAAGCAAGTTAGTGGTTGGAGAGGGAATGGGATTTTGCAATATTTCCCCTGCCACGCCCACCAAAACACGCCCACAGAACCGGAAGTAAATAATTTTGAATCCCACCACTGTTAATTGTGCTCGTAAGTTGAGGACTACCTGTACTTTAGAACATAAATTAAAAACAATTGTAAAAGATGTATCAAAATAATTTAGTAGAGGGTTTAAAATTCACTTACAAATGAATGGTTTCATTTGCCAATGCAATTTCAGCTTTTTCAATATAAACACATTTTCTAGAAGTAAAATCCATTGACAGTTGGTTTTAACATCTAAGTAAACAGGAAGATTGTGCTGTGATTTCAACCAAATCTATTTTGGTTCAGTTCTTTAACAAAAAACAATGTATAGCTACCAGGTAATTATGAAGCAAATGAACGGGCGGGGATTTGAAACCTGGGCATGATGGAAAAAGAGAATACATCTGTTGAACATAGAATCCAGAATTTTTCTCCTAACAATAAGAACAATCAGACAGGGGAAACAGTGGCCGAAAGGGTAATGGCCTTCCTTCTTTGGATGAGTTCAGGAGTAGATATCAGTCTCACCAACTTTCCCAATAAACAGTTGGATTGGTGCATTAAATAAGAAGCCACAGGCCTAATGGCCATTTCCAGCTCTGATTCTGCAATGAAATATTCAACAGCTCACTTTACAGCGTGAATTAAACCTACATGTTTTATAAAATCTAGTGGAACCAAAACCAAACCAATCATATGATTACTGTATGTTTTGTGAATAAGGGCATTCTATTAAGTAAAAATGTTTGCTTTGGCTTAACATGTTATGCAAACACAGCCATTGCAGTTTGTTAATGGTTTGGATTAAGGGTCAATGTTTCGGGCTGATTGGGTCATTTGGAAAGTTGAGAGCATGTGATCATATTTTATTATCATGGGTGCTGTGAGATTGCTCAGTCATTCACAAAACAGCTCCCACAGGGACCTAAACAATTACAGGGTATAGTTATAGCAGAATACTGTCTATGTACTACTTTTCTGGGTTACTGTGCATATATCCAAGCAAACCCATTTCCCAAAAACTTTTGGGGGAACATTTGCAGTATGCAAACTTCCTTCTTTTCCTCCCTGTCTGTTTCAGATAGGGCAGGATGCCTGGTAATTGTGTTGGAAGAAATATCCATCTGGGTTCAGTTCCAAGTGGGAAGAAAGACACTGGAGACTACTTGGAAAGACAGTTTAATGGTGAACAGGACCATACGGGTGGGATTCTACAGGTTCGCACCTATTCGCTAGAATTGGTTGTTAACATTGTAAGCAGTTTGGAGAACCGGTTGTTAGAAGAAATTACTGGCCTAATCCTGTAAGGAAGGCAGGAAGGAAACATTCTGGTATTGCTTACAGAAACTGCCTCTCCGTTAACCCTTATTACATTCTTGACAGGACTAGACTTCCTGTCTCTGGAACTTCTCTGGAGTTTTTTTTCCTCCTTTGCTGGTACTTTGCTTGTGTGGAGTGACCAATCAAAGTTACAATGACACTGAAAAAAGTGACTTATGATCGTTTTTCACACTTACGACTGCTGCAGCATCCCCACAGTCATGAGAGGCCAGGCGAGGAGATGCGTGCCTCGATGTGAGTGATGTTGAGTTGGCCATGCCCAGCCAGTCACATGACCAAGCCATGCCCACCAACTAAGCCACGCCCACAGAACCGGTTGTTAAAAAATTTGAATCCCACCCCTGGGACCACATTGAGGTCTTAGGCAAAAAAGAGCACATGGTTGGGAGAGGGCTTTGAACTTACTTCCTGTTCCTGTGGCAAGAAATGTATCCTGATTGGTTGTCAAACTTCCCTGGGGCCCTGCATGGGTAACCTTGTTGGTTGTCTTGAGTCTTGCTGGGTGAGGTAATGAAGGGGCTTTGGGAAATTTCTATTATGGCTTAATGGTTTTGTCCTTGTTTGGATCTAAGTGAGGGCTAATCCTATCATGTCCTGATGGCCATGTCTTAATTCCATCACCCTGGAGCTGAAGAGAGGGGCAGGAAGCTGCTTTGTCTTTAAAAACATGTTTTTCCTTTTCTCCAGGGAAATATAATATTCTGCCTTCTTAATATTTCCTAGAATATTTCATTCTTCTAGGAGAGGGGTAGGTGCTAACTTTCTACAGATGCCAAGGGAGAAATAATAAAAATGCATTGAAAAAAGTGTTTATCCTACAGAGAGTGTTCATCTATCTTGCCTAATGGGAAAATCTCTAAGAAGGATATTTAAAATGTTCCTTAGCACCTGTAGAAAGTTAGCATCCACCCTAGAAGAATGAAATACTTTGAGAAATATTTAAAAAGGCAGAATATTATATTTCCCCTAAAAGAGAAATAGAAATCTTAAAGGAAACAGAAACTCAAGGCCACAGTTCCCTGCCCCAAGCAGATACTAAGATGAGGCCAGCTTTTAGAAATGAAGATTTGGTAATCCATTCAAGACAGGATATTTTGAACAAAGGCAGAATTAGGTAGAATGGTAGATCAGTCCTCACTCAAGATCCAAACCAGGAAAGCCATTAAGACACAACAGGAATGACCCAACACCCTTTCAGGACATAAGCCTCCTCATTACATCATCTCAGACAGTCCAGGCTTCAATCAAACGTAATTCAGACAATCTAAAAAGTTAACTATGACCCCTGCACAGTCCCCTGGGAGTCTGACAACCAATATAATACATTTCTTGCACAGGAACAGGAAGCTCAAGGGCAAGGCCCAAGAGATGATATAAATACTTCTCTTTCTCAATTCCATGTAGTCAGCTGCCCAGGACTTCAAACCCCTGTGGTCCTGTTCATCAATAAACCATATTTCCAATCAGCCTCCATGTTTCCAGTGTCTTTCTCCCCATTTGGAACTAAACCAGATGGATATTTCTTCCAACATACCCCAGTCAGATTCTAGATCAGGGATGGATAATCAATAGACCATATGTACATCCTTCCCCTCAACAAGAGACTGTCATGGAGGTTTGATAGTACAATTTAGGCCCATTTTCAGGCTTTAACGTGGTTCCAAGTATGGGAATGGAAGCAATGTTTGGGAATCCACATGTTCCTTTCCCAACTTTAATCCACCCTCAAAGGCAGAGAAATGTCATCTATGCTCCTCCCAGTGATGTCATAGCATCAACAGAGGATTTAAAACAGCAGTCCCCAACCTCTGGTCCGGGGTCTGGCACTGGTCCGTGGCATGCCAAAAACCAGGCCACACAAACAAACAAAGGCACATCCATGGGATGCAGGCAGCATGCAAAACCATACCTCTCTGATCCATTGAAAAACCTTTCTCCATGGAACCGGTCCCTTGTGCCCAAACGTTTGGAGACCACTGGCTTAAAGCCTCTCAGAAGGGTAGAAGTTATGAGTTGCGATCTCTGACCTCTCAAATATCAGTCATTCCTGAACTGGATTTCATGGGTATGCAAAAAATCAGTTGTATCAGAGAACAGGAAAGTTCAGAGCATATTTCCAAACTGGCCAGGTTTAGCCCATATTCAGTTCCAGCAAGAGAGTAGGATAAACACTAATCTCAGTAGAACTCAAGAGGGTTTTTTTAATGGCTGGTTATAGTAAGCCATTATGACAATGCATTGTCTCCTCTTCATACTATAAGATGCATGAAGAGGTCTTGCTTACATCAGAGCGCTAAGAATTGGAGGAGCACAGTGCCAATTGACTGCAAGCTCTTTGTGTATATTAGCAGAAATACACTGGGTGCGTAATACCAAGTGGGAGACAGGTAATGACTTTTAAAATACAATAGTTCAACGTTCCAAAGGAGAGGATGTTTATTTTTTACAGTGTACTTAGGTACTTCGTTTGTTCTGTTGACTTTGGTTAAATAATTGTAAAGTGTTTTTGGTTAAGTTAATCTGTTTAACTTGCGGTGAAAGCCTGCTCAATAAACAGACCACCAATAGGATCTCAAGCCATCTTTAAGGCTTTACCAATCCTAGCAGCCAACCTAAGTCCCAGAATAGCTGAATTTCAGATAAAAGTTTACCCTTGAATTTTGTTTCATTTTTCTGTCCCTCTGATGACCTCCCATTTGTGAGCATTCTAGAGTGCAAAATTTTGTGGGACATTCTACTTGTAAATCTATAAAATAAAGTTCTTCCCACTTCCTTCCATGACAGCTGGCAATAGCTTTAGCACCACATTCATTGAGTTCTTTGAAAGCCCTCCCTGAGCTTTTACATTATCTTTTTTACAAATAGAATAAAACACCCAAAGTCTACAGAGGAGAGGATGGTAGGCATACCTGTTAATAACGGCAAACCTTTAAAGAGATCTAATAAAAGTTTCCTATACATATGAATCCATTGTTTATTAAAGTCTTCTTGGCTCCTTTATGGGCACACCTATATAGTTTTCTTGGCAGCTTTACCATCACAGTCTTCCTTTTGTCTCCTGATTTTTCAGTCTAGCCTTAAAACTGTTTTTTTTCTCAGCAGTCTCCCATCCATGCATTAACTAAACCTGACTCTGCTTAGCTTTTGATCCCACACAAAGTTCTCCAGATGTTGCCTTTCTGAGAAACAATTTTTTTAACCATTCTGTTTTATCTTGCAAGTAACAATAGCAATAGCACTTAGACTTAGATACTGCTTCAGTGCTTTACAGCCCTCTCTAAGCGGTTTACAGAGTCAGCATATTGCCCCCAACAATCTGGGTCCTCATTTTACCCACCTGGGAAGGATGAAAGCAGGGGTGGGATTCCATCAGTTCACACCTATTCTCTAGAACAGGTTGTTAACATTGTAAGCAGTTTGGAGAACCGGTTGTTAGAAGAAATTACTGGCCTAATCCTGTAAGGAAGGCAGGAAGGAAACATTCTGGTGTTGCTTACAGAAACTGCCTCTCCATTAACCCTTATTACATTCTTGGCAGGACTAGACTTCCTGTCTCAGGAATGTCTGTGGAGTTTTTTTTCCCCTCCTTTGCTGGTACTTTGCTTGTGTGGAGTGACCATTGAAAAAAATGACTTATGATTGTTTTTCACACTTACGACTGTTGCAGCATCTCCACAGTCATGAGAGGCCAGGCGAGGAGATGCATGCCTTGATGTGAGTGATGTTGAGTTGGCCATGCCCAGCCAGTAACATGACCACCAAGCCACGCCCACCAACTAAGCCACGCCCACAAAATCGGCTGTTAAAAAATTTGAATCCCACCCCTGGATGAAAGGCTGAGTCAACCTTGAGCCTGGTGAGGATTGAACTACCAAACTGCAGGCAGCTGGCTGCAGCAGAAGTAGCTTGCAGTACTGCACTCTAATCACTGCACCACCAAGGCTCATAACTGTAACTGAACAAATAGTCCTTGACTTACAACAACCCTTCTTTTAGCAATCATTTCAAGTTACCATAGCACTGGAAAAAAAGTGACTTGCAACCAATCCTCACACTTATGACTGTCACTGCACTTCAACAGTCATGTAATCAAAATTCAGATGCTTGGCAATTGGCATATATTTACAATGTATGCAACATTCCTGGAGCACGCAATCACCATTTGCAACTTTCTCAGCTGGCTTCCAACAAGTAAACTCAATGGAAGAAGCCAGATTGGCTTAACAACTATGTAATTCATTAACAACTGCAGTGATTTGCTTAACAAATGTGGCAATATATATATATATATCATAAAATCTGATCTCACTTAACAACTGCCTTGCTTAGCAACAGAAATTCTGGTCCCAACTGTGATCATAAGTTGAGGACCACTGTATACATACCTGTTCCCAATATTTCTTTAATATAAATTTTATTTGGGTTTTCACAAAAACATAATACAAATAAAACATCTTTTTTTGAGAATAACATGATCCTGGGTTATCACTTCTTCATACAGACACAAACTCAGTTTCATATTCATCTTTGTGTTCTATTCCATATCCTATTACTGTTTTAACATTTTCTCCATAATTTTTCCCCTCCCTTGGTTTTCTCAACTTTATTTTTAATTATCTCATATCTAAATTCAATTATATATCTTTTTCTAAATTTCAATGTCTTTCCAATCATTATATTTATACTTTTGTCTGTCCTGTTTCAATTTGATATTGTCTTTTCTCATTAAACAAATTCCCCTGTAGTTACTAATTGGAGTATGACACCTTTATATCTTTTAATTTTATCCATTCAATATTCTTAGTTAAACTTCAATTTACTTATTTAAACTTCCATTCTTATTTAAACTTCAATTTATGCCTTTAAAATTATAAGATTCAATATAGTACATAACTTCCAATCGAATTCTGCTTGGTACATTCTTAAAATACACACTATGTTCTTAAAAATATATATATATATGACAATGGTAAATAAAACACTCATTCCATTCCAATTCAATTCTATCATTAATATTAGTTAGAATCTTAACATCTTTAACATTTCTTTACAATTGAATATCATACTTCCTTGTGAACACTTATAGACTTTCCATAATTAATTCTTTTTTTTCCATATTTCTCCACTTATATTTTTATAAATCATTAATAATAATTAAAATGTTCCCATCCTTTCCTAATTTCATTCTCTCATTCACTTTATTTCATTTATTTATTAACAAACATTCCACTGCATTACAATAAATATTTTATCCATTTTAATCATACATTGTTTCATATTTTCTAAAATTATTTCTATTTCTAATATAACAATACTATCTTATGTACCTTTGCAGAATCCCTTTTTCAATTAAATTTTCACCCATTAACTCTAAATAGGCTTATACTTTCAATCCTTATACATTTCCCCTGTTTCTCTATATCTTCTTTCTGTCTTTTATAACTTCTTTTCCTTTCCTTCGTCCCCCTCTTCCTCTCCCTCCCTTTTTGCCCCCTTGTCTCTCTATTTCTAATTCTCTCTTCTGTGATCCTCTCTTCTGTTGCTTCCTAATATTGTAATTATTTTTCAAACTATTCTTTTTTTTTGGTTGTTTTTTCAAATCTTAAACTTTTCACTCTCTTTCCCCCTTTCCTTCCCCCCATAACATTACTTGGTCATTAAAGATGGCTTCTTCTTTGTCCCAACCTTAAAGCATTTCTTCTTGTTTCTCATAATTCCAGATCTCCATTTCTAAAAATTGAAATACGAAGCCAAAAGAACCTCTTCCTTCTTGTGCATCTTCTTTCTATTTTTTGAGTTCCATTTTCAGTTCTTCTAAAAGTGGTGCCATTTGAAACACTTTTAAACAACCACCGATTGATTTTAGTCATTTAAATCCAATAGTCAAAAATCAAAAAATCACCAAGTAATCCAAATAATCCAAAGCTGTTTCTTCTTGTATCTTTTTTCCACTTTCTCTTCCTTCTATTATTTTGCTACAAAGTTTCAGTTAGAATGTATCTTTTAAGAATCTTGTTAAAGTTTCACTGTAAGTTCCTTTTAGTTCCAGGCAGTCTCCTCCATTTTTCCAGATCCCGCCATTTTATTCTTTTTTTCTCCTTTCCTGCTTTTAAAGGTTTTGAGTATCCAAAAGTCTTTATTATCCTTTGACATTTTATTTTCAGCTTGAATGCCTGTTGATGCCAAAGTGGATTTTTGTCAATTTCTTACTTAAACCTCTTAGCTGTCAGTATAAGGAAGGGAAGGAAAAAAAATCAAACCCTTTCCCTTCCCTCTCTCCTTCACTGCTTCAAAGTCTTCTTTGGGAACAATGTTATTTTTTATAGTTCAAATTCCAGGGTACCTTACGTTGTTGCTTTTTCAGTTTAACCCGGTCAACCAAACTTTCTCTTAACTTCCTCCTGCACATTCTTTTCTGGTCAAGTTCTTCTTTGAGGTGGCCATTTCTGACTACCGGTGCAACCACCTTCGGGAAAGGGAGTAATGGCCAGCTGAGGAGAAGAGATGCAGCTCTGCTCGACCCTGCTGGTGGTTTCCCCCTCTTCACCACCTCTATGGGATGGCTTAGCCCCGAATCCAGCTGGCTCAAGGCGCTCCGGCGAGACACAGATCAAAACCGTGCACTATTGTGGATTTCGGTCCGTCGCCGAAGAAGCTCAAACCGGAAGTCGCCTGTTCCCAATATTTCTGTGGAGCAGATTAGGCCCAAAACTAGTGAGCTCTGATAAAATTCTCTAGTGAGGGTTTGATTTTAAGAATTTTGGCCTTAGGGATAATCTTTATACTGTAGAATAAGATAGGAAGTGAGCCTTTACACTAAAAATATATCTATATTATATGTGATGATCAAAAATACAAAAGGGGGATATTTCCAAATGGTTACCCAAAAGTTCACACACGCAGTTAGTTCCTTTTCAGCCACTTTCATGAGAAGCTTTTTAGATCGCAGATGTTTGTGAAAGGGATTGGCTAGCCATGTGAGTCTTCCCAAATATCATGGGATTGGGGGGAAACTGGCTTATGAAGACCTCCAAGTTTCCATCTTTCATGGACTTGAATATCATTCTGAGACTGGGATCACTCCTCTTGCTAAAACATAAAACAAGGATGACAAAGTGCAATTACTGGCCTCAGAAAACAATCACAGCTAAAGTCAAATATATTTATGACTTAGTGTGATGTGTGAACGCAGCCAAAAGTTTGCTAATCACTTCTGAAATGGTTCTCAATATTATTGTGGTTGTAAAGGCAACTGGAGGTTCAACAACAGATGGAGGGATAGGTGGGAATGGGTCTGGATGAAAAAGCATGTTGCCCGACCTTTGTTCCATCTGGTGAAAGCAATGAAGGTTACATATCAAACTTTTTTCCTTAAACACTGACCTTCCCACAAACTATATATCATCCAAAGAATCATGAAATAAACTCTATATATAAGGAGAAAGACAAAAAGTCACAGAGTTGCACACTAAACAAGTTCCACATTTCCTGTTTCCATGGTTTCCATTCCCATATGTGCCAGTTTGCTACTAAAAAGGCTTTCCCCTCGTTTTCTTCTTAGGCTGAAGGAAGGAAAAGAGAACAGCTTCGCCTGAGAGATGATACCACTTAGCTAGAAATGATGTTGTTTTCCAGCATCCTGCAGGAGATTGGGCCAGGGAGGGAGGGAGGGAGGGAATCCACAGCCTAAGAATCAATCAGACCCATTAGGGCTACATCAAGCAGCTTGCCTTTTAAATATCTCAGGTATCCAGTCTCCTTGAAGTCACCGCAGATCATAGGAAAGCGGGCAGAAGGCTAACTGCATACCAGAGTCCCCTGGGGGAGCAATGGAGAAGAAAACACTGCAGGTCATGGGGGAGAGAGAGTAGGAGAAGGAGAAAGAGAAGAAAGAAAAAGAAGATGAAAGTAAGTTTTCTGAGCAAAAGTACTGACAACATACATCTTTGTCACCATCGCTATTCTGCTGTTTGATGGTGATCTCACAAAGGGCTTGTTCTACTTTTAGGCAGAATGAAGAGATAGCCTTAGGTAGTAGACAGTGAGGAGAGCAGTAGCACCCCATACTGTGTTTGCAGGGAGCCTCCCTTTTTTAGTCAAGTCCAGTGGTCTCCAAAGGGGAGGCCAGAGCTGGTATTCAGCAGATTCTGATCAGATCTGGAGAGCCGATAGCGGAAATTTTGAGTAGTTTGGAGAACTGGCAAATACCACCTCTGACTGGAGATTTTACAGCATCCTTCCATTGCTATGCCCACCAAGTGATGCCCACAGAACCGGTAGTAAAAAAATTTGAATCCCACCACTGGTGGAGGCCACGCACCTTAAGGGATGCACAAGAATTTCTGTCAGGGAACAGGAAGAAAATAGTTGCCAGCCCCACTATATATACCAGATCAAGCAAATACCGTATTTATCGGCGTATACACGCACTGGCGTATAACACGCATCTTCATTTTAAGGGGGAAATTTCAGGAAAAAAATTTAAAAAATTCTGCCTGCCTGCCTTAGTTTCTGGTTGTTTGGGAGCAGCTTCGGCTGAGAATAATAACTATTCGCCTCTTTTACTCAGCCGAAGCTGTTCCGATTCAACCATTAACGAAGGCAGGCAGGCAGGCAGAACTGGAGCACTGCGGGCGGGCGGGCGGGCGGGCGGACGGGGTGGGGGTGGGGGAGAGGCGACAGGAAAAGCCCCCGCTTCTTTGAAGCAGTTTCTTCCTGTGCTGGTGGAGGAGCGAGAGAGCAACTGAGAAGCTGACCCAGAGAGAAGGACAGGCTTCGGTTGCTTCCTCCCTCCCTTCTTTCATTTGTGTCCTTGATCCCCGATCCCAGCAGCATTCACCGAAGGCTTCTTAACATTATATCGGCGTATAACACGCCATACATCATTTGCCTCCTATTTTCAGGGGAAAAAGTGCGTGTTATACGCCGATCATCTGGTAACTCATAAGGAAAGGTTAAAACTAATTGATCAGCTATAGCAACAGATTCTGATTGGTTTTATGTCCATTCCCGCCCCTCCTACTCCTATGAGATGTCTGTCTTAGGCATTTACTCTTCCGTTCAGATTGTTTCGCATTTGAGTTGTGCTTCTCACCTTATCACCCTGAAATGGATCTGGCTTATCTCCATCAAACTCATCTTTTTATTCTCTGTTAATAGAATACCTATTTATTTATTTATTACATCCATTCTCTCTTCCTTTTCCATTTTTATTGGGGGTGTATGATTTATGATATGCATATATTAGTCTAGTGGCATTGCTTAACATTTTAATTGATAAATTCATAATATTATTATAAATGACAACTGCCAGTCCAGTCAGCGTTTATATGCAGAACAGGACAAAGGTGGCCATTTTGTCCATCAGTGCAATAGCCTGCTTCCTAATATCATGGCTGAGGAAGAATAGCAATACCACATATACCACTTCACAGTGCCTTAATAGCCCTCTCTAAGTGGTTTACAGAGTTAGCATATTGCTCCCAACAATCTGGGTCCTCATTTTACCCACTGTGCTATACTACACTACGCCAGTGACCATCTCACCAGACCTCATAAGTAATTGGCCATATCCTATGGGCCAGGTCACTTTAACTGCTGTTTTGCAATATGGATTATAGTGTGGATAACCTTTTGGTTTTTGTCCAATTTCCATAACTCTTTTCAGCTTTCAATCATATTCTCTAGCATAAACAACAGCATATTGCTGCATTTCAGGCACTAACATTTCATGGGCCAGCCCAAGTGATCAGCAGTCAGGAGATCTGGTTACTACTAGATAATAACAGAATAACAGAGCTGGAAGAGACTTTGGAGGTCTTCTAGACCAACCCCTGATCAAGCAAGAGACCCTATATCATTTCAGACAAATGGCTGTCCATCTTTTGTTCCCCCCAAACATAAACACAAATGATTTATGAGGTGAATGGCTGCAAAAGGTGCAGAACTGGCACTACAAAGTTTTATGGAACACTCTCCAGACATTTGAGAGGCTGGCCTATCAGCTAGTTGTTAACATTTTTCAAGAAAATGTGTTGCTGGCCAAAGATCTGGAAACCTGAACTGTTTATTTTGGGATAAATCGTTCAATGGCAAGATGGCACGGTGGCCTAGAGGTGGAGCTCTTACCTCACAATCAGGAGGCTGTGAGTTCGATCCTAGGTAGAGGCAGATATTTCTCTCTCTGGGCACAATGAGAATATATCTGCTGAATATAACTCCACATTGGTGACAAGAAGGGCATCCAGCCAGTAAACACTCAGCTCTATTCAGTTGCCCAGACTCCACCCAGTAAGGGATTATGGGGTCATTAAAAGATGATGAAATAGTTAAGTATCAATATGTAACAAGCCTTGTCTAATCTGGAAATGAAGCATCAGCAGATATCATAATTACCTGATAATTCTAAAGCTAAACTGAAAATCAAAAAACATCTTGATGGAAGAAAGTAATCCATTTCAAAATCTTGGCCAAGAAAATTCATGAATCTCAGGGCTGTACAGTGCCTTGAAATGGATCTATAAAAAGAGCTGCGAAAACATTGATATCGTATCTTTGACAATACAGGTATCCCTCATTTAGCAACTGCCACATTTAGCAACTGTTCACAGTTACAACAGGGATGAAAAATAACTTGGCAACCAATCCTCATATTTATGACATTTACATGCCCTGTAGAGCAAAGAAAATCTGAAGTAAGATCTTTAGCACAGTTGTGATTTTACTTAGCAACTGATTCATTTAATGACTAAATTGCCAGTCCTGAATATAGTTGCTA